>NW_028289804.1:0-334266 GCF_059628265.1 Tinamus guttatus | reverse complement strand
TTTGACTTTGTTTTCAAGAATCGGCATTCTTGTGTGCCGAGAAAGGAGAGTTATAATGAGGTTTTTTGAAGAGTTTATCAATGAAGTTGATGAGACAAGGAAGCCGTCAAAGTCTTTCCTCCGGGGAAAGAAGTTTTGCTGATCCTTTCCCCTCCACCTGTCCCATCTTCCAGTAAGCCATGCCAGCAGAAAGGCCATCAAACACAAAGCCTCGTGCTGTGCTGCCTTGCCCTGAGCTCTTTTTAGGAAAGAGCTTGTTGGCTGTTGGCTTGTTGGTTCTGGGGAAGTTACAGGATGGAGCTGTTGCTGTTGGACTCATTTCTAGTAATGGTGGGAAGTTCCTGTCGTGTCCTGGCTGGGCTTAAGTCTTCCTAGTGGGAGGGAAGTGTGTGTGGCAGGTTTCAGTGAGCCTCCACCTGAGGTTTTGTTGGTGTGCCCTTGTTATTTGCAGGTTCGCAGATGAGGAAGACGTGGCTAGAGCCATGTAAGGGGCTGCCTGTAAATCCAAGGAGTCTTCCCAGGTGAAGAAGGAAAGAGAAGGCGGCTCTGTGAAGAAGGCTGGCAGAGAAGGTGCCATAAGAGTTGATGGCACTTTTCCAAACCTGGGCCTGTGCAAGAGTGGGAGGGGAAGCCCCCAGGGAGCAGCAGGATGCTCTAGAAAGGGATGCATGGAGCATGGAGGCAGCCTGAAAAGGCTGCTAGGAAGGCTGTCTGCAAGGCTGGCGGTGTCCAGCTTTGCAGCACAGTAGCCCATGCAAGGGCATTCTTGTGGCAGGTGTGCCAGAGAGGCAGCTGCGAAGAGGTGCTTTGTAATTGTAGGGGTTCTTGCTGCTGAGCGCGTCCCCTTGCGAGGACGTGTGACTTCAAAGCACACGTGTGCTGTGAAGGGGCCGGAAAAGGAGAAGAGCAAGGCCCAGGCTAGAGCTCATGGAGTGAGGTGAGACCATGGTAGAACTACCTTTTGTTAATGCTGTGCTCCTGGATACGCATGAAGGAGCTTTTCCCTTTTGCCCTGTTGCCCATAGCAGTGCTGGAAGGTTACGGTCCTGTGCCCCATGGCTTCTAGGACTTCTGTCTGGGTGGGAAATGGGTAGCAGTTTGTGTTGGGTGTCCTGTGTGAGGTTTCATTTGTGTGTGCTCCTGGTTCCCAGGGGTGCAGATAAGCAGTGCCTGGGCCAAGCTGTGCCGGCATTTGGAGAGCTTCCCCCGCAAAAGCAGGCAAGAAAGGGCAGCTGTGGAGAGCAGCGGCCCGTAAGAGGTAATGCAACAGTGAAGGCTGCATCTCAGAACGTGGAGCAAAGAAAGCAGAAGAGTGCAAGGGAGGAAGGGAATGTTCTGGAAAGAGAGGGTTGGGCAATAAAGGGAGTTTGAAAGGGCCAGAAGGAGTCTGGGCCCTCTCCAATGCACTTCATGCATTGCTGAGTTGTTGTTCTGGTGGCCCCTGTGCCAGAGATGCAGTTGTGGAGAGCTTCCCTGTTGTGTGCTTCCAGGAGACCTCGCTAGCAAGCGCCTGCTCTCCCGGCCACGTCTTTCCCCCATGCGCACCAGTGATGCGCAGAGTACGAAAGGATCACTGCCTTCAGTGAGGTGAGGCTCTTGGAGAAAGGTTCTGGGGGCTGCCATGCTCTTGGTGTGTGAGCACAGGCTGGAGAACGCGCTCATGTGAGCTACGCGTGTGCTCTATCTGCAGCGCGCTGCCACCAGTAAGGAGGAGCAGTGTGCAGAAAGGAGGCAGCATGGACAGGAAGGCTGCTGAGGCCAGACTCCCTGTTGTGGACAGGCAGATGAGAGAGGGAGTAGGTGACAGGAATTTAGGTACTGTCAAAAAGGCGACTGTCCCGTTCTGTTGTCTCTGTTCTCACACCCTTACGCCTCCTCTCTTTTTGCCTAGACACGACCTAAAGCAGAAGCCCTGAAGCCCCAAATCTATGGTGGCTCTCACGAGGAAAGGCTTGAAGCAGAGAGAAAGAAGCCTCGAGGCCACCCACTATGGCTCAGCGTGGTGTCTCTCTGCCTTCCCAAAATCGTGGAGGAGAAGAAAGCGATCCCGAGGCGGGAAACGTCTCGGCAAATGTAAGTGTGTGGGAGCCGTCCCAAGGGTTTAGGGGAGACAAGCAGCAGGGATGGCTGTGCAGGGTCAAGGATCCCACTGGCTTAGCCCTGAGGAGGACATGGCACCTTCTGCTTTCTCGGTACCTCGAGGAGGCCCTGGGACAGCCCCTGATGCTGGTGTCTCTAGGCAGCCCTCCGCGAGTGCCTGAGGTTGCTGTGGTGTTGAAGGGAGCAGGAGCTGCCAGGGGAGCCTGTGTGCAGAGGCTGGGGAGGGCAGGGGCAGACCAGGACAGAGCCCGGCTGTGAGGGGGAATTTGTGCCTGCTCCAACAGAGTCCTGCCAAGACAAGCAAGCCGAGATCTGCAAGGGCCGCAGTCCTCAGAAACCTGCTTTGAGGAATAGGGGAGTCTGGAGACCAGCAGACCAGGGAGAAGAGACCTGCAGCACTTCTCTTGGTAAATGTCTCCAGGCTCAAGGGGCATTTCCCTTCTGTGGCTTGTTCCTCACTTGGCGGAATGGCAAGTGGAAAAGCTGTCTGGGCCTGACAGCCTGAGGGATGGAGCGCTGCAGGCTCCTGGGCTGTGAGAGATGTCTATAGGAGTCTCTGTCCTCCTGCCTGTATGCAAAATTGAGGAGTTTTTGGTTTCCTCCTCCTTGCCAGGAGCCTGGACGTGAACAGACCCGGGTGCCCCATCCTCCAGCGCAGCCCAAGGGAAAGGAGCACAAGGAGAGGGGTCAAAGACCTGTGAAGGCTCCAGCACAGAAGAAAGCTGGAGTCAAGCTGGAGAGCATCCAGCCCCAGTAAGTGTGCCCCACGCTGGGCACCCCGGGGACACAGCAATGACCTGGGCTACGGCTCCCTCCTCCTGGGCACTTTCTGCAGCCCACAGCTCAGCCCCAAACTCTCCTGGGCTGAAAAGGGCTGTGGGTGCACGGGGACAGGGTGGGTGCAGGGGTAAGCAGGGCCCAGGCCACCCCTGAGAGATTCTTGCCCTCTTTTCGCAGCCTCCTTTCCCCTCGAGCTGCCCAGATATTGAGAAGCCTGGAGCCCTTTAGAGCCCAGCGAGAAATACTCAAATATATTGTGGAGAGGAACAGGCAGCAGCAAGAGGAGCAGAAGCAGCAGCCCTGGTAAATACATGCAAAGAGGAAGGGAGCTTCCTCCTGCAGCAGCCGGGCAAAGGGGCCCTTCCTCTGGCAGCCCTTTGGATGCAGGAGCAGGTTCTTGACTCTGACCTTGAGCAGGATGTCCCTGAAATGCAAGGGGCTGTTGGGCACCCCCAGAGTTTCCCCTTCAGTGTTGGGAGGAAGATGGAACTGCAAGACCACTGTGAAAAGCATGAGTCGTTTGTGGTGACCCGGCAGACATGGGAGCAGTACGGCCGTGTAGAACCACGCAGACCTGCGAAACGGTCCTGAAGGTCCTGAAGCCTGAGGAGACCAAGAGGAACAACAGGACTGGCAGTGGTGGCTTCTGCACCAGAAGAGCCCTTGGTAGAGCAGGGCCTTTGCAAGTGCTCTTGAGGCCGGAGAAGTGCCCAATAAAGACACTGTGGTTTTCCCAGCTGTTGTAGCCCAGCTGTGCCTGGCAGTGCATCCGTGTGGATGCACAGGTTCCTCCTGTGCAGCTTTGGTGCTGCCTTCGAAAGGGCCAAAGCCCCAAACGTGCCAAAGAGCAGCTGCCCGCACAGCTCGGACCAGGATGGGGAGCTGTCAGGCCCTCTGTGCTGCACAAGCGCCTTCTCCAGAGGCCGCTGGAGAGCTTCCATAGCCCGTGGCAGTGCCTGCAGCAGGGGGAATGGACTGGCGGGCTCTGTCAGCAGCTCCTGGACGCTGCGTGCGCTCAAGGCTGGGGCTGCTCTCCAGGACATGCGGGGCCATCTCTGCCCTCTCTGCTGGGCTCTGCCGTCTCCCCGGTGCTGATGTCGGAGCCCTCAGGTGACACGAGCGGAGCTCACAGTGGAGCTGCCGCCTCACAGGGGTCTCCTGTGCGGGGCGGACGCCGGGCCCTCACTTCCCTGCGAGGCCTGGGCGCTGCTGGGCACTGCTCACGCGCTCCCACCGCTGTCCTTGGGGTTGCTCCAAAGGAAGAAGCGGCCAAGGGAGGCAGCAGGGCCGTGCTAGGGCCCCTGGCCGACGGGCTGAGGAGCAGGGCTGCTTTGCAGAGCGGCTTTCCTCAGCAAGCAGGGAAGAACGAGCGAGGCGAAGAGCAGCAGCGCCATGGAGGGCTGCTGGACGGAGCGCCTGAGCCCGCAGCGCGCTCTGCTCTTCCCCATGCTGCTGCGGCTCCTCGCCAAGGGTGAGGCCTTTGGCAGCCACCCGGCCCGGTGTCCCAGAGCCCCCAAAGGGCCCAGAGGACGGTGGCTCGCGGGCGGTGGGGGTGACGGGGCAGGGCCCTGTCTGAGGGAACCGCCGGCCTCGGGGCACAACGTGGCAGCCAGGACTGCTGGGGGCTGGCGCTGCCCTGAGCCCCTGGGCCACGTCTTTGGCGTGAAGGCGTCAGGCGAGAAGGTGCCACGTCCTCCTCAGGGTCAGGTCCTTCCCAGGACCTTCGCTCCACTTGGGACTTGTCCTGTGCTAAGAGCGAGGCCAACCGTGGCACCTGGGGCACAGCCCCGCTCGGCAGTCTCCATGGTGGCTTCCTGCAGGCTTCACGTGCACCTTCTTGGGTCCCTCCGTGCCGTAGGGGCTTGCTGAGAGGTTGGGAGCCATTTGGCCTGGGGCCTGACACCCCCTTCCCTTTCTTTGCAGAGATCGTTGCCATTTGGGACGCCACCTCGGCGTATATCGTGGAGCAGCTGCTACGGGACAAGGTGGGCTGGCAGCCAGTGCCCCACATGCCCCCCAGGGGCCCCCTCTTGCCCCGTTGTGGCTCCCGTGTGGCTCGGGCACAGAGCAGAGGCCCCATGTTCCACCAAAACTCACTTCTTCCATCACCCAGGGGCTGATTCAGGGGCCTCTTTCCCTTTGCTTTGTGCAGGCCGTCGTGGTAGAAGGACTCGGGACCTTCTTCACCCGCCAGGAGCAGTTCCACCTGCGCAATGGCAAGGTGCTGGCGGTCCAAAGACCCGTCTTCCAGCTGAGCACGGCTGTGGACTGGCTGCTTGGCATTAAGCAGCGCAGAGTGACTGTCCCTGGTGAGAAGGTTCCTCCTAAGGCCTGCGGGACCCCTTCAGTTTCCCAAAAATAATCTTCAGCCAAAAGATCCCTTTTCCAATACAACCTTTTGAGGAATATGGTTTAAGAAATAGCGCATGAAGTGGAGATCTCTCAGAGCCACCCAAACAACTGGCTCTGCTTTCTGCCCACCTTTCCACTGTCCCAGCAACAGCACAGTGCCCTGCTGTGGTGGTGACGTTATTGCCTTGCCTTGCAGACAACGTGAAGATCAAACGGCCGAATTATCGGCGCATCGCGTGGGACACCGGCTTCCCTGTGCACGTGGTGGAGAGCTGCCTGCAGGAAACGGTCCTGCTCTTCTGCTCCCATCTGCTGAACAAGGAGCACCTGACGTTTGTCTTTAAGGATCTTGGTGTTCTGGCTGGCAGAGGGGATCACCTTGCCATGCAGTTTTCCCCCTACCTCGTTCACAGAATGGAGAGCCAGGGAGGCTTTCTTGCTGCACTGCACAGCGTAAGTTCCCAGGCTTTGCTGGGCTGCTTGGCTGCCTTTGGCAGTACACTGAGACACGCAGCAATCTCATCTCTGGGAAGGTGATGGGTTAATCCAGTGCTTTTCCCAGGACGTGTCTCCATTGCCTCTTGCACAAGGAAGGACAGCCCCTCTGGGGTTTGCTTGTTCCTTGCCCCTAAAGAAAAGCCTGGTGACATTACTACAGCTGCCTTGTAAACCCGCCATGGGGTGCGTGTTGCATTGCAGAAACCATTACGAATGGATCCAGGGCGGGATGCTAATGGAGAGGAAACCATCTCCGCCGGGATCCAGTCTCAGCCTCACCGCGTGTTCCCCAGGTCAGCAATGTTCCTCTGCAGCCCGAGGCTCACACAGCAGCAGGTCTCCCAGCTCCTGCACACTGCAGGGGCTCGAGGCAGAGCATGGAGCTGGGAAAAACCCCCTTTCACAGTGACGGAAACCTTCCCGAGTGACTGGGAATGGGGATTCAATCCCCCTAGCCAGCCTGCTGTTGCTGCCTTCAGAGACCCAGCACCCCCAGAGAGGAACGGCAGGAGGGTTTTGTGTTTTTGGGGGAGAACGCCCCAAACACCTGTGCCTGCTCACCCAGGGGAAGGCGTGCGAGGTCCCCATGACAGGAGGGTTGGTGCAAGGGGCGCTGGGGGCCTTTCCTGACAGCGCTGTGCTCATCTGGTTGGCAGGTTTCAGCTCAGCGTGGAGGGCCAAGGAAAGGGCAGGGCCAGATGGTGCCCCTGGGAGGTCCCGGACCGACTTGAGCTGCAGAGAACCAGGAGGAGCAAAGGTAGAGAAACAGCTCCCTGCTGAGCAGGCTGTGCCCAGGCACTGCCCGTCCTTGGGGCTGGTGCCTTCGGGCATCTCCAAAGGCAGTTCCCGAGGGGCTGCTCTGCAGGGCACCCTCCTCTCCTCCTTGCAGACGGGCACCCCGCACAGCTCCTGCGGAGCCGGCAGCAGCTCCCTGTGCCCGTGCTGCAAGGCTGGCAGGCAGCAGGCGGGCAGCAGGACCCGCCGGAGGAGCCTGCAGCCAGGTGAGAGGGGTGGGCACAGCTCCAAGGGGAACCCTTGCAAGGCTGCACGAGGGAGGCCCCTTTGGCCTCGCCAGCGAGAGGCAGCAAAGGCTGCACTGTGCTCACAAGCCCCTGGAGGGGCATTTGCTGATGTCCTCAGAGGGCAGCAGGGAGGGCACGACAGGCAGGAGGCATCAGCACAACCTTCAAGGCTGTTGTGCAGTCCTCGCTCTTGCTTCTGCCGCCTGTTTAGCGCACAGTGCACAGCAGAAGCTCTTCAAAGCTCCACGGCCTGCAGAGAGGCCACCACCACAGGGAGCAGCCCCATCTTCCCTGCTTCCGTAACCCCTGGAAGGTGGCACCAGAGAAGAGAGGCCCTCAGCCTCCCGCTGAGGCTCCTGGTGTCTCTCTGCAGTCCTCTCCCGCCGTGTCCAGGCAGCTCTTCCAGGGACGAGGAGGTCAGCAGGCAGCAGTCGTCCACTTCAGCCTGCTCCACAGCCACCGTGGCCACCATCCCTGAACAATGCCGAAGACTGTTGCAGGTACCTGCCATGGCTTGCTGTAAACGCTTTGTGGTTGGAAATGGTGCGAATGCCCCCTTTTACACGGAGAATTCCTGCCAAGATCCCTGGAGAGTCTTCGTTTGACCAATTCCCTTCATCCTCCCTTCAGATCCTCTTCGAGGTGTCACTCCTTCCTGCCCTTGCACGAAGCACACGTGGACACGTCCCTGGGCATTGGTGGCTCTAGCAGCAGGGCCTGGGGCATTCCGAGCAGGGGCCAAAGACACAGGGCTTTTCCAGCCCCTGGATAGCTGGGATCATTGGTGCAGGAATGAGGGTAGGAGCTGCAGAAAGCTCCCTGCTTGCGGCAGCCGAGCCTCATGGTGTGTGCCGTGGCACTTCTGTGGTCTTCCAGGAAAGCAGTGAGCTGCGTGCGCAGTGGGAACGCAGGCAGGACCTGGGCTCCGTCTACAGAGAGCGGCACGAACAAGTAGAGGCCCAAGGGGCTGCGTGGGAAGCCTGGTCTGCGGGACAGGGCCCGGAGCCGCTCCAGGTACTGGGACCATTGCTCACGTTGTAGGACAACAGCCGTCCTCCCTGCCACGGAGCCAGGGTGACAGGGACCCAGGCTACGGGGACAGCACTGATGCACAGCAGATAGGACACTGGGCAGGTGCAGCACAAGTAATCCCCATTTGTAGTCTTAGGACTGCCATCCTGGTAGAACTGAAGCACATCTGCCTTGCGTGCCCAACACTTAGGAGTCAGGGTGAAAGTCCTTCAAGTCCCACAGTGCCTGCAAGGCTTTCAAGCAGGGCCTGGTGGACCAGGTCAGCTCGTAGGAGCATTAGGGGAATGAAAGCAGGAGTTTGCACCCTGCTCCTGCCGTTGTGACTCCTGCCTGGGGTTCCTTCATGAGCGCTGTAGCAGACAAAGCACAAGCAGCAGAGGGGGGTCCTCCTGAGGAAAGGTACCTGTGCTGGAGAGTGTCCCGCTGCCCAGCCCCTGCTGCAGGCTCCTTGCCACAGGGCCTCTGGGACCGGCTCCTCTCTTTGCCCTCTGTGTTGCCAACAGTCTCTCCTCCTTTCCAGGAGCCTGGACGTGAACGGACCCGGGTGCCCCATCCTCCAGCGCAGCCCAAGGGAAAGGAGCACAAGGAGAGGGGGCAAAGACCTGTGAAGGCTCCAGCACAGAAGAAAGCTGGAGTCAAGCTGGAGAGCATCCAGCCCCAGTAAGTGTGCCCCACGCTGGGCACCCCGGGGACACAGCAAGGACCTGGGCTACGGCTCCCTCCTCCTGGGCACTTTCTGCAGCCCACAGCTCAGCCCCAAACTCTCCTGGGCTGAAAAGGGCTGTGGGTGCACGGGGACAGGGTGGGTGCAGGGGTAAGCAGGGCCCAGGCCACCCCTGAGAGATTCTTGCCCTCTTTTCGCAGCCTCCTTTCCCCTCGAGCTGCCCAGATATTGAGAAGCCTGGAGCCCTTTAGAGCCCAGCGAGAAATACTCAAATATATTGTGGAGAGGAACAGGCAGCAGCAAGAGGAGCAGAAGCAGCAGCCCTGGTAAATACGTGCAAAGAGGAAGGGAGCTTCCTCCTGCAGCAGCCGGGCAAAGGGGCCCTTCCTCTGGCAGCCCTTTGGATGCAGGAGCAGGTTCTTGACTCTGACCTTGAGCAGGATGTCCCTGAAATGCAAGGGGCTGTTGGGCACCCCCAGAGCTGTTCAAGATGGGTCATCAAAGTGTGGCCTGAGGACAAAAGGATCCCTGGATGCTTGGGCACAAGGGGCCTCTTTCTCAACACCAAAATCTTTGCAACTTAATGGAAGCACATGCCATAATATTTGCCTCGTGTTAGGCCTGCACCACTTCTCTACCTTCCCCCTCTTCTTGCAATTTTCCGTCTTTCTGTTCAACTCCGTAGCCCTCGCAGAAGATGCTACAACAGCACCACAGGGGACTCCACAAAGAACCTGGGCTGTGCAAAAGACAAGACACCAACATGAGGGAAACAAAAAGCAGATGCTCAGACGCTACTGGTGCTGTCGGTGCCACCCGCTTTGTCACCGTGGAGCTGTTATAAAGGGCATGGGGGTCCTTCCAAATGTGAAAGGCCTCCTATCAATGGCAAATAAAGAGCACCTCTGCCTGCTGCTGCATTGCTCTGGCTGCATTCTCCACAGTCCTTGTGACTTTCCCCCTTGCTTTCTCTGTCCCTACAACTCTAGCCCTTAAAATGACAGATTCAATGGCTGGAACTGCAAAAGCAGCTCTCTGCAGCACTCTAGTGGTTATTAACTAGGTTCAGAAATGAGCTTGCAACAGCTAGGGGAGGAAATGGGATAGCTCAGGCTCACTGTGCTTTAATCATGCTAGCTTGGAACTGATTCAGCTTACTAGTACCTTTTCCTAAATAACTATTTGCAATAAGGTCACACTACATTATCTCCGTGACAAAAATGCATGTGGAGCAGAGATAGGAAATTCTTTACTGAATCCATTTTGCATCAAAACCAGTATTTCTCAAGTTGTCATTAATAAAATACCCAACTTCCTGTCAAACAGATACAAAAAAGTAAATGAAATACAATTGCTTTCCAGGCTCTTCCTGATAAAATCCTGAAAAACTTCTTTACAACTGAATTTCATTCAATCTCCCTTTCGACAGCTCCAGAGAAAACAGATGTACTGATATCAGCTGCATTATGCCTTATAGCTACAGGATGAAGTTCTTCTATGTCTTTATATTGGGGTCCAAATGCTCCTTGGAAAAGAGTTACATATTGAGATGATCTGAAAAGCCAAGTTTTATTCCTAGAGCTCAGAAAGCAGAGCCAGTTGTTTGGGCCCTGCATGGTTCTTGTGGGGCAGGAAGGAGTGGGGCTGTGTTTGGAGTGGTTCTTGCCTTCCCGTGAGACCATCTCCAGTTTGGTAGGAAGAGCAAAAGGTGTTTGGGGATGGATCTGTACCCCCCAAGCAAGAGGTTTGCTGCTGAAAGGGGAATGGATGGGGAGGGAGGGTGTTGAGGAGGCTGTGGATGGTGTTGAGCTGCCAGGTGAGTTGAGTGTGATCAAGGTCTCCTTGAGTGACCTTGTTGCCTGCTGCCTTTTTGTGCAGGGCATTTGGAAGTTGCTCAAGTGAAGGCCACCACCATTGTTATGAGGACCCACCTTTCCCTGCAGAAGGTTTCCGTTTGTCTAAGGGCAACTCAGACATTGCTGGTGTGGGCCTTGTCCAAAGGGGAGGATTTTGACTTTGTTTTCAAGAATCGGCATTCTTGTGTGCCGAGAAAGGAGAGTTATAATGAGGTTTTTTGAAGAGTTTATCAATGAAGTTGATGAGACAAGGAAGCCGTCAAAGTCTTTCCTCCGGGGAAAGAAGTTTTGCTGATCCTTTCCCCTCCACCTGTCCCATCTTCCAGTAAGCCATGCCAGCAGAAAGGCCATCAAACACAAAGCCTCGTGCTGTGCTGCCTTGCCCTGAGCTCTTTTTAGGAAAGAGCTTGTTGGCTGTTGGCTTGTTGGTTCTGGGGAAGTTACAGGATGGAGCTGTTGCTGTTGGACTCATTTCTAGTAATGGTGGGAAGTTCCTGTCGTGTCCTGGCTGGGCTTAAGTCTTCCTAGTGGGAGGGAAGTGTGTGTGGCAGGTTTCAGTGAGCCTCCACCTGAGGTTTTGTTGGTGTGCCCTTGTTATTTGCAGGTTCGCAGATGAGGAAGACGTGGCTAGAGCCATGTAAGGGGCTGCCTGTAAATCCAAGGAGTCTTCCCAGGTGAAGAAGGAAAGAGAAGGCGGCTCTGTGAAGAAGGCTGGCAGAGAAGGTGCCATAAGAGTTGATGGCACTTTTCCAAACCTGGGCCTGTGCAAGAGTGGGAGGGGAAGCCCCCAGGGAGCAGCAGGATGCTCTAGAAAGGGATGCATGGAGCATGGAGGCAGCCTGAAAAGGCTGCTAGGAAGGCTGTCTGCAAGGCTGGCGGTGTCCAGCTTTGCAGCACAGTAGCCCATGCAAGGGCATTCTTGTGGCAGGTGTGCCAGAGAGGCAGCTGCGAAGAGGTGCTTTGTAATTGTAGGGGTTCTTGCTGCTGAGCGCGTCCCCTTGCGAGGACGTGTGACTTCAAAGCACACGTGTGCTGTGAAGGGGCCGGAAAAGGAGAAGAGCAAGGCCCAGGCTAGAGCTCATGGAGTGAGGTGAGACCATGGTAGAACTACCTTTTGTTAATGCTGTGCTCCTGGATACGCATGAAGGAGCTTTTCCCTTTTGCCCTGTTGCCCATAGCAGTGCTGGAAGGTTACGGTCCTGTGCCCCATGGCTTCTAGGACTTCTGTCTGGGTGGGAAATGGGTAGCAGTTTGTGTTGGGTGTCCTGTGTGAGGTTTCATTTGTGTGTGCTCCTGGTTCCCAGGGGTGCAGATAAGCAGTGCCTGGGCCAAGCTGTGCCGGCATTTGGAGAGCTTCCCCCGCAAAAGCAGGCAAGAAAGGGCAGCTGTGGAGAGCAGCGGCCCGTAAGAGGTAATGCAACAGTGAAGGCTGCATCTCAGAACGTGGAGCAAAGAAAGCAGAAGAGTGCAAGGGAGGAAGGGAATGTTCTGGAAAGAGAGGGTTGGGCAATAAAGGGAGTTTGAAAGGGCCAGAAGGAGTCTGGGCCCTCTCCAATGCACTTCATGCATTGCTGAGTTGTTGTTCTGGTGGCCCCTGTGCCAGAGATGCAGTTGTGGAGAGCTTCCCTGTTGTGTGCTTCCAGGAGACCTCGCTAGCAAGCGCCTGCTCTCCCGGCCACGTCTTTCCCCCATGCGCACCAGTGATGCGCAGAGTACGAAAGGATCACTGCCTTCAGTGAGGTGAGGCTCTTGGAGAAAGGTTCTGGGGGCTGCCATGCTCTTGGTGTGTGAGGACAGGCTGGAGAACACGCTCATGTGAGCTGCGCGTGTGCTCTATCTGCAGCGCGCTGCCACCAGTAAGGAGGAGCAGTGTGCAGAAAGGAGGCAGCATGGACAGGAAGGCTGCTGAGGCCAGACTCCCTGTTGTGGACAGGCAGATGAGAGAGGGAGTAGGTGACAGGAATTTAGGTACTGTCAAAAAGGCGACTGTCCCGTTCTGTTGTCTCTGTTCTCACACCCTTACGCCTCCTCTCTTTTTGCCTAGACACGACCTAAAGCAGAAGCCCTGAAGCCCCAAATCTATGGTGGCTCTCACGAGGAAAGGCTTGAAGCAGAGAGAAAGAAGCCTCGAGGCCACCCACTATGGCTCAGCGTGGTGTCTCTCTGCCTTCCCAAAATCGTGGAGGAGAAGAAAGCGATCCCGAGGCGGGAAACGTCTCGGCAAATGTAAGTGTGTGGGAGCCGTCCCAAGGGTTTAGGGGAGACAAGCAGCAGGGATGGCTGTGCAGGGTCAAGGATCCCACTGGCTTAGCCCTGAGGAGGACATGGCACCTTCTGCTTTCTCGGTACCTCGAGGAGGCCCTGGGACAGCCCCTGATGCTGGTGTCTCTAGGCAGCCCTCCGCGAGTGCCTGAGGTTGCTGTGGTGTTGAAGGGAGCAGGAGCTGCCAGGGGAGCCTGTGTGCAGAGGCTGGGGAGGGCAGGGGCAGACCAGGACAGAGCCCGGCTGTGAGGGGGAATTTGTGCCTGCTCCAACAGAGTCCTGCCAAGACAAGCAAGCCGAGATCTGCAAGGGCCGCAGTCCTCAGAAACCTGCTTTGAGGAATAGGGGAGTCTGGAGACCAGCAGACCAGGGAGAAGAGACCTGCAGCACTTCTCTTGGTAAATGTCTCCAGGCTCAAGGGGCATTTCCCTTCTGTGGCTTGTTCCTCACTTGGCGGAATGGCAAGTGGAAAAGCTGTCTGGGCCTGACAGCCTGAGGGATGGAGCGCTGCAGGCTCCTGGGCTGTGAGAGATGTCTATAGGAGTCTCTGTCCTCCTGCCTGTATGCAAAATTGAGGAGTTTTTGGTTTCCTCCTCCTTGCCAGGAGCCTGGACGTGCACAGACCCGGGTGCCCCATCCTCCAGCGCAGCCCAAGGGAAAGGAGCACAAGGAGAGGGGTCAAAGACCTGTGAAGGCTCCAGCACAGAAGAAAGCTGGAGTCAAGCTGGAGAGCATCCAGCCCCAGTAAGTGTGCCCCACGCTGGGCACCCCGGGGACACAGCAATGACCTGGGCTACGGCTCCCTCCTCCTGGGCACTTTCTGCAGCCCACAGCTCAGCCCCAAACTCTCCTGGGCTGAAAAGGGCTGTGGGTGCACGGGGACAGGGTGGGTGCAGGGGTAAGCAGGGCCCAGGCCACCCCTGAGAGATTCTTGCCCTCTTTTCGCAGCCTCCTTTCCCCTCGAGCTGCCCAGATATTGAGAAGCCTGGAGCCCTTTAGAGCCCAGCGAGAAATACTCAAATATATTGTGGAGAGGAACAGGCAGCAGCAAGAGGAGCAGAAGCAGCAGCCCTGGTAAATACATGCAAAGAGGAAGGGAGCTTCCTCCTGCAGCAGCCGGGCAAAGGGGCCCTTCCTCTGGCAGCCCTTTGGATGCAGGAGCAGGTTCTTGACTCTGACCTTGAGCAGGATGTCCCTGAAATGCAAGGGGCTGTTGGGCACCCCCAGAGTTTCCCCTTCAGTGTTGGGAGGAAGATGGAACTGCAAGACCACTGTGAAAAGCATGAGTCGTTTGTGGTGACCCGGCAGACATGGGAGCAGTACGGCCGTGTAGAACCACGCAGACCTGCGAAACGGTCCTGAAGGTCCTGAAGCCTGAGGGGACCAAGAGGAACAACAGGACTGGCAGTGGTGGCTTCTGCACCAGAAGAGCCCTTGGTAGAGCAGGGCCTTTGCAAGTGCTCTTGAGGCCGGAGAAGTGCCCAATAAAGACACTGTGGTTTTCCCAGCTGTTGTAGCCCAGCTGTGCCTGGCAGTGCATCCGTGTGGATGCACAGGTTCCTCCTGTGCAGCTTTGGTGCTGCCTTCGAAAGGGCCAAAGCCCCAAACGTGCCAAAGAGCAGCTGCCCGCACAGCTCGGACCAGGATGGGGAGCTGTCAGGCCCTCTGTGCTGCACAAGCGCCTTCTCCAGAGGCCACTGGAGAGCTTCCATAGCCCGTGGCAGTGCCTGCAGCAGGGGGAATGGACTGGCGGGCTCTGTCAGCAGCTCCTGGACGCTGCGTGCGCTCAAGGCTGGGGCTGCTCTCCAGGACATGCGGGGCCATCTCTGCCCTCTCTGCTGGGCTCTGCCGTCTCCCTGGTGCTGATGTCGGAGCCCCCAGGTGACACGAGCGGAGCTCACAGTGGAGCTGCCGCCTCACAGGGGTCTCCTGTGCGGGGCGGACGCCGGGCCCTCACTTCCCTGCGAGGCCTGGGCGCTGCTGGGCACTGCTCACGCGCTCCCACCGCTGTCCTTGGGGTTGCTCCAAAGGAAGAAGCGGCCAAGGGAGGCAGCAGGGCCGTGCTAGGGCCCCTGGCCGACGGGCTGAGGAGCAGGGCTGCTTTGCAGAGCGGCTTTCCTCAGCAAGCAGGGAAGAACGAGCGAGGCGAAGAGCAGCAGCGCCATGGAGGGCTGCTGGACGGAGCGCCTGAGTCCGCAGCGCGCTCTGCTCTTCCCCATGCTGCTGCGGCTCCTCGCCAAGGGTGAGGCCTTTGGCAGCCACCCGGCCCGGTGTCCCAGAGCCCCCAAAGGGCCCAGAGGACGGTGGCTCGCGGGCGGTGGGGGTGACGGGGCAGGGCCCTGTCTGAGGGAACCGCCGGCCTCGGGGCACAACGTGGCAGCCAGGACTGCTGGGGGCTGGCGCTGCCCTGAGCCCCTGGGCCACGTCTTTGGCGTGAAGGCGTCAGGCGAGAAGGTGCCACGTCCTCCTCAGGGTCAGGTCCTTCCCAGGACCTTCGCTCCACTTGGGACTTGTCCTGTGCTAAGAGCGAGGCCAACCGTGGCACCTGGGGCACAGCCCCGCTCGGCAGTCTCCATGGTGGCTTCCTGCAGGCTTCACGTGCACCTTCTTGGGTCCCTCCGTGCCGTAGGGGCTTGCTGAGAGGTTGGGAGCCATTTGGCCTGGGGCCTGACACCCCCTTCCCTTTCTTTGCAGAGATCGTTGCCATTTGGGACGCCACCTCGGCGTATATCGTGGAGCAGCTGCTACGGGACAAGGTGGGCTGGCAGCCAGTGCCCCACATGCCCCCCAGGGGCCCCCTCTTGCCCCGTTGTGGCTCCCGTGTGGCTCGGGCACAGAGCAGAGGCCCCATGTTCCACCAAAACTCACTTCTTCCATCACCCAGGGGCTGATTCAGGGGCCTCTTTCCCTTTGCTTTGTGCAGGCCGTCGTGGTAGAAGGACTCGGGACCTTCTTCACCCGCCAGGAGCAGTTCCGCCTGCGCAATGGCAAGGTGCTGGCGGTCCAAAGACCCGTCTTCCAGCTGAGCACGGCTGTGGACTGGCTGCTTGGCATTAAGCAGCGCAGAGTGACTGTCCCTGGTGAGAAGGTTCCTCCTAAGGCCTGCGGGACCCCTTCAGTTTCCCAAAAATAATCTTCAGCCAAAAGATCCCTTTTCCAATACAACCTTTTGAGGAATATGGTTTAAGAAATAGCGCATGAAGTGGAGATCTCTCAGAGCCACCCAAACAACTGGCTCTGCTTTCTGCCCACCTTTCCACTGTCCCAGCAACAGCACAGTGCCCTGCTGTGGTGGTGACGTTATTGCCTTGCCTTGCAGACAACGTGAAGATCAAACGGCCGAATTATCGGCGCATCGCGTGGGACACCGGCTTCCCTGTGCACGTGGTGGAGAGCTGCCTGCAGGAAACGGTCCTGCTCTTCTGCTCCCATCTGCTGAACAAGGAGCACCTGACGTTTGTCTTTAAGGATCTTGGTGTTCTGGCTGGCAGAGGGGATCACCTTGCCATGCAGTTTTCCCCCTACCTCGTTCACAGAATGGAGAGCCAGGGAGGCTTTCTTGCTGCACTGCACAGCGTAAGTTCCCAGGCTTTGCTGGGCTGCTTGGCTGCCTTTGGCAGTACACTGAGACACGCAGCAATCTCATCTCTGGGAAGGTGATGGGTTAATCCAGTGCTTTTCCCAGGACGTGTCTCCATTGCCTCTTGCACAAGGAAGGACAGCCCCTCTGGGGTTTGCTTGTTCCTTGCCCCTAAAGAAAAGCCTGGTGACATTACTACAGCTGCCTTGTAAACCCGCCATGGGGTGCGTGTTGCATTGCAGAAACCATTACGAATGGATCCAGGGCGGGATGCTAATGGAGAGGAAACCATCTCCGCCGGGATCCAGTCTCAGCCTCACCGCGTGTTCCCCAGGTCAGCAATGTTCCTCTGCAGCCCGAGGCTCACACAGCAGCAGGTCTCCCAGCTCCTGCACACTGCAGGGGCTCGAGGCAGAGCATGGAGCTGGGAAAAACCCCCTTTCACAGTGACGGAAACCTTCCCGAGTGACTGGGAATGGGGATTCAATCCCCCTAGCCAGCCTGCTGTTGCTGCCTTCAGAGACCCAGCACCCCCAGAGAGGAACGGCTGGAGGGTTTTGTGTTTTTGGGGGAGAACGCCCCAAACACCTGTGCCTGCTCACCCAGGGGAAGGTGTGCGAGGTCCCCATGACAGGAGGGTTGGTGCAAGGGGCGCTGGGGGCCTTTCCTGACAGCGCTGTGCTCATCTGGTTGGCAGGTTTCAGCTCAGCGTGGAGGGCCAAGGAAAGGGCAGGGCCAGATGGTGCCCCTGGGAGGTCCCGGACCGACTTGAGCTGCAGAGAACCAGGAGGAGCAAAGGTAGAGAAACAGCTCCCTGCTGAGCAGGCTGTGCCCAGGCACTGCCCGTCCTTGGGGCTGGTGCCTTCGGGCAGCTCCAAAGGCAGTTCCCGAGGGGCTGCTCTGCAGGGCACCCTCCTCTCCTCCTTGCAGACGGGCACCCCGCACAGCTCCTGCGGAGCCGGCAGCAGCTCCCTGTGCCCGTGCTGCAAGGCTGGCAGGCAGCAGGCGGGCAGCAGGACCCGCCGGAGGAGCCTGCAGCCAGGTGAGAGGGGTGGGCACAGCTCCAAGGGGAACCCTTGCAAGGCTGCACGAGGGAGGCCCCTTTGGCCTCGCCAGCGAGAGGCAGCAAAGGCTGCGCTGTGCTCACAAGCCCCTGGAGGGGCATTTGCTGATGTCCTCAGAGGGCAGCAGGGAGGGCACGACAGGCAGGAGGCATCAGCACAACCTTCAAGGCTGTTGTGCAGTCCTCGCTCTTGCTTCTGCTGCCTGTTTAGCGCACAGTGCACAGCAGAAGCTCTTCAAAGCTCCACGGCCTGCAGAGAGGCCACCACCACAGGGAGCAGCCCCATCTTCCCTGCTTCCGTAACCCCTGGAAGGTGGCACCAGAGAAGAGAGGCCCTCAGCCTCCCGCTGAGGCTCCTGGTGTCTCTCTGCAGTCCTCTCCCGCCGTGTCCAGGCAGCTCTTCCAGGGACGAGGAGGTCAGCAGGCAGCAGTCGTCCACTTCAGCCTGCTCCACAGCCACCGTGGCCACCATCCCTGAACAATGCCGAAGACTGTTGCAGGTACCTGCCATGGCTTGCTGTAAACGCTTTGTGGTTGGAAATGGTGCGAATGCCCCCTTTTACACGGAGAATTCCTGCCAAGATCCCTGGAGAGTCTTCGTTTGACCAATTCCCTTCATCCTCCCTTCAGATCCTCTTCGAGGTGTCACTCCTTCCTGCCCTTGCACGAAGCACACGTGGACACGTCCCTGGGCATTGGTGGCTCTAGCAGCAGGGCCTGGGGCATTCCGAGCAGGGGCCAAAGGCACGGGGTTTTTCCAGCCCCTGGATAGCTGGGATCATTGGTGCAGGAATGAGGGTAGGAGCTGCAGAAAGCTCCCTGCTTGCGGCAGCCGAGCCTCATGGTGTGTGCCGTGGCACTTCTGTGGCCTTCCAGGAAAGCAGTGAGCTGCGTGCGCAGTGGGAACGCAGGCAGGACCTGGGCTCCGTCTACAGAGAGCGGCACGAACAAGTAGAGGCCCAAGGGGCTGCGTGGGAAGCCTGGTCTGCGGGACAGGGCCCGGAGCCGCTCCAGGTACTGGGACCATTGCTCACGTTGTAGGACAACAGCCGTCCTCCCTGCCACGGAGCCAGGGTGACAGGGACCCAGGCTACGGGGACAGCACTGATGCACAGCAGATAGGACACTGGGCAGGTGCAGCACAAGTAATCCCCATTTGTGGTCTTATGACTGCCATCCTGGTAGAACTGAAGCACATCTGCCTTGCGTGCCCAACACTTAGGAGTCAGGGTGAAAGTCCTTCAAGTCCCACAGTGCCTGCAAAGCTTTCAAGCAGGGCCTGGTGGACCAGGTCAGCTCGTAGGAGCATTAGGGGAATGAAAGCAGGAGTTTGCACCCTGCTCCTGCCGTTGTGACTCCTGCCTGGGGTTCCTTCATGAGCGCTGTAGCAGACAAAGCACAAGCAGCAGAGGGGGGTCCTCCTGAGGAAAGGTACCTGTGCTGGAGAGTGTCCCGCTGCCCAGCCCCTGCTGCAGGCTCCTTGCCACAGGGCCTCTGGGACCGGCTCCTCTCTTTGCCCTCTGTGTTGCCAACAGTCTCTCCTCCTTTCCAGGAGCCTGGACGTGAACGGACCCGGGTGCCCCATCCTCCAGCGCAGCCCAAGGGAAAGGAGCACAAGGAGAGGGGGCAAAGACCTGTGAAGGCTCCAGCACAGAAGAAAGCTGGAGTCAAGCTGGAGAGCATCCAGCCCCAGTAAGTGTGCCCCACGCTGGGCACCCCGGGGACACAGCAAGGACCTGGGCTACGGCTCCCTCCTCCTGGGCACTTTCTGCAGCCCACAGCTCAGCCCCAAACTCTCCTGGGCTGAAAAGGGCTGTGGGTGCACGGGGACAGGGTGGGTGCAGGGGTAAGCAGGGCCCAGGCCACCCCTGAGAGATTCTTGCCCTCTTTTCGCAGCCTCCTTTCCCCTCGAGCTGCCCAGATATTGAGAAGCCTGGAGCCCTTTAGAGCCCAGCGAGAAATACTCAAATATATTGTGGAGAGGAACAGGCAGCAGCAAGAGGAGCAGAAGCAGCAGCCCTGGTAAATACGTGCAAAGAGGAAGGGAGCTTCCTCCTGCAGCAGCCGGGCAAAGGGGCCCTTCCTCTGGCAGCCCTTTGGATGCAGGAGCAGGTTCTTGACTCTGACCTTGAGCAGGATGTCCCTGAAATGCAAGGGGCTGTTGGGCACCCCCAGAGCTGTTCAAGATGGGTCATCAAAGTGTGGCCTGAGGACAAAAGGATCCCTGGATGCTTGGGCACAAGGGGCCTCTTTCTCAACACCAAAATCTTTGCAACTTAATGGAAGCACATGCCATAATATTTGCCTCGTGTTAGGCCTGCACCACTTCTCTACCTTCCCCCTCTTCTTGCAATTTTCCGTCTTTCTGTTCAACTCCGTAGCCCTCGCAGAAGATGCTACAACAGCACCACAGGGGACTCCACAAAGAACCTGGGCTGTGCAAAAGACAAGACACCAACATGAGGGAAACAAAAAGCAGATGCTCAGACGCTACTGGTGCTGTCGGTGCCACCCGCTTTGTCACCGTGGAGCTGTTATAAAGGGCATGGGGGTCCTTCCAAATGTGAAAGGCCTCCTATCAATGGCAAATAAAGAGCACCTCTGCCTGCTGCTGCATTGCTCTGGCTGCATTCTCCACAGTCCTTGTGACTTTCCCCCTTGCTTTCTCTGTCCCTACAACTCTAGCCCTTAAAATGACAGATTCAATGGCTGGAACTGCAAAAGCAGCTCTCTGCAGCACTCTAGTGGTTATTAACTAGGTTCAGAAATGAGCTTGCAACAGCTAGGGGAGGAAATGGGATAGCTCAGGCTCACTGTGCTTTAATCATGCTAGCTTGGAACTGATTCAGCTTACTAGTACCTTTTCCTAAATAACTATTTGCAATAAGGTCACACTACATTATCTCCGTGACAAAAATGCATGTGGAGCAGAGATAGGAAATTCTTTACTGAATCCATTTTGCATCAAAACCAGTATTTCTCAAGTTGTCATTAATAAAATACCCAACTTCCTGTCAAACAGATACAAAAAAGTGAATGAAATACAATTGCTTTCCAGGCTCTTCCTGATAAAATCCTGAAAAACTTCTTTACAACTGAATTTCATTCAATCTCCCTTTCGACAGCTCCAGAGAAAACAGATGTACTGATATCAGCTGCATTATGCCTTATAGCTACAGGATGAAGTTCTTCTATGTCTTTATATTGGGGTCCAAATGCTCCTTGGAAAAGAGTTACATATTGAGATGATCTGAAAAGCCAAGTTTTATTCCTAGAGCTCAGAAAGCAGAGCCAGTTGTTTGGGCCCTGCATGGTTCTTGTGGGGCAGGAAGGAGTGGGGCTGTGTTTGGAGTGGTTCTTGCCTTCCCGTGAGACCATCTCCAGTTTGGTAGGAAGAGCAAAAGGTGTTTGGGGATGGATCTGTACCCCCCAAGCAAGAGGTTTGCTGCTGAAAGGGGAATGGATGGGGAGGGAGGGTGTTGAGGAGGCTGTGGATGGTGTTGAGCTGCCAGGTGAGTTGAGTGTGATCAAGGTCTCCTTGAGTGACCTTGTTGCCTGCTGCCTTTTTGTGCAGGGCATTTGGAAGTTGCTCAAGTGAAGGCCACCACCATTGTTATGAGGACCCACCTTTCCCTGCAGAAGGTTTCCGTTTGTCTAAGGGCAACTCAGACATTGCTGGTGTGGGCCTTGTCCAAAGGGGAGGATTTTGACTTTGTTTTCAAGAATCGGCATTCTTGTGTGCCGAGAAAGGAGAGTTATAATGAGGTTTTTTGAAGAGTTTATCAATGAAGTTGATGAGACAAGGAAGCCGTCAAAGTCTTTCCTCCGGGGAAAGAAGTTTTGCTGATCCTTTCCCCTCCACCTGTCCCATCTTCCAGTAAGCCATGCCAGCAGAAAGGCCATCAAACACAAAGCCTCGTGCTGTGCTGCCTTGCCCTGAGCTCTTTTTAGGAAAGAGCTTGTTGGCTGTTGGCTTGTTGGTTCTGGGGAAGTTACAGGATGGAGCTGTTGCTGTTGGACTCATTTCTAGTAATGGTGGGAAGTTCCTGTCGTGTCCTGGCTGGGCTTAAGTCTTCCTAGTGGGAGGGAAGTGTGTGTGGCAGGTTTCAGTGAGCCTCCACCTGAGGTTTTGTTGGTGTGCCCTTGTTATTTGCAGGTTCGCAGATGAGGAAGACGTGGCTAGAGCCATGTAAGGGGCTGCCTGTAAATCCAAGGAGTCTTCCCAGGTGAAGAAGGAAAGAGAAGGCGGCTCTGTGAAGAAGGCTGGCAGAGAAGGTGCCATAAGAGTTGATGGCACTTTTCCAAACCTGGGCCTGTGCAAGAGTGGGAGGGGAAGCCCCCAGGGAGCAGCAGGATGCTCTAGAAAGGGATGCATGGAGCATGGAGGCAGCCTGAAAAGGCTGCTAGGAAGGCTGTCTGCAAGGCTGGCGGTGTCCAGCTTTGCAGCACAGTAGCCCATGCAAGGGCATTCTTGTGGCAGGTGTGCCAGAGAGGCAGCTGCGAAGAGGTGCTTTGTAATTGTAGGGGTTCTTGCTGCTGAGCGCGTCCCCTTGCGAGGACGTGTGACTTCAAAGCACACGTGTGCTGTGAAGGGGCCGGAAAAGGAGAAGAGCAAGGCCCAGGCTAGAGCTCATGGAGTGAGGTGAGACCATGGTAGAACTACCTTTTGTTAATGCTGTGCTCCTGGATACGCATGAAGGAGCTTTTCCCTTTTGCCCTGTTGCCCATAGCAGTGCTGGAAGGTTACGGTCCTGTGCCCCATGGCTTCTAGGACTTCTGTCTGGGTGGGAAATGGGTAGCAGTTTGTGTTGGGTGTCCTGTGTGAGGTTTCATTTGTGTGTGCTCCTGGTTCCCAGGGGTGCAGATAAGCAGTGCCTGGGCCAAGCTGTGCCGGCATTTGGAGAGCTTCCCCCGCAAAAGCAGGCAAGAAAGGGCAGCTGTGGAGAGCAGCGGCCCGTAAGAGGTAATGCAACAGTGAAGGCTGCATCTCAGAACGTGGAGCAAAGAAAGCAGAAGAGTGCAAGGGAGGAAGGGAATGTTCTGGAAAGAGAGGGTTGGGCAATAAAGGGAGTTTGAAAGGGCCAGAAGGAGTCTGGGCCCTCTCCAATGCACTTCATGCATTGCTGAGTTGTTGTTCTGGTGGCTCCTGTGCCAGAGATGCAGTTGTGGAGAGCTTCCCTGTTGTGTGCTTCCAGGAGACCTCGCTAGCAAGCGCCTGCTCTCCCGGCCACGTCTTTCCCCCATGCGCACCAGTGATGCGCAGAGTACGAAAGGATCACTGCCTTCAGTGAGGTGAGGCTCTTGGAGAAAGGTTCTGGGGGCTGCCATGCTCTTGGTGTGTGAGCACAGGCTGGAGAACGCGCTCATGTGAGCTACGCGTGTGCTCTATCTGCAGCGCGCTGCCACCAGTAAGGAGGAGCAGTGTGCAGAAAGGAGGCAGCATGGACAGGAAGGCTGCTGAGGCCAGACTCCCTGTTGTGGACAGGCAGATGAGAGAGGGAGTAGGTGACAGGAATTTAGGTACTGTCAAAAAGGCGACTGTCCCGTTCTGTTGTCTCTGTTCTCACACCCTTACGCCTCCTCTCTTTTTGCCTAGACACGACCTAAAGCAGAAGCCCTGAAGCCCCAAATCTATGGTGGCTCTCACGAGGAAAGGCTTGAAGCAGAGAGAAAGAAGCCTCGAGGCCACCCACTATGGCTCAGCGTGGTGTCTCTCTGCCTTCCCAAAATCGTGGAGGAGAAGAAAGCGATCCCGAGGCGGGAAACGTCTCGGCAAATGTAAGTGTGTGGGAGCCGTCCCAAGGGTTTAGGGGAGACAAGCAGCAGGGATGGCTGTGCAGGGTCAAGGATCCCACTGGCTTAGCCCTGAGGAGGACATGGCACCTTCTGCTTTCTCGGTACCTCGAGGAGGCCCTGGGACAGCCCCTGATGCTGGTGTCTCTAGGCAGCCCTCCGCGAGTGCCTGAGGTTGCTGTGGTGTTGAAGGGAGCAGGAGCTGCCAGGGGAGCCTGTGTGCAGAGGCTGGGGAGGGCAGGGGCAGACCAGGACAGAGCCCGGCTGTGAGGGGGAATTTGTGCCTGCTCCAACAGAGTCCTGCCAAGACAAGCAAGCCGAGATCTGCAAGGGCCGCAGTCCTCAGAAACCTGCTTTGAGGAATAGGGGAGTCTGGAGACCAGCAGACCAGGGAGAAGAGACCTGCAGCACTTCTCTTGGTAAATGTCTCCAGGCTCAAGGGGCATTTCCCTTCTGTGGCTTGTTCCTCACTTGGCGGAATGGCAAGTGGAAAAGCTGTCTGGGCCTGACAGCCTGAGGGATGGAGCGCTGCAGGCTCCTGGGCTGTGAGAGATGTCTATAGGAGTCTCTGTCCTCCTGCCTGTATGCAAAATTGAGGAGTTTTTGGTTTCCTCCTCCTTGCCAGGAGCCTGGACGTGCACAGACCCGGGTGCCCCATCCTCCAGCGCAGCCCAAGGGAAAGGAGCACAAGGAGAGGGGTCAAAGACCTGTGAAGGCTCCAGCACAGAAGAAAGCTGGAGTCAAGCTGGAGAGCATCCAGCCCCAGTAAGTGTGCCCCACGCTGGGCACCCCGGGGACACAGCAATGACCTGGGCTACGGCTCCCTCCTCCTGGGCACTTTCTGCAGCCCACAGCTCAGCCCCAAACTCTCCTGGGCTGAAAAGGGCTGTGGGTGCACGGGGACAGGGTGGGTGCAGGGGTAAGCAGGGCCCAGGCCACCCCTGAGAGATTCTTGCCCTCTTTTCGCAGCCTCCTTTCCCCTCGAGCTGCCCAGATATTGAGAAGCCTGGAGCCCTTTAGAGCCCAGCGAGAAATACTCAAATATATTGTGGAGAGGAACAGGCAGCAGCAAGAGGAGCAGAAGCAGCAGCCCTGGTAAATACATGCAAAGAGGAAGGGAGCTTCCTCCTGCAGCAGCCGGGCAAAGGGGCCCTTCCTCTGGCAGCCCTTTGGATGCAGGAGCAGGTTCTTGACTCTGACCTTGAGCAGGATGTCCCTGAAATGCAAGGGGCTGTTGGGCACCCCCAGAGTTTCCCCTTCAGTGTTGGGAGGAAGATGGAACTGCAAGACCACTGTGAAAAGCATGAGTCGTTTGTGGTGACCCGGCAGACATGGGAGCAGTACGGCCGTGTAGAACCACGCAGACCTGCGAAACGGTCCTGAAGGTCCTGAAGCCTGAGGGGACCAAGAGGAACAACAGGACTGGCAGTGGTGGCTTCTGCACCAGAAGAGCCCTTGGTAGAGCAGGGCCTTTGCAAGTGCTCTTGAGGCCGGAGAAGTGCCCAATAAAGACACTGTGGTTTTCCCAGCTGTTGTAGCCCAGCTGTGCCTGGCAGTGCATCCGTGTGGATGCACAGGTTCCTCCTGTGCAGCTTTGGTGCTGCCTTCGAAAGGGCCAAAGCCCCAAACGTGCCAAAGAGCAGCTGCCCGCACAGCTCGGACCAGGATGGGGAGCTGTCAGGCCCTCTGTGCTGCACAAGCGCCTTCTCCAGAGGCCACTGGAGAGCTTCCATAGCCCGTGGCAGTGCCTGCAGCAGGGGGAATGGACTGGCGGGCTCTGTCAGCAGCTCCTGGACGCTGCGTGCGCTCAAGGCTGGGGCTGCTCTCCAGGACATGCGGGGCCATCTCTGCCCTCTCTGCTGGGCTCTGCCGTCTCCCCGGTGCTGATGTCGGAGCCCCCAGGTGACACGAGCGGAGCTCACAGTGGAGCTGCCGCCTCACAGGGGTCTCCTGTGCGGGGCGGACGCCGGGCCCTCACTTCCCTGCGAGGCCTGGGCGCTGCTGGGCACTGCTCACGCGCTCCCACCGCTGTCCTTGGGGTTGCTCCAAAGGAAGAAGCGGCCAAGGGAGGCAGCAGGGCCGTGCTAGGGCCCCTGGCCGACGGGCTGAGGAGCAGGGCTGCTTTGCAGAGCGGCTTTCCTCAGCAAGCAGGGAAGAACGAGCGAGGCGAAGAGCAGCAGCGCCATGGAGGGCTGCTGGACGGAGCGCCTGAGTCCGCAGCGCGCTCTGCTCTTCCCCATGCTGCTGCGGCTCCTCGCCAAGGGTGAGGCCTTTGGCAGCCACCCGGCCCGGTGTCCCAGAGCCCCCAAAGGGCCCAGAGGACGGTGGCTCGCGGGCGGTGGGGGTGACGGGGCAGGGCCCTGTCTGAGGGAACCGCCGGCCTCGGGGCACAACGTGGCAGCCAGGACTGCTGGGGGCTGGCGCTGCCCTGAGCCCCTGGGCCACGTCTTTGGCGTGAAGGCGTCAGGCGAGAAGGTGCCACGTCCTCCTCAGGGTCAGGTCCTTCCCAGGACCTTCGCTCCACTTGGGACTTGTCCTGTGCTAAGAGCGAGGCCAACCGTGGCACCTGGGGCACAGCCCCGCTCGGCAGTCTCCATGGTGGCTTCCTGCAGGCTTCACGTGCACCTTCTTGGGTCCCTCCGTGCCGTAGGGGCTTGCTGAGAGGTTGGGAGCCATTTGGCCTGGGGCCTGACACCCCCTTCCCTTTCTTTGCAGAGATCGTTGCCATTTGGGACGCCACCTCGGCGTATATCGTGGAGCAGCTGCTACGGGACAAGGTGGGCTGGCAGCCAGTGCCCCACATGCCCCCCAGGGGCCCCCTCTTGCCCCGTTGTGGCTCCCGTGTGGCTCGGGCACAGAGCAGAGGCCCCATGTTCCACCAAAACTCACTTCTTCCATCACCCAGGGGCTGATTCAGGGGCCTCTTTCCCTTTGCTTTGTGCAGGCCGTCGTGGTAGAAGGACTCGGGACCTTCTTCACCCGCCAGGAGCAGTTCCGCCTGCGCAATGGCAAGGTGCTGGCGGTCCAAAGACCCGTCTTCCAGCTGAGCACGGCTGTGGACTGGCTGCTTGGCATTAAGCAGCGCAGAGTGACTGTCCCTGGTGAGAAGGTTCCTCCTAAGGCCTGCGGGACCCCTTCAGTTTCCCAAAAATCATCTTCAGCCAAAAGATCCCTTTTCCAATACAACCTTTTGAGGAATATGGTTTAAGAAATAGCGCATGAAGTGGAGATCTCTCAGAGCCACCCAAACAACTGGCTCTGCTTTCTGCCCACCTTTCCACTGTCCCAGCAACAGCACAGTGCCCTGCTGTGGTGGTGACGTTATTGCCTTGCCTTGCAGACAACGTGAAGATCAAACGGCCGAATTATCGGCGCATCGCGTGGGACACCGGCTTCCCTGTGCACGTGGTGGAGAGCTGCCTGCAGGAAACGGTCCTGCTCTTCTGCTCCCATCTGCTGAACAAGGAGCACCTGACGTTTGTCTTTAAGGATCTTGGTGTTCTGGCTGGCAGAGGGGATCACCTTGCCATGCAGTTTTCCCCCTACCTCGTTCACAGAATGGAGAGCCAGGGAGGCTTTCTTGCTGCACTGCACAGCGTAAGTTCCCAGGCTTTGCTGGGCTGCTTGGCTGCCTTTGGCAGTACACTGAGACACGCAGCAATCTCATCTCTGGGAAGGTGATGGGTTAATCCAGTGCTTTTCCCAGGACGTGTCTCCATTGCCTCTTGCACAAGGAAGGACAGCCCCTCTGGGGTTTGCTTGTTCCTTGCCCCTAAAGAAAAGCCTGGTGACATTACTACAGCTGCCTTGTAAACCCGCCATGGGGTGCGTGTTGCATTGCAGAAACCATTACGAATGGATCCAGGGCGGGATGCTAATGGAGAGGAAACCATCTCCGCCGGGATCCAGTCTCAGCCTCACCGCGTGTTCCCCAGGTCAGCAATGTTCCTCTGCAGCCCGAGGCTCACACAGCAGCAGGTCTCCCAGCTCCTGCACACTGCAGGGGCTCGAGGCAGAGCATGGAGCTGGGAAAAACCCCCTTTCACAGTGACGGAAACCTTCCCGAGTGACTGGGAATGGGGATTCAATCCCCCTAGCCAGCCTGCTGTTGCTGCCTTCAGTGACCCAGCACCCCCAGAGAGGAACGGCTGGAGGGTTTTGTGTTTTTGGGGGAGAACGCCCCAAACACCTGTGCCTGCTCACCCAGGGGAAGGTGTGCGAGGTCCCCATGACAGGAGGGTTGGTGCAAGGGGCGCTGGGGGCCTTTCCTGACAGCGCTGTGCTCATCTGGTTGGCAGGTTTCAGCTCAGCGTGGAGGGCCAAGGAAAGGGCAGGGCCAGATGGTGCCCCTGGGAGGTCCCGGACCGACTTGAGCTGCAGAGAACCAGGAGGAGCAAAGGTAGAGAAACAGCTCCCTGCTGAGCAGGCTGTGCCCAGGCACTGCCCGTCCTTGGGGCTGGTGCCTTCGGGCAGCTCCAAAGGCAGTTCCCGAGGGGCTGCTCTGCAGGGCACCCTCCTCTCCTCCTTGCAGACGGGCACCCCGCACAGCCCCTGCGGAGCCGGCAGCAGCTCCCTGTGCCCGTGCTGCAAGGCTGGCAGGCAGCAGGCGGGCAGCAGGACCCGCCGGAGGAGCCTGCAGCCAGGTGAGAGGGGTGGGCACAGCTCCAAGGGGAACCCTTGCAAGGCTGCACGAGGGAGGCCCCTTTGGCCTCGCCAGCGAGAGGCAGCAAAGGCTGCGCTGTGCTCACAAGCCCCTGGAGGGGCATTTGCTGATGTCCTCAGAGGGCAGCAGGGAGGGCACGACAGGCAGGAGGCATCAGCACAACCTTCAAGGCTGTTGTGCAGTCCTCGCTCTTGCTTCTGCTGCCTGTTTAGCGCACAGTGCACAGCAGAAGCTCTTCAAAGCTCCACGGCCTGCAGAGAGGCCACCACCACAGGGAGCAGCCCCATCTTCCCTGCTTCCGTAACCCCTGGAAGGTGGCACCAGAGAAGAGAGGCCCTCAGCCTCCCGCTGAGGCTCCTGGTGTCTCTCTGCAGTCCTCTCCCGCCGTGTCCAGGCAGCTCTTCCAGGGACGAGGAGGTCAGCAGGCAGCAGTCGTCCACTTCAGCCTGCTCCACAGCCACCGTGGCCACCATCCCTGAACAATGCCGAAGACTGTTGCAGGTACCTGCCATGGCTTGCTGTAAACGCTTTGTGGTTGGAAATGGTGCGAATGCCCCCTTTTACACGGAGAATTCCTGCCAAGATCCCTGGAGAGTCTTCGTTTGACCAATTCCCTTCATCCTCCCTTCAGATCCTCTTCGAGGTGTCACTCCTTCCTGCCCTTGCACGAAGCACACGTGGACACGTCCCTGGGCATTGGTGGCTCTAGCAGCAGGGCCTGGGGCATTCCGAGCAGGGGCCAAAGGCACGGGGTTTTTCCAGCCCCTGGATAGCTGGGATCATTGGTGCAGGAATGAGGGTAGGAGCTGCAGAAAGCTCCCTGCTTGCGGCAGCCGAGCCTCATGGTGTGTGCCGTGGCACTTCTGTGGTCTTCCAGGAAAGCAGTGAGCTGCGTGCGCAGTGGGAACGCAGGCAGGACCTGGGCTCCGTCTACAGAGAGCGGCACGAACAAGTAGAGGCCCAAGGGGCTGCGTGGGAAGCCTGGTCTGCGGGACAGGGCCCGGAGCCGCTCCAGGTACTGGGACCATTGCTCACGTTGTAGGACAACAGCCGTCCTCCCTGCCACGGAGCCAGGGTGACAGGGACCCAGGCTACGGGGACAGCACTGATGCACAGCAGATAGGACACTGGGCAGGTGCAGCACAAGTAATCCCCATTTGTGGTCTTATGACTGCCATCCTGGTAGAACTGAAGCACATCTGCCTTGCGTGCCCAACACTTAGGAGTCAGGGTGAAAGTCCTTCAAGTCCCACAGTGCCTGCAAAGCTTTCAAGCAGGGCCTGGTGGACCAGGTCAGCTCGTAGGAGCATTAGGGGAATGAAAGCAGGAGTTTGCACCCTGCTCCTGCCGTTGTGACTCCTGCCTGGGGTTCCTTCATGAGCGCTGTAGCAGACAAAGCACAAGCAGCAGAGGGGGGTCCTCCTGAGGAAAGGTACCTGTGCTGGAGAGTGTCCCGCTGCCCAGCCCCTGCTGCAGGCTCCTTGCCACAGGGCCTCTGGGACCGGCTCCTCTCTTTGCCCTCTGTGTTGCCAACAGTCTCTCCTCCTTTCCAGGAGCCTGGACGTGAACGGACCCGGGTGCCCCATCCTCCAGCGCAGCCCAAGGGAAAGGAGCACAAGGAGAGGGGGCAAAGACCTGTGAAGGCTCCAGCACAGAAGAAAGCTGGAGTCAAGCTGGAGAGCATCCAGCCCCAGTAAGTGTGCCCCACGCTGGGCACCCCGGGGACACAGCAAGGACCTGGGCTACGGCTCCCTCCTCCTGGGCACTTTCTGCAGCCCACAGCTCAGCCCCAAACTCTCCTGGGCTGAAAAGGGCTGTGGGTGCACGGGGACAGGGTGGGTGCAGGGGTAAGCAGGGCCCAGGCCACCCCTGAGAGATTCTTGCCCTCTTTTCGCAGCCTCCTTTCCCCTCGAGCTGCCCAGATATTGAGAAGCCTGGAGCCCTTTAGAGCCCAGCGAGAAATACTCAAATATATTGTGGAGAGGAACAGGCAGCAGCAAGAGGAGCAGAAGCAGCAGCCCTGGTAAATACGTGCAAAGAGGAAGGGAGCTTCCTCCTGCAGCAGCCGGGCAAAGGGGCCCTTCCTCTGGCAGCCCTTTGGATGCAGGAGCAGGTTCTTGACTCTGACCTTGAGCAGGATGTCCCTGAAATGCAAGGGGCTGTTGGGCACCCCCAGAGCTGTTCAAGATGGGTCATCAAAGTGTGGCCTGAGGACAAAAGGATCCCTGGATGCTTGGGCACAAGGGGCCTCTTTCTCAACACCAAAATCTTTGCAACTTAATGGAAGCACATGCCATAATATTTGCCTCGTGTTAGGCCTGCACCACTTCTCTACCTTCCCCCTCTTCTTGCAATTTTCCGTCTTTCTGTTCAACTCCGTAGCCCTCGCAGAAGATGCTACAACAGCACCACAGGGGACTCCACAAAGAACCTGGGCTGTGCAAAAGACAAGACACCAACATGAGGGAAACAAAAAGCAGATGCTCAGACACTACTGGTGCTGTCGGTGCCACCCGCTTTGTCACCGTGGAGCTGTTATAAAGGGCATGGGGGTCCTTCCAAATGTGAAAGGCCTCCTATCAATGGCAAATAAAGAGCACCTCTGCCTGCTGCTGCATTGCTCTGGCTGCATTCTCCACAGTCCTTGTGACTTTCCCCCTTGCTTTCTCTGTCCCTACAACTCTAGCCCTTAAAATGACAGATTCAATGGCTGGAACTGCAAAAGCAGCTCTCTGCAGCACTCTAGTGGTTATTAACTAGGTTCAGAAATGAGCTTGCAACAGCTAGGGGAGGAAATGGGATAGCTCAGGCTCACTGTGCTTTAATCATGCTAGCTTGGAACTGATTCAGCTTACTAGTACCTTTTCCTAAATAACTATTTGCAATAAGGTCACACTACATTATCTCCGTGACAAAAATGCATGTGGAGCAGAGATAGGAAATTCTTTACTGAATCCATTTTGCATCAAAACCAGTATTTCTCAAGTTGTCATTAATAAAATACCCAACTTCCTGTCAAACAGATACAAAAAAGTAAATGAAATACAATTGCTTTCCAGGCTCTTCCTGATAAAATCCTGAAAAACTTCTTTACAACTGAATTTCATTCAATCTCCCTTTCGACAGCTCCAGAGAAAACAGATGTACTGATATCAGCTGCATTATGCCTTATAGCTACAGGATGAAGTTCTTCTATGTCTTTATATTGGGGTCCAAATGCTCCTTGGAAAAGAGTTACATATTGAGATGATCTGAAAAGCCAAGTTTTATTCCTAGAGCTCAGAAAGCAGAGCCAGTTGTTTGGGCCCTGCATGGTTCTTGTGGGGCAGGAAGGAGTGGGGCTGTGTTTGGAGTGGTTCTTGCCTTCCCGTGAGACCATCTCCAGTTTGGTAGGAAGAGCAAAAGGTGTTTGGGGATGGATCTGTACCCCCCAAGCAAGAGGTTTGCTGCTGAAAGGGGAATGGATGGGGAGGGAGGGTGTTGAGGAGGCTGTGGATGGTGTTGAGCTGCCAGGTGAGTTGAGTGTGATCAAGGTCTCCTTGAGTGACCTTGTTGCCTGCTGCCTTTTTGTGCAGGGCATTTGGAAGTTGCTCAAGTGAAGGCCACCACCATTGTTATGAGGACCCACCTTTCCCTGCAGAAGGTGTCCGTTTGTCTAAGGGCAACTCAGACATTGCTGGTGTGGGCCTTGTCCAAAGGGGAGGATTTTGACTTTGTTTTCAAGAATCGGCATTCTTGTGTGCCGAGAAAGGAGAGTTATAATGAGGTTTTTTGAAGAGTTTATCAATGAAGTTGATGAGACAGGGAAGCCGTCAAAGTCTTTCCTCCGGGGAAAGAAGTTTTGCTGATCCTTTCCCCTCCACCTGTCCCATCTTCCAGTAAGCCATGCCAGCAGAAAGGCCATCAAACACAAAGCCTCGTGCTGTGCTGCCTTGCCCTGAGCTCTTTTTAGGAAAGAGCTTGTTGGCTGTTGGCTTGTTGGTTCTGGGGAAGTTACAGGATGGAGCTGTTGCTGTTGGACTCATTTCTAGTAATGGTGGGAAGTTCCTGTCGTGTCCTGGCTGGGCTTAAGTCTTCCTAGTGGGAGGGAAGTGTGTGTGGCAGGTTTCAGTGAGCCTCCACCTGAGGTTTTGTTGGTGTGCCCTTGTTATTTGCAGGTTCGCAGATGAGGAAGACGTGGCTAGAGCCATGTAAGGGGCTGCCTGTAAATCCAAGGAGTCTTCCCAGGTGAAGAAGGAAAGAGAAGGCGGCTCTGTGAAGAAGGCTGGCAGAGAAGGTGCCATAAGAGTTGATGGCACTTTTCCAAACCTGGGCCTGTGCAAGAGTGGGAGGGGAAGCCCCCAGGGAGCAGCAGGATGCTCTAGAAAGGGATGCATGGAGCATGGAGGCAGCCTGAAAAGGCTGCTAGGAAGGCTGTCTGCAAGGCTGGCGGTGTCCAGCTTTGCAGCACAGTAGCCCATGCAAGGGCATTCTTGTGGCAAGTGTGCCAGAGAGGCAGCTGCGAAGAGGTGCTTTGTAATTGTAGGGGTTCTTGCTGCTGAGCGCGTCCCCTTGCGAGGACGTGTGACTTCAAAGCACACGTGTGCTGTGAAGGGGCCGGAAAAGGAGAAGAGCAAGGCCCAGGCTAGAGCTCATGGAGTGAGGTGAGACCATGGTAGAACTACCTTTTGTTAATGCTGTGCTCCTGGATACGCATGAAGGAGCTTTTCCCTTTTGCCCTGTTGCCCATAGCAGTGCTGGAAGGTTACGGTCCTGTGCCCCATGGCTTCTAGGACTTCTGTCTGGGTGGGAAATGGGTAGCAGTTTGTGTTGGGTGTCCTGTGTGAGGTTTCATTTGTGTGTGCTCCTGGTTCCCAGGGGTGCAGATAAGCAGTGCCTGGGCCAAGCTGTGCCGGCATTTGGAGAGCTTCCCCCGCAAAAGCAGGCAAGAAAGGGCAGCTGTGGAGAGCAGCGGCCCGTAAGAGGTAATGCAACAGTGAAGGCTGCATCTCAGAACGTGGAGCAAAGAAAGCAGAAGAGTGCAAGGGAGGAAGGGAATGTTCTGGAAAGAGAGGGTTGGGCAATAAAGGGAGTTTGAAAGGGCCAGAAGGAGTCTGGGCCCTCTCCAATGCACTTCATGCATTGCTGAGTTGTTGTTCTGGTGGCCCCTGTGCCAGAGATGCAGTTGTGGAGAGCTTCCCTGTTGTGTGCTTCCAGGAGACCTCGCTAGCAAGCGCCTGCTCTCCCGGCCACGTCTTTCCCCCATGCGCACCAGTGATGCGCAGAGTACGAAAGGATCACTGCCTTCAGTGAGGTGAGGCTCTTGGAGAAAGGTTCTGGGGGCTGCCATGCTCTTGGTGTGTGAGCACAGGCTGGAGAACGCGCTCATGTGAGCTACGCGTGTGCTCTATCTGCAGCGCGCTGCCACCAGTAAGGAGGAGCAGTGTGCAGAAAGGAGGCAGCATGGACAGGAAGGCTGCTGAGGCCAGACTCCCTGTTGTGGACAGGCAGATGAGAGAGGGAGTAGGTGACAGGAATTTAGGTACTGTCAAAAAGGCGACTGTCCCGTTCTGTTGTCTCTGTTCTCACACCCTTACGCCTCCTCTCTTTTTGCCTAGACACGACCTAAAGCAGAAGCCCTGAAGCCCCAAATCTATGGTGGCTCTCATGAGGAAAGGCTTGAAGCAGAGAGAAAGAAGCCTCGAGGCCACCCACTATGGCTCAGCGTGGTGTCTCTCTGCCTTCCCAAAATCGTGGAGGAGAAGAAAGCGATCCCGAGGCGGGAAACGTCTCGGCAAATGTAAGTGTGTGGGAGCCGTCCCAAGGGTTTAGGGGAGACAAGCAGCAGGGATGGCTGTGCAGGGTCAAGGATCCCACTGGCTTAGCCCTGAGGAGGACATGGCACCTTCTGCTTTCTCGGTACCTCGAGGAGGCCCTGGGACAGCCCCTGATGCTGGTGTCTCTAGGCAGCCCTCCGCGAGTGCCTGAGGTTGCTGTGGTGTTGAAGGGAGCAGGAGCTGCCAGGGGAGCCTGTGTGCAGAGGCTGGGGAGGGCAGAGGCAGACCAGGACAGAGCCCGGCTGTGAGGGGGAATTTGTGCCTGCTCCAACAGAGTCCTGCCAAGACAAGCAAGCCGAGATCTGCAAGGGCCGCAGTCCTCAGAAACCTGCTTTGAGGAATAGGGGAGTCTGGAGACCAGCAGACCAGGGAGAAGAGACCTGCAGCACTTCTCTTGGTAAATGTCTCCAGGCTCAAGGGGCATTTCCCTTCTGTGGCTTGTTCCTCACTTGGCGGAATGGCAAGTGGAAAAGCTGTCTGGGCCTGACAGCCTGAGGGATGGAGCGCTGCAGGCTCCTGGGCTGTGAGAGATGTCTATAGGAGTCTCTGTCCTCCTGCCTGTATGCAAAATTGAGGAGTTTTTGGTTTCCTCCTCCTTGCCAGGAGCCTGGACGTGAACAGACCCGGGTGCCCCATCCTCCAGCGCAGCCCAAGGGAAAGGAGCACAAGGAGAGGGGTCAAAGACCTGTGAAGGCTCCAGCACAGAAGAAAGCTGGAGTCAAGCTGGAGAGCATCCAGCCCCAGTAAGTGTGCCCCACGCTGGGCACCCCGGGGACACAGCAATGACCTGGGCTACGGCTCCCTCCTCCTGGGCACTTTCTGCAGCCCACAGCTCAGCCCCAAACTCTCCTGGGCTGAAAAGGGCTGTGGGTGCACGGGGACAGGGTGGGTGCAGGGGTAAGCAGGGCCCAGGCCACCCCTGAGAGATTCTTGCCCTCTTTTCGCAGCCTCCTTTCCCCTCGAGCTGCCCAGATATTGAGAAGCCTGGAGCCCTTTAGAGCCCAGCGAGAAATACTCAAATATAATGTGGAGAGGAACAGGCAGCAGCAAGAGGAGCAGAAGCAGCAGCCCTGGTAAATACATGCAAAGAGGAAGGGAGCTTCCTCCTGCAGCAGCCGGGCAAAGGGGCCCTTCCTCTGGCAGCCCTTTGGATGCAGGAGCAGGTTCTTGACTCTGACCTTGAGCAGGATGTCCCTGAAATGCAAGGGGCTGTTGGGCACCCCCAGAGTTTCCCCTTCAGTGTTGGGAGGAAGATGGAACTGCAAGACCACTGTGAAAAGCATGAGTCGTTTGTGGTGACCCGGCAGACATGGGAGCAGTACGGCCGTGTAGAACCACGCAGACCTGCGAAACGGTCCTGAAGGTCCTGAAGCCTGAGGGGACCAAGAGGAACAACAGGACTGGCAGTGGTGGCTTCTGCACCAGAAGAGCCCTTGGTAGAGCAGGGCCTTTGCAAGTGCTCTTGAGGCCGGAGAAGTGCCCAATAAAGACACTGTGGTTTTCCCAGCTGTTGTAGCCCAGCTGTGCCTGGCAGTGCATCCGTGTGGATGCACAGGTTCCTCCTGTGCAGCTTTGGTGCTGCCTTCGAAAGGGCCAAAGCCCCAAACGTGCCAAAGAGCAGCTGCCCGCACAGCTCGGACCAGGATGGGGAGCTGTCAGGCCCTCTGTGCTGCACAAGCGCCTTCTCCAGAGGCCACTGGAGAGCTTCCATAGCCCGTGGCAGTGCCTGCAGCAGGGGGAATGGACTGGCGGGCTCTGTCAGCAGCTCCTGGACGCTGCGTGCGCTCAAGGCTGGGGCTGCTCTCCAGGACATGCGGGGCCATCTCTGCCCTCTCTGCTGGGCTCTGCCGTCTCCCTGGTGCTGATGTCGGAGCCCCCAGGTGACACGAGCGGAGCTCACAGTGGAGCTGCCGCCTCACAGGGGTCTCCTGTGCGGGGCGGACGCCGGGCCCTCACTTCCCTGCGAGGCCTGGGCGCTGCTGGGCACTGCTCACGCGCTCCCACCGCTGTCCTTGGGGTTGCTCCAAAGGAAGAAGCGGCCAAGGGAGGCAGCAGGGCCGTGCTAGGGCCCCTGGCCGACGGGCTGAGGAGCAGGGCTGCTTTGCAGAGCGGCTTTCCTCAGCAAGCAGGGAAGAACGAGCGAGGCGAAGAGCAGCAGCGCCATGGAGGGCTGCTGGACGGAGCGCCTGAGCCCGCAGCGCGCTCTGCTCTTCCCCATGCTGCTGCGGCTCCTCGCCAAGGGTGAGGCCTTTGGCAGCCACCCGGCCCGGTGTCCCAGAGCCCCCAAAGGGCCCAGAGGACGGTGGCTCGCGGGCGGTGGGGGTGACGGGGCAGGGCCCTGTCTGAGGGAACCGCCGGCCTCGGGGCACAACGTGGCAGCCAGGACTGCTGGGGGCTGGCGCTGCCCTGAGCCCCTGGGCCACGTCTTTGGCGTGAAGGCGTCAGGCGAGAAGGTGCCACGTCCTCCTCAGGGTCAGGTCCTTCCCAGGACCTTCGCTCCACTTGGGACTTGTCCTGTGCTAAGAGCGAGGCCAACCGTGGCACCTGGGGCACAGCCCCGCTCGGCAGTCTCCATGGTGGCTTCCTGCAGGCTTCACGTGCACCTTCTTGGGTCCCTCCGTGCCGTAGGGGCTTGCTGAGAGGTTGGGAGCCATTTGGCCTGGGGCCTGACACCCCCTTCCCTTTCTTTGCAGAGATCGTTGCCATTTGGGACGCCACCTCGGCGTATATCGTGGAGCAGCTGCTACGGGACAAGGTGGGCTGGCAGCCAGTGCCAAACATGCCCCCCAGGGGCCCCCTCTTGCCCCGTTGTGGCTCCCGTGTGGCTCGGGCACAGAGCAGAGGCCCCATGTTCCACCAAAACTCACTTCTTCCATCACCCAGGGGCTGATTCAGGGGCCTCTTTCCCTTTGCTTTGTGCAGGCCGTCGTGGTAGAAGGACTCGGGACCTTCTTCACCCGCCAGGAGCAGTTCCGCCTGCGCAATGGCAAGGTGCTGGCGGTCCAAAGACCCGTCTTCCAGCTGAGCACGGCTGTGGACTGGCTGCTTGGCATTAAGCAGCGCAGAGTGACTGTCCCTGGTGAGAAGGTTCCTCCTAAGGCCTGCGGGACCCCTTCAGTTTCCCAAAAATAATCTTCAGCCAAAAGATCCCTTTTCCAATACAACCTTTTGAGGAATATGGTTTAAGAAATAGCGCATGAAGTGGAGATCTCTCAGAGCCACCCAAACAACTGGCTCTGCTTTCTGCCCACCTTTCCACTGTCCCAGCAACAGCACAGTGCCCTGCTGTGGTGGTGACGTTATTGCCTTGCCTTGCAGACAACGTGAAGATCAAACGGCCGAATTATCGGCGCATCGCGTGGGACACCGGCTTCCCTGTGCACGTGGTGGAGAGCTGCCTGCAGGAAACGGTCCTGCTCTTCTGCTCCCATCTGCTGAACAAGGAGCACCTGACGTTTGTCTTTAAGGATCTTGGTGTTCTGGCTGGCAGAGGGGATCACCTTGCCATGCAGTTTTCCCCCTACCTCGTTCACAGAATGGAGAGCCAGGGAGGCTTTCTTGCTGCACTGCACAGCGTAAGTTCCCAGGCTTTGCTGGGCTGCTTGGCTGCCTTTGGCAGTACACTGAGACACGCAGCAATCTCATCTCTGGGAAGGTGATGGGTTAATCCAGTGCTTTTCCCAGGACGTGTCTCCATTGCCTCTTGCACAAGGAAGGACAGCCCCTCTGGGGTTTGCTTGTTCCTTGCCCCTAAAGAAAAGCCTGGTGACATTACTACAGCTGCCTTGTAAACCCGCCATGGGGTGCGTGTTGCATTGCAGAAACCATTACGAATGGATCCAGGGCGGGATGCTAATGGAGAGGAAACCATCTCCGCCGGGATCCAGTCTCAGCCTCACCGCGTGTTCCCCAGGTCAGCAATGTTCCTCTGCAGCCCGAGGCTCACACAGCAGCAGGTCTCCCAGCTCCTGCACACTGCAGGGGCTCGAGGCAGAGCATGGAGCTGGGAAAAACCCCCTTTCACAGTGACGGAAACCTTCCCGAGTGACTGGGAATGGGGATTCAATCCCCCTAGCCAGCCTGCTGTTGCTGCCTTCAGAGACCCAGCACCCCCAGAGAGGAACGGCTGGAGGGTTTTGTGTTTTTGGGGGAGAACGCCCCAAACACCTGTGCCTGCTCACCCAGGGGAAGGTGTGCGAGGTCCCCATGACAGGAGGGTTGGTGCAAGGGGCACTGGGGGCCTTTCCTGCCAGCGCTGTGCTCATCTGGTTGGCAGGTTTCAGCTCAGCGTGGAGGGCCAAGGAAAGGGCAGGGCCAGATGGTGCCCCTGGGAGGTCCCGGACCGACTTGAGCTGCAGAGAACCAGGAGGAGCAAAGGTAGAGAAACAGCTCCCTGCTGAGCAGGCTGTGCCCAGGCACTGCCCGTCCTTGGGGCTGGTGCCTTCGGGCATCTCCAAAGGCAGTTCCCGAGGGGCTGCTCTGCAGGGCACCCTCCTCTCCTCCTTGCAGACGGGCACCCCGCACAGCTCCTGCGGAGCCGGCAGCAGCTCCCTGTGCCCGTGCTGCAAGGCTGGCAGGCAGCAGGCGGGCAGCAGGACCCGCCGGAGGAGCCTGCAGCCAGGTGAGAGGGGTGGGCACAGCTCCAAGGGGAACCCTTGCAAGGCTGCACGAGGGAGGCCCCTTTGGCCTCGCCAGCGAGAGGCAGCAAAGGCTGCGCTGTGCTCACAAGCCCCTGGAGGGGCATTTGCTGATGTCCTCAGAGGGCAGCAGGGAGGGCACGACAGGCAGGAGGCATCAGCACAACCTTCAAGGCTGTTGTGCAGTCCTCGCTCTTGCTTCTGCCGCCTGTTTAGCGCACAGTGCACAGCAGAAGCTCTTCAAAGCTCCACGGCCTGCAGAGAGGCCACCACCACAGGGAGCAGCCCCATCTTCCCTGCTTCCGTAACCCCTGGAAGGTGGCACCAGAGAAGAGAGGCCCTCAGCCTCCCGCTGAGGCTCCTGGTGTCTCTCTGCAGTCCTCTCCCGCCGTGTCCAGGCAGCTCTTCCAGGGACGAGGAGGTCAGCAGGCAGCAGTCGTCCACTTCAGCCTGCTCCACAGCCACCGTGGCCACCATCCCTGAACAATGCCGAAGACTGTTGCAGGTACCTGCCATGGCTTGCTGTAAATGCTTTGTGGTTGGAAATGGTGCGAATGCCCCCTTTTACACGGAGAATTCCTGCCAAGATCCCTGGAGAGTCTTCGTTTGACCAATTCCCTTCATCCTCCCTTCAGATCCTCTTCGAGGTGTCACTCCTTCCTGCCCTTGCACGAAGCACACGTGGACACGTCCCTGGGCATTGGTGGCTCTAGCAGCAGGGCCTGGGGCATTCCAAGCAGGGGCCAAAGGCACGGGGTTTTTCCAGCCCCGGGATAGTTGGGATCATTGGTGCAGGAATGAGGGTAGGAGCTGCAGAAAGCTCCCTGCTTGCGGCAGCCGAGCCTCATGGTGTGTGCCGTGGCACTTCTGTGGCCTTCCAGGAAAGCAGTGAGCTGCGTGCGCAGTGGGAACGCAGGCAGGACCTGGGCTCCGTCTACAGAGAGCGGCACGAACAAGTAGAGGCCCAAGGGGCTGCGTGGGAAGCCTGGTCTGCGGGACAGGGCCCGGAGCCGCTCCAGGTACTGGGACCATTGCTCACGTTGTAGGACAACAGCCGTCCTCCCTGCCACGGAGCCAGGGGTGACAGGGACCCAGGCTACGGGGACAGCACTGATGCACAGCAGATAGGACACTGGGCAGGTGCAGCACAAGTAATCCCCATTTGTGGTCTTATGACTGCCATCCTGGTAGAACTGAAGCACATCTGCCTTGCCTGCCCAACACTTAGGAGTCAGGGTGAAAGTCCTTCAAGTCCCACAGTGCCTGCAAAGCTTTCAAGCAGGGCCTGGTGGACCAGGTCAGCTCGTAGGAGCATTAGGGGAATGAAAGCAGGAGTTTGCACCCTGCTCCTGCCATTGTGACTCCTGCCTGGGGTTCCTTCATGAGCGCTGTAGCAGACAAAGCACAAGCAGCAGAGGGGGGTCCTCCTGAGGAAAGGTACCTGTGCTGGAGAGTGTCCCGCTGCCCAGCCCCTGCTGCAGGCTCCTTGCCACAGGGCCTCTGGGACCGGCTCCTCTCTTTGCCCTCTGCGTTGCCAACAGTCTCTCCTCCTTGCCAGGAGCCTGGACGTGAACGGACCCGGGTGCCCCATCCTCCAGCGCAGCCCAAGGGAAAGGAGCACAAGGAGAGGGGGCAAAGACCTGTGAAGGCTCCAGCACAGAAGAAAGCTGGAGTCAAGCTGGAGAGCATCCAGCCCCAGTAAGTGTGCCCCACGCTGGGCACCCCGGGGACACAGCAATGACCTGGGCTACGGCTCCCTCCTCCTGGGCACTTTCTGCAGCCCACAGCTCAGCCCCAAACTCTCCTGGGCTGAAAAGGGCTGTGGGTGCACGGGGACAGGGTGGGTGCAGGGGTAAGCAGGGCCCAGGCCACCCCTGAGAGATTCTTGCCCTCTTTTCGCAGCCTCCTTTCCCCTCGAGCTGCCCAGATATTGAGAAGCCTGGAGCCCTTTAGAGCCCAGCGAGAAATACTCAAATATATTGTGGAGAGGAACAGGCAGCAGCAAGAGGAGCAGAAGCAGCAGCCCTGGTAAATACGTGCAAAGAGGAAGGGAGCTTCCTCCTGCAGCAGCCGGGCAAAGGGGCCCTTCCTCTGGCAGCCCTTTGGATGCAGGAGCAGGTTCTTGACTCTGACCTTGAGCAGGATGTCCCTGAAATGCAAGGGGCTGTTGGGCACCCCCAGAGCTGTTCAAGATGGGTCATCAAAGTGTGGCCTGAGGACAAAAGGATCCCTGGATGCTTGGGCACAAGGGGCCTCTTTCTCAACACCAAAATCTTTGCAACTTAATGGAAGCACATGCCATAATATTTGCCTCGTGTTAGGCCTGCACCACTTCTCTACCTTCCCCCTCTTCTTGCAATTTTCCGTCTTTCTGTTCAACTCCGTAGCCCTCGCAGAAGATGCTACAACAGCACCACAGGGGACTCCACAAAGAACCTGGGCTGTGCAAAAGACAAGACACCAACATGAGGGAAACAAAAAGCAGATGCTCAGACACTACTGGTGCTGTCGGTGCCACCCGCTTTGTCACCGTGGAGCTGTTATAAAGGGCATGGGGGTCCTTCCAAATGTGAAAGGCCTCCTATCAATGGCAAATAAAGAGCACCTCTGCCTGCTGCTGCATTGCTCTGGCTGCATTCTCCACAGTCCTTGTGACTTTCCCCCTTGCTTTCTCTGTCCCTACAACTCTAGCCCTTAAAATGACAGATTCAATGGCTGGAACTGCAAAAGCAGCTCTCTGCAGCACTCTAGTGGTTATTAACTAGGTTCAGAAATGAGCTTGCAACAGCTAGGGGAGGAAATGGGATAGCTCAGGCTCACTGTGCTTTAATCATGCTAGCTTGGAACTGATTCAGCTTACTAGTACCTTTTCCTAAATAACTATTTGCAATAAGGTCACACTACATTATCTCCGTGACAAAAATGCATGTGGAGCAGAGATAGGAAATTCTTTACTGAATCCATTTTGCATCAAAACCAGTATTTCTCAAGTTGTCATTAATAAAATACCCAACTTCCTGTCAAACAGATACAAAAAAGTAAATGAAATACAATTGCTTTCCAGGCTCTTCCTGATAAAATCCTGAAAAACTTCTTTACAACTGAATTTCATTCAATCTCCCTTTCGACAGCTCCAGAGAAAACAGATGTACTGATATCAGCTGCATTATGCCTTATAGCTACAGGATGAAGTTCTTCTATGTCTTTATATTGGGGTCCAAATGCTCCTTGGAAAAGAGTTACATATTGAGATGATCTGAAAAGCCAAGTTTTATTCCTAGAGCTCAGAAAGCAGAGCCAGTTGTTTGGGCCCTGCATGGTTCTTGTGGGGCAGGAAGGAGTGGGGCTGTGTTTGGAGTGGTTCTTGCCTTCCCGTGAGACCATCTCCAGTTTGGTAGGAAGAGCAAAAGGTGTTTGGGGATGGATCTGTACCCCCCAAGCAAGAGGTTTGCTGCTGAAAGGGGAATGGATGGGGAGGGAGGGTGTTGAGGAGGCTGTGGATGGTGTTGAGCTGCCAGGTGAGTTGAGTGTGATCAAGGTCTCCTTGAGTGACCTTGTTGCCTGCTGCCTTTTTGTGCAGGGCATTTGGAAGTTGCTCAAGTGAAGGCCACCACCATTGTTATGAGGACCCACCTTTCCCTGCAGAAGGTTTCCGTTTGTCTAAGGGCAACTCAGACATTGCTGGTGTGGGCCTTGTCCAAAGGGGAGGATTTTGACTTTGTTTTCAAGAATCGGCATTCTTGTGTGCCGAGAAAGGAGAGTTATAATGAAGTTTTTTGAAGAGTTTATCAATGAAGTTGATGAGACAAGGAAGCCGTCAAAGTCTTTCCTCCGGGGAAAGAAGTTTTGCTGATCCTTTCCCCTCCACCTGTCCCATCTTCCAGTAAGCCATGCCAGCAGAAAGGCCATCAAACACAAAGCCTCGTGCTGTGCTGCCTTGCCCTGAGCTCTTTTTAGGAAAGAGCTTGTTGGCTGTTGGCTTGTTGGTTCTGGGGAAGTTACAGGATGGAGCTGTTGCTGTTGGACTCATTTCTAGTAATGGTGGGAAGTTCCTGTCGTGTCCTGGCTGGGCTTAAGTCTTCCTAGTGGGAGGGAAGTGTGTGTGGCAGGTTTCAGTGAGCCTCCACCTGAGGTTTTGTTGGTGTGCCCTTGTTATTTGCAGGTTCGCAGATGAGGAAGACGTGGCTAGAGCCATGTAAGGGGCTGCCTGTAAATCCAAGGAGTCTTCCCAGGTGAAGAAGGAAAGAGAAGGCGGCTCTGTGAAGAAGGCTGGCAGAGAAGGTGCCATAAGAGTTGATGGCACTTTTCCAAACCTGGGCCTGTGCAAGAGTGGGAGGGGAAGCCCCCAGGGAGCAGCAGGATGCTCTAGAAAGGGATGCATGGAGCATGGAGGCAGCCTGAAAAGGCTGCTAGGAAGGCTGTCTGCAAGGCTGGCGGTGTCCAGCTTTGCACCACAGTAGCCCATGCAAGGGCATTCTTGTGGCAGGTGTGCCAGAGAGGCAGCTGCGAAGAGGTGCTTTGTAATTGTAGGGGTTCTTGCTGCTGAGCGCGTCCCCTTGCGAGGACGTGTGACTTCAAAGCACACGTGTGCTGTGAAGGGGCCGGAAAAGGAGAAGAGCAAGGCCCAGGCTAGAGCTCATGGAGTGAGGTGAGACCATGGTAGAACTACCTTTTGTTAATGCTGTGCTCCTGGATACGCATGAAGGAGCTTTTCCCTTTTGCCCTGTTGCCCATAGCAGTGCTGGAAGGTTACGGTCCTGTGCCCCATGGCTTCTAGGACTTCTGTCTGGGTGGGAAATGGGTAGCAGTTTGTGTTGGGTGTCCTGTGTGAGGTTTCATTTGTGTGTGCTCCTGGTTCCCAGGGGTGCAGATAAGCAGTGCCTGGGCCAAGCTGTGCCGGCATTTGGAGAGCTTCCCCCGCAAAAGCAGGCAAGAAAGGGCAGCTGTGGAGAGCAGCGGCCCGTAAGAGGTAATGCAACAGTGAAGGCTGCATCTCAGAACGTGGAGCAAAGAAAGCAGAAGAGTGCAAGGGAGGAAGGGAATGTTCTGGAAAGAGAGGGTTGGGCAATAAAGGGAGTTTGAAAGGGCCAGAAGGAGTCTGGGCCCTCTCCAATGCACTTCATGCATTGCTGAGTTGTTGTTCTGGTGGCCCCTGTGCCAGAGATGCAGTTGTGGAGAGCTTCCCTGTTGTGTGCTTCCAGGAGACCTCGCTAGCAAGCGCCTGCTCTCCCGGCCACGTCTTTCCCCCATGCGCACCAGTGATGCGCAGAGTACGAAAGGATCACTGCCTTCAGTGAGGTGAGGCTCTTGGAGAAAGGTTCTGGGGGCTGCCATGCTCTTGGTGTGTGAGCACAGGCTGGAGAACGCGCTCATGTGAGCTACGCGTGTGCTCTATCTGCAGCGCGCTGCCACCAGTAAGGAGGAGCAGTGTGCAGAAAGGAGGCAGCATGGACAGGAAGGCTGCTGAGGCCAGACTCCCTGTTGTGGACAGGCAGATGAGAGAGGGAGTAGGTGACAGGAATTTAGGTACTGTCAAAAAGGCGACTGTCCCGTTCTGTTGTCTCTGTTCTCACACCCTTACGCCTCCTCTCTTTTTGCCTAGACACGACCTAAAGCAGAAGCCCTGAAGCCCCAAATCTATGGTGGCTCTCACGAGGAAAGGCTTGAAGCAGAGAGAAAGAAGCCTCGAGGCCACCCACTATGGCTCAGCGTGGTGTCTCTCTGCCTTCCCAAAATCGTGGAGGAGAAGAAAGCGATCCCGAGGCGGGAAACGTCTCGGCAAATGTAAGTGTGTGGGAGCCGTCCCAAGGGTTTAGGGGAGACAAGCAGCAGGGATGGCTGTGCAGGGTCAAGGATCCCACTGGCTTAGCCCTGAGGAGGACATGGCACCTTCTGCTTTCTCGGTACCTCGAGGAGGCCCTGGGACAGCCCCTGATGCTGGTGTCTCTAGGCAGCCCTCCGCGAGTGCCTGAGGTTGCTGTGGTGTTGAAGGGAGCAGGAGCTGCCAGGGGAGCCTGTGTGCAGAGGCTGGGGAGGGCAGGGGCAGACTAGGACAGAGCCCGGCTGTGAGGGGGAATTTGTGCCTGCTCCAACAGAGTCCTGCCAAGACAAGCAAGCCGAGATCTGCAAGGGCCGCAGTCCTCAGAAACCTGCTTTGAGGAATAGGGGAGTCTGGAGACCAGCAGACCAGGGAGAAGAGACCTGCAGCACTTCTCTTGGTAAATGTCTCCAGGCTCAAGGGGCATTTCCCTTCTGTGGCTTGTTCCTCACTTGGCGGAATGGCAAGTGGAAAAGCTGTCTGGGCCTGACAGCCTGAGGGATGGAGCGCTGCAGGCTCCTGGGCTGTGAGAGATGTCTATAGGAGTCTCTGTCCTCCTGCCTGTATGCAAAATTGAGGAGTTTTTGGTTTCCTCCTCCTTGCCAGGAGCCTGGACGTGAACAGACCCGGGTGCCCCATCCTCCAGCGCAGCCCAAGGGAAAGGAGCACAAGGAGAGGGGTCAAAGACCTGTGAAGGCTCCAGCACAGAAGAAAGCTGGAGTCAAGCTGGAGAGCATCCAGCCCCAGTAAGTGTGCCCCACGCTGGGCACCCCGGGGACACAGCAATGACCTGGGCTACGGCTCCCTCCTCCTGGGCACTTTCTGCAGCCCACAGCTCAGCCCCAAACTCTCCTGGGCTGAAAAGGGCTGTGGGTGCACGGGGACAGGGTGGGTGCAGGGGTAAGCAGGGCCCAGGCCACCCCTGAGAGATTCTTGCCCTCTTTTCGCAGCCTCCTTTCCCCTCGAGCTGCCCAGATATTGAGAAGCCTGGAGCCCTTTAGAGCCCAGCGAGAAATACTCAAATATATTGTGGAGAGGAACAGGCAGCAGCAAGAGGAGCAGAAGCAGCAGCCCTGGTAAATACATGCAAAGAGGAAGGGAGCTTCCTCCTGCAGCAGCCGGGCAAAGGGGCCCTTCCTCTGGCAGCCCTTTGGATGCAGGAGCAGGTTCTTGACTCTGACCTTGAGCAGGATGTCCCTGAAATGCAAGGGGCTGTTGGGCACCCCCAGAGTTTCCCCTTCAGTGTTGGGAGGAAGATGGAACTGCAAGACCACTGTGAAAAGCATGAGTCGTTTGTGGTGACCCGGCAGACATGGGAGCAGTACGGCCGTGTAGAACCACGCAGACCTGCGAAACGGTCCTGAAGGTCCTGAAGCCTGAGGAGACCAAGAGGAACAACAGGACTGGCAGTGGTGGCTTCTGCACCAGAAGAGCCCTTGGTAGAGCAGGGCCTTTGCAAGTGCTCTTGAGGCCGGAGAAGTGCCCAATAAAGACACTGTGGTTTTCCCAGCTGTTGTAGCCCAGCTGTGCCTGGCAGTGCATCCGTGTGGATGCACAGGTTCCTCCTGTGCAGCTTTGGTGCTGCCTTCGAAAGGGCCAAAGCCCCAAACGTGCCAAAGAGCAGCTGCCCGCACAGCTCGGACCAGGATGGGGAGCTGTCAGGCCCTCTGTGCTGCACAAGCGCCTTCTCCAGAGGCCGCTGGAGAGCTTCCATAGCCCGTGGCAGTGCCTGCAGCAGGGGGAATGGACTGGCGGGCTCTGTCAGCAGCTCCTGGACGCTGCGTGCGCTCAAGGCTGGGGCTGCTCTCCAGGACATGCGGGGCCATCTCTGCCCTCTCTGCTGGGCTCTGCCGTCTCCCTGGTGCTGATGTCGGAGCCCCCAGGTGACACGAGCGGAGCTCACAGTGGAGCTGCCGCCTCACAGGGGTCTCCTGTGCGGGGCGGACGCCGGGCCCTCACTTCCCTGCGAGGCCTGGGCGCTGCTGGGCACTGCTCACGCGCTCCCACCGCTGTCCTTGGGGTTGCTCCAAAGGAAGAAGCGGCCAAGGGAGGCAGCAGGGCCGTGCTAGGGCCCCTGGCCGACGGGCTGAGGAGCAGGGCTGCTTTGCAGAGCGGCTTTCCTCAGCAAGCAGGGAAGAACGAGCGAGGCGAAGAGCAGCAGCGCCATGGAGGGCTGCTGGACGGAGCGCCTGAGCCCGCAGCGCGCTCTGCTCTTCCCCATGCTGCTGCGGCTCCTCGCCAAGGGTGAGGCCTTTGGCAGCCACCCGGCCCGGTGTCCCAGAGCCCCCAAAGGGCCCAGAGGACGGTGGCTCGCGGGCGGTGGGGGTGACGGGGCAGGGCCCTGTCTGAGGGAACCGCCGGCCTCGGGGCACAACGTGGCAGCCAGGACTGCTGGGGGCTGGCGCTGCCCTGAGCCCCTGGGCCACGTCTTTGGCGTGAAGGCGTCAGGCGAGAAGGTGCCACGTCCTCCTCAGGGTCAGGTCCTTCCCAGGACCTTCGCTCCACTTGGGACTTGTCCTGTGCTAAGAGCGAGGCCAACCGTGGCACCTGGGGCACAGCCCCGCTCGGCAGTCTCCATGGTGGCTTCCTGCAGGCTTCACGTGCACCTTCTTGGGTCCCTCCGTGCCGTAGGGGCTTGCTGAGAGGTTGGGAGCCATTTGGCCTGGGGCCTGACACCCCCTTCCCTTTCTTTGCAGAGATCGTTGCCATTTGGGACGCCACCTCGGCATATATCGTGGAGCAGCTGCTACGGGACAAGGTGGGCTGGCAGCCAGTGCCAAACATGCCCCCCAGGGGCCCCCTCTTGCCCCGTTGTGGCTCCCGTGTGGCTCGGGCACAGAGCAGAGGCCCCATGTTCCACCAAAACTCACTTCTTCCATCACCCAGGGGCTGATTCAGGGGCCTCTTTCCCTTTGCTTTGTGCAGGCCGTCGTGGTAGAAGGACTCGGGACCTTCTTCACCCGCCAGGAGCAGTTCCACCTGCGCAATGGCAAGGTGCTGGCGGTCCAAAGACCCGTCTTCCAGCTGAGCACGGCTGTGGACTGGCTGCTTGGCATTAAGCAGCGCAGAGTGACTGTCCCTGGTGAGAAGGTTCCTCCTAAGGCCTGCGGGACCCCTTCAGTTTCCCAAAAATAATCTTCAGCCAAAAGATCCCTTTTCCAATACAACCTTTTGAGGAATATGGTTTAAGAAATAGCGCATGAAGTGGAGATCTCTCAGAGCCACCCAAACAACTGGCTCTGCTTTCTGCCCACCTTTCCACTGTCCCAGCAACAGCACAGTGCCCTGCTGTGGTGGTGACGTTATTGCCTTGCCTTGCAGACAACGTGAAGATCAAACGGCCGAATTATCGGCGCATCGCGTGGGACACCGGCTTCCCTGTGCACGTGGTGGAGAGCTGCCTGCAGGAAACGGTCCTGCTCTTCTGCTCCCATCTGCTGAACAAGGAGCACCTGACGTTTGTCTTTAAGGATCTTGGTGTTCTGGCTGGCAGAGGGGATCACCTTGCCATGCAGTTTTCCCCCTACCTCGTTCACAGAATGGAGAGCCAGGGAGGCTTTCTTGCTGCACTGCACAGCGTAAGTTCCCAGGCTTTGCTGGGCTGCTTGGCTGCCTTTGGCAGTACACTGAGACACGCAGCAATCTCATCTCTGGGAAGGTGATGGGTTAATCCAGTGCTTTTCCCAGGACGTGTCTCCATTGCCTCTTGCACAAGGAAGGACAGCCCCTCTGGGGTTTGCTTGTTCCTTGCCCCTAAAGAAAAGCCTGGTGACATTACTACAGCTGCCTTGTAAACCCGCCATGGGGTGCGTGTTGCATTGCAGAAACCATTACGAATGGATCCAGGGCGGGATGCTAATGGAGAGGAAACCATCTCCGCCGGGATCCAGTCTCAGCCTCACCGCGTGTTCCCCAGGTCAGCAATGTTCCTCTGCAGCCCGAGGCTCACACAGCAGCAGGTCTCCCAGCTCCTGCACACTGCAGGGGCTCGAGGCAGAGCATGGAGCTGGGAAAAACCCCCTTTCACAGTGACGGAAACCTTCCCGAGTGACTGGGAATGGGGATTCAATCCCCCTAGCCAGCCTGCTGTTGCTGCCTTCAGAGACCCAGCACCCCCAGAGAGGAACGGCAGGAGGGTTTTGTGTTTTTGGGGGAGAAGGCCCCAAACACCTGTGCCTGCTCACCCAGGGGAAGGCGTGCGAGGTCCCCATGACAGGAGGGTTGGTGCAAGGGGCGCTGGGGGCCTTTCCTGACAGCGCTGTGCTCATCTGGTTGGCAGGTTTCAGCTCAGCGTGGAGGGCCAAGGAAAGGGCAGGGCCAGATGGTGCCCCTGGGAGGTCCCGGACCGACTTGAGCTGCAGAGAACCAGGAGGAGCAAAGGTAGAGAAACAGCTCCCTGCTGAGCAGGCTGTGCCCAGGCACTGCCCGTCCTTGGGGCTGGTGCCTTCGGGCATCTCCAAAGGCAGTTCCCGAGGGGCTGCTCTGCAGGGCACCCTCCTCTCCTCCTTGCAGACGGGCACCCCGCACAGCTCCTGCGGAGCCGGCAGCAGCTCCCTGTGCCCGTGCTGCAAGGCTGGCAGGCAGCAGGCGGGCAGCAGGACCCGCCGGAGGAGCCTGCAGCCAGGTGAGAGGGGTGGGCACAGCTCCAAGGGGAACCCTTGCAAGGCTGCACGAGGGAGGCCCCTTTGGCCTCGCCAGCGAGAGGCAGCAAAGGCTGCGCTGTGCTCACAAGCCCCTGGAGGGGCATTTGCTGATGTCCTCAGAGGGCAGCAGGGAGGGCACGACAGGCAGGAGGCATCAGCACAACCTTCAAGGCTGTTGTGCAGTCCTCGCTCTTGCTTCTGCTGCCTGTTTAGCGCACAGTGCACAGCAGAAGCTCTTCAAAGCTCCACGGCCTGCAGAGAGGCCACCACCACAGGGAGCAGCCCCATCTTCCCTGCTTCCGTAACCCCTGGAAGGTGGCACCAGAGAAGAGAGGCCCTCAGCCTCCCGCTGAGGCTCCTGGTGTCTCTCTGCAGTCCTCTCCCGCCGTGTCCAGGCAGCTCTTCCAGGGACGAGGAGGTCAGCAGGCAGCAGTCGTCCACTTCAGCCTGCTCCACAGCCACCGTGGCCACCATCCCTGAACAATGCCGAAGACTGTTGCAGGTACCTGCCATGGCTTGCTGTAAACGCTTTGTGGTTGGAAATGGTGCGAATGCCCCCTTTTACACGGAGAATTCCTGCCAAGATCCCTGGAGAGTCTTCGTTTGACCAATTCCCTTCATCCTCCCTTCAGATCCTCTTCGAGGTGTCACTCCTTCCTGCCCTTGCACGAAGCACACGTGGACACGTCCCTGGGCATTGGTGGCTCTAGCAGCAGGGCCTGGGGCATTCCGAGCAGGGGCCAAAGGCACGGGGTTTTTCCAGCCCCTGGATAGCTGGGATCATTGGTGCAGGAATGAGGGTAGGAGCTGCAGAAAGCTCCCTGCTTGCGGCAGCCGAGCCTCATGGTGTGTGCCGTGGCACTTCTGTGGTCTTCCAGGAAAGCAGTGAGCTGCGTGCGCAGTGGGAACGCAGGCAGGACCTGGGCTCCGTCTACAGAGAGCGGCACGAACAAGTAGAGGCCCAAGGGGCTGCGTGGGAAGCCTGGTCTGCGGGACAGGGCCCGGAGCCGCTCCAGGTACTGGGACCATTGCTCACGTTGTAGGACAACAGCCGTCCTCCCTGCCACGGAGCCAGGGTGACAGGGACCCAGGCTACGGGGACAGCACTGATGCACAGCAGATAGGACACTGGGCAGGTGCAGCACAAGTAATCCCCATTTGTAGTCTTAGGACTGCCATCCTGGTAGAACTGAAGCACATCTGCCTTGCGTGCCCAACACTTAGGAGTCAGGGTGAAAGTCCTTCAAGTCCCACAGTGCCTGCAAGGCTTTCAAGCAGGGCCTGGTGGACCAGGTCAGCTCGTAGGAGCATTAGGGGAATGAAAGCAGGAGTTTGCACCCTGCTCCTGCCGTTGTGACTCCTGCCTGGGGTTCCTTCATGAGCGCTGTAGCAGACAAAGCACAAGCAGCAGAGGGGGGTCCTCCTGAGGAAAGGTACCTGTGCTGGAGAGTGTCCCGCTGCCCAGCCCCTGCTGCAGGCTCCTTGCCACAGGGCCTCTGGGACCGGCTCCTCTCTTTGCCCTCTGTGTTGCCAACAGTCTCTCCTCCTTTCCAGGAGCCTGGACGTGAACGGACCCGGGTGCCCCATCCTCCAGCGCAGCCCAAGGGAAAGGAGCACAAGGAGAGGGGGCAAAGACCTGTGAAGGCTCCAGCACAGAAGAAAGCTGGAGTCAAGCTGGAGAGCATCCAGCCCCAGTAAGTGTGCCCCACGCTGGGCACCCCGGGGACACAGCAAGGACCTGGGCTACGGCTCCCTCCTCCTGGGCACTTTCTGCAGCCCACAGCTCAGCCCCAAACTCTCCTGGGCTGAAAAGGGCTGTGGGTGCACGGGGACAGGGTGGGTGCAGGGGTAAGCAGGGCCCAGGCCACCCCTGAGAGATTCTTGCCCTCTTTTCGCAGCCTCCTTTCCCCTCGAGCTGCCCAGATATTGAGAAGCCTGGAGCCCTTTAGAGCCCAGCGAGAAATACTCAAATATATTGTGGAGAGGAACAGGCAGCAGCAAGAGGAGCAGAAGCAGCAGCCCTGGTAAATATGTGCAAAGAGGAAGGGAGCTTCCTCCTGCAGCAGCCGGGCAAAGGGGCCCTTCCTCTGGCAGCCCTTTGGATGCAGGAGCAGGTTCTTGACTCTGACCTTGAGCAGGATGTCCCTGAAATGCAAGGGGCTGTTGGGCACCCCCAGAGCTGTTCAAGATGGGTCATCAAAGTGTGGCCTGAGGACAAAAGGATCCCTGGATGCTTGGGCACAAGGGGCCTCTTTCTCAACACCAAAATCTTTGCAACTTAATGGAAGCACATGCCATAATATTTGCCTCGTGTTAGGCCTGCACCACTTCTCTACCTTCCCCCTCTTCTTGCAATTTTCCGTCTTTCTGTTCAACTCCGTAGCCCTCGCAGAAGATGCTACAACAGCACCACAGGGGACTCCACAAAGAACCTGGGCTGTGCAAAAGACAAGACACCAACATGAGGGAAACAAAAAGCAGATGCTCAGACGCTACTGGTGCTGTCGGTGCCACCCGCTTTGTCACCGTGGAGCTGTTATAAAGGGCATGGGGGTCCTTCCAAATGTGAAAGGCCTCCTATCAATGGCAAATAAAGAGCACCTCTGCCTGCTGCTGCATTGCTCTGGCTGCATTCTCCACAGTCCTTGTGACTTTCCCCCTTGCTTTCTCTGTCCCTACAACTCTAGCCCTTAAAATGACAGATTCAATGGCTGGAACTGCAAAAGCAGCTCTCTGCAGCACTCTAGTGGTTATTAACTAGGTTCAGAAATGAGCTTGCAACAGCTAGGGGAGGAAATGGGATAGCTCAGGCTCACTGTGCTTTAATCATGCTAGCTTGGAACTGATTCAGCTTACTAGTACCTTTTCCTAAATAACTATTTGCAATAAGGTCACACTACATTATCTCCGTGACAAAAATGCATGTGGAGCAGAGATAGGAAATTCTTTACTGAATCCATTTTGCATCAAAACCAGTATTTCTCAAGTTGTCATTAATAAAATACCCAACTTCCTGTCAAACAGATACAAAAAAGTGAATGAAATACAATTGCTTTCCAGGCTCTTCCTGATAAAATCCTGAAAAACTTCTTTACAACTGAATTTCATTCAATCTCCCTTTCGACAGCTCCAGAGAAAACAGATGTACTGATATCAGCTGCATTATGCCTTATAGCTACAGGATGAAGTTCTTCTATGTCTTTATATTGGGGTCCAAATGCTCCTTGGAAAAGAGTTACATATTGAGATGATCTGAAAAGCCAAGTTTTATTCCTAGAGCTCAGAAAGCAGAGCCAGTTGTTTGGGCCCTGCATGGTTCTTGTGGGGCAGGAAGGAGTGGGGCTGTGTTTGGAGTGGTTCTTGCCTTCCCGTGAGACCATCTCCAGTTTGGTAGGAAGAGCAAAAGGTGTTTGGGGATGGATCTGTACCCCCCAAGCAAGAGGTTTGCTGCTGAAAGGGGAATGGATGGGGAGGGAGGGTGTTGAGGAGGCTGTGGATGGTGTTGAGCTGCCAGGTGAGTTGAGTGTGATCAAGGTCTCCTTGAGTGACCTTGTTGCCTGCTGCCTTTTTGTGCAGGGCATTTGGAAGTTGCTCAAGTGAAGGCCACCACCATTGTTATGAGGACCCACCTTTCCCTGCAGAAGGTTTCCGTTTGTCTAAGGGCAACTCAGACATTGCTGGTGTGGGCCTTGTCCAAAGGGGAGGATTTTGACTTTGTTTTCAAGAATCGGCATTCTTGTGTGCCGAGAAAGGAGAGTTATAATGAGGTTTTTTGAAGAGTTTATCAATGAAGTTGATGAGACAAGGAAGCCGTCAAAGTCTTTCCTCCGGGGAAAGAAGTTTTGCTGATCCTTTCCCCTCCACCTGTCCCATCTTCCAGTAAGCCATGCCAGCAGAAAGGCCATCAAACACAAAGCCTCGTGCTGTGCTGCCTTGCCCTGAGCTCTTTTTAGGAAAGAGCTTGTTGGCTGTTGGCTTGTTGGTTCTGGGGAAGTTACAGGATGGAGCTGTTGCTGTTGGACTCATTTCTAGTAATGGTGGGAAGTTCCTGTCGTGTCCTGGCTGGGCTTAAGTCTTCCTAGTGGGAGGGAAGTGTGTGTGGCAGGTTTCAGTGAGCCTCCACCTGAGGTTTTGTTGGTGTGCCCTTGTTATTTGCAGGTTCGCAGATGAGGAAGACGTGGCTAGAGCCATGTAAGGGGCTGCCTGTAAATCCAAGGAGTCTTCCCAGGTGAAGAAGGAAAGAGAAGGCGGCTCTGTGAAGAAGGCTGGCAGAGAAGGTGCCATAAGAGTTGATGGCACTTTTCCAAACCTGGACCTGTGCAAGAGTGGGAGGGGAAGCCCCCAGGGAGCAGCAGGATGCTCTAGAAAGGGATGCATGGAGCATGGAGGCAGCCTGAAAAGGCTGCTAGGAAGGCTGTCTGCAAGGCTGGCGGTGTCCAGCTTTGCACCACAGTAGCCCATGCAAGGGCATTCTTGTGGCAGGTGTGCCAGAGAGGCAGCTGCGAAGAGGTGCTTTGTAATTGTAGGGGTTCTTGCTGCTGAGCGCGTCCCCTTGCGAGGACGTGTGACTTCAAAGCACACGTGTGCTGTGAAGGGGCCGGAAAAGGAGAAGAGCAAGGCCCAGGCTAGAGCTCATGGAGTGAGGTGAGACCATGGTAGAACTACCTTTTGTTAATGCTGTGCTCCTGGATACGCATGAAGGAGCTTTTCCCTTTTGCCCTGTTGCCCATAGCAGTGCTGGAAGGTTACGGTCCTGTGCCCCATGGCTTCTAGGACTTCTGTCTGGGTGGGAAATGGGTAGCAGTTTGTGTTGGGTGTCCTGTGTGAGGTTTCATTTGTGTGTGCTCCTGGTTCCCAGGGGTGCAGATAAGCAGTGCCTGGGCCAAGCTGTGCCGGCATTTGGAGAGCTTCCCCCGCAAAAGCAGGCAAGAAAGGGCAGCTGTGGAGAGCAGCGGCCCGTAAGAGGTAATGCAACAGTGAAGGCTGCATCTCAGAACGTGGAGCAAAGAAAGCAGAAGAGTGCAAGGGAGGAAGGGAATGTTCTGGAAAGAGAGGGTTGGGCAATAAAGGGAGTTTGAAAGGGCCAGAAGGAGTCTGGGCCCTCTCCAATGCACTTCATGCATTGCTGAGTTGTTGTTCTGGTGGCCCCTGTGCCAGAGATGCAGTTGTGGAGAGCTTCCCTGTTGTGTGCTTCCAGGAGACCTCGCTAGCAAGCGCCTGCTCTCCCGGCCACGTCTTTCCCCCATGCGCACCAGTGATGCGCAGAGTACGAAAGGATCACTGCCTTCAGTGAGGTGAGGCTCTTGGAGAAAGGTTCTGGGGGCTGCCATGCTCTTGGTGTGTGAGCACAGGCTGGAGAACGCGCTCATGTGAGCTACGCGTGTGCTCTATCTGCAGCGCGCTGCCACCAGTAAGGAGGAGCAGTGTGCAGAAAGGAGGCAGCATGGACAGGAAGGCTGCTGAGGCCAGACTCCCTGTTGTGGACAGGCAGATGAGAGAGGGAGTAGGTGACAGGAATTTAGGTACTGTCAAAAAGGCGACTGTCCCGTTCTGTTGTCTCTGTTCTCACACCCTTACGCCTCCTCTCTTTTTGCCTAGACACGACCTAAAGCAGAAGCCCTGAAGCCCCAAATCTATGGTGGCTCTCACGAGGAAAGGCTTGAAGCAGAGAGAAAGAAGCCTCGAGGCCACCCACTATGGCTCAGCGTGGTGTCTCTCTGCCTTCCCAAAATCGTGGAGGAGAAGAAAGCGATCCCGAGGCGGGAAACGTCTCGGCAAATGTAAGTGTGTGGGAGCCGTCCCAAGGGTTTAGGGGAGACAAGCAGCAGGGATGGCTGTGCAGGGTCAAGGATCCCACTGGCTTAGCCCTGAGGAGGACATGGCACCTTCTGCTTTCTCGGTACCTCGAGGAGGCCCTGGGACAGCCCCTGATGCTGGTGTCTCTAGGCAGCCCTCCGCGAGTGCCTGAGGTTGCTGTGGTGTTGAAGGGAGCAGGAGCTGCCAGGGGAGCCTGTGTGCAGAGGCTGGGGAGGGCAGGGGCAGACCAGGACAGAGCCCGGCTGTGAGGGGGAATTTGTGCCTGCTCCAACAGAGTCCTGCCAAGACAAGCAAGCCGAGATCTGCAAGGGCCGCAGTCCTCAGAAACCTGCTTTGAGGAATAGGGGAGTCTGGAGACCAGCAGACCAGGGAGAAGAGACCTGCAGCACTTCTCTTGGTAAATGTCTCCAGGCTCAAGGGGCATTTCCCTTCTGTGGCTTGTTCCTCACTTGGCGGAATGGCAAGTGGAAAAGCTGTCTGGGCCTGACAGCCTGAGGGATGGAGCGCTGCAGGCTCCTGGGCTGTGAGAGATGTCTATAGGAGTCTCTGTCCTCCTGCCTGTATGCAAAATTGAGGAGTTTTTGGTTTCCTCCTCCTTGCCAGGAGCCTGGACGTGAACAGACCCGGGTGCCCCATCCTCCAGCGCAGCCCAAGGGAAAGGAGCACAAGGAGAGGGGTCAAAGACCTGTGAAGGCTCCAGCACAGAAGAAAGCTGGAGTCAAGCTGGAGAGCATCCAGCCCCAGTAAGTGTGCCCCACGCTGGGCACCCCGGGGACACAGCAATGACCTGGGCTACGGCTCCCTCCTCCTGGGCACTTTCTGCAGCCCACAGCTCAGCCCCAAACTCTCCTGGGCTGAAAAGGGCTGTGGGTGCACGGGGACAGGGTGGGTGCAGGGGTAAGCAGGGCCCAGGCCACCCCTGAGAGATTCTTGCCCTCTTTTCGCAGCCTCCTTTCCCCTCGAGCTGCCCAGATATTGAGAAGCCTGGAGCCCTTTAGAGCCCAGCGAGAAATACTCAAATATAATGTGGAGAGGAACAGGCAGCAGCAAGAGGAGCAGAAGCAGCAGCCCTGGTAAATACATGCAAAGAGGAAGGGAGCTTCCTCCTGCAGCAGCCGGGCAAAGGGGCCCTTCCTCTGGCAGCCCTTTGGATGCAGGAGCAGGTTCTTGACTCTGACCTTGAGCAGGATGTCCCTGAAATGCAAGGGGCTGTTGGGCACCCCCAGAGTTTCCCCTTCAGTGTTGGGAGGAAGATGGAACTGCAAGACCACTGTGAAAAGCATGAGTCGTTTGTGGTGACCCGGCAGACATGGGAGCAGTACGGCCGTGTAGAACCACGCAGACCTGCGAAACGGTCCTGAAGGTCCTGAAGCCTGAGGAGACCAAGAGGAACAACAGGACTGGCAGTGGTGGCTTCTGCACCAGAAGAGCCCTTGGTAGAGCAGGGCCTTTGCAAGTGCTCTTGAGGCCGGAGAAGTGCCCAATAAAGACACTGTGGTTTTCCCAGCTGTTGTAGCCCAGCTGTGCCTGGCAGTGCATCCGTGTGGATGCACAGGTTCCTCCTGTGCAGCTTTGGTGCTGCCTTCGAAAGGGCCAAAGCCCCAAACGTGCCAAAGAGCAGCTGCCCGCACAGCTCGGACCAGGATGGGGAGCTGTCAGGCCCTCTGTGCTGCACAAGCGCCTTCTCCAGAGGCCGCTGGAGAGCTTCCATAGCCCGTGGCAGTGCCTGCAGCAGGGGGAATGGACTGGCGGGCTCTGTCAGCAGCTCCTGGACGCTGCGTGCGCTCAAGGCTGGGGCTGCTCTCCAGGACATGCGGGGCCATCTCTGCCCTCTCTGCTGGGCTCTGCCGTCTCCCCGGTGCTGATGTCGGAGCCCCCAGGTGACACGAGCGGAGCTCACAGTGGAGCTGCCGCCTCACAGGGGTCTCCTGTGCGGGGCGGACGCCGGGCCCTCACTTCCCTGCGAGGCCTGGGCGCTGCTGGGCACTGCTCACGCGCTCCCACCGCTGTCCTTGGGGTTGCTCCAAAGGAAGAAGCGGCCAAGGGAGGCAGCAGGGCCGTGCTAGGGCCCCTGGCCGACGGGCTGAGGAGCAGGGCTGCTTTGCAGAGCGGCTTTCCTCAGCAAGCAGGGAAGAACGAGCGAGGCGAAGAGCAGCAGCGCCATGGAGGGCTGCTGGACGGAGCGCCTGAGCCCGCAGCGCGCTCTGCTCTTCCCCATGCTGCTGCGGCTCCTCGCCAAGGGTGAGGCCTTTGGCAGCCACCCGGCCCGGTGTCCCAGAGCCCCCAAAGGGCCCAGAGGACGGTGGCTCGCGGGCGGTGGGGGTGACGGGGCAGGGCCCTGTCTGAGGGAACCGCCGGCCTCGGGGCACAACGTGGCAGCCAGGACTGCTGGGGGCTGGCGCTGCCCTGAGCCCCTGGGCCACGTCTTTGGCGTGAAGGCGTCAGGCGAGAAGGTGCCACGTCCTCCTCAGGGTCAGGTCCTTCCCAGGACCTTCGCTCCACTTGGGACTTGTCCTGTGCTAAGAGCGAGGCCAACCGTGGCACCTGGGGCACAGCCCCGCTCGGCAGTCTCCATGGTGGCTTCCTGCAGGCTTCACGTGCACCTTCTTGGGTCCCTCCGTGCCGTAGGGGCTTGCTGAGAGGTTGGGAGCCATTTGGCCTGGGGCCTGACACCCCCTTCCCTTTCTTTGCAGAGATCGTTGCCATTTGGGACGCCACCTCGGCGTATATCGTGGAGCAGCTGCTACGGGACAAGGTGGGCTGGCAGCCAGTGCCCCACATGCCCCCCAGGGGCCCCCTCTTGCCCCGTTGTGGCTCCCGTGTGGCTCGGGCACAGAGCAGAGGCCCCATGTTCCACCAAAACTCACTTCTTCCATCACCCAGGGGCTGATTCAGGGGCCTCTTTCCCTTTGCTTTGTGCAGGCCGTCGTGGTAGAAGGACTCGGGACCTTCTTCACCCGCCAGGAGCAGTTCCGCCTGCGCAATGGCAAGGTGCTGGCGGTCCAAAGACCCGTCTTCCAGCTGAGCACGGCTGTGGACTGGCTGCTTGGCATTAAGCAGCGCAGAGTGACTGTCCCTGGTGAGAAGGTTCCTCCTAAGGCCTGCGGGACCCCTTCAGTTTCCCAAAAATAATCTTCAGCCAAAAGATCCCTTTTCCAATACAACCTTTTGAGGAATATGGTTTAAGAAATAGCACATGAAGTGGAGATCTCTCAGAGCCACCCAAACAACTGGCTCTGCTTTCTGCCCACCTTTCCACTGCCCCAGCAACAGCACAGTGCCCTGCTGTGGTGGTGACGTTATTGCCTTGCCTTGCAGACAACGTGAAGATCAAACGGCCGAATTATCGGCGCATCGCGTGGGACACCGGCTTCCCTGTGCACGTGGTGGAGAGCTGCCTGCAGGAAACGGTCCTGCTCTTCTGCTCCCATCTGCTGAACAAGGAGCACCTGACGTTTGTCTTTAAGGATCTTGGTGTTCTGGCTGGCAGAGGGGATCACCTTGCCATGCAGTTTTCCCCCTACCTCGTTCACAGAATGGAGAGCCAGGGAGGCTTTCTTGCTGCACTGCACAGCGTAAGTTCCCAGGCTTTGCTGGGCTGCTTGGCTGCCTTTGGCAGTACACTGAGACACGCAGCAATCTCATCTCTGGGAAGGTGATGGGTTAATCCAGTGCTTTTCCCAGGACGTGTCTCCATTGCCTCTTGCACAAGGAAGGACAGCCCCTCTGGGGTTTGCTTGTTCCTTGCCCCTAAAGAAAAGCCTGGTGACATTACTACAGCTGCCTTGTAAACCCGCCATGGGGTGCGTGTTGCATTGCAGAAACCATTACGAATGGATCCAGGGCGGGATGCTAATGGAGAGGAAACCATCTCCGCCGGGATCCAGTCTCAGCCTCACCGCGTGTTCCCCAGGTCAGCAATGTTCCTCTGCAGCCCGAGGCTCACACAGCAGCAGGTCTCCCAGCTCCTGCACACTGCAGGGGCTCGAGGCAGAGCATGGAGCTGGGAAAAACCCCCTTTCACAGTGACGGAAACCTTCCCGAGTGACTGGGAATGGGGATTCAATCCCCCTAGCCAGCCTGCTGTTGCTGCCTTCAGAGACCCAGCACCCCCAGAGAGGAACGGCAGGAGGGTTTTGTGTTTTTGGGGGAGAAGGCCCCAAACACCTGTGCCTGCTCACCCAGGGGAAGGTGTGCGAGGTCCCCATGACAGGAGGGTTGGTGCAAGGGGCGCTGGGGGCCTTTCCTGACAGCGCTGTGCTCATCTGGTTGGCAGGTTTCAGCTCAGCGTGGAGGGCCAAGGAAAGGGCAGGGCCAGATGGTGCCCCTGGGAGGTCCCGGACCGACTTGAGCTGCAGAGAACCAGGAGGAGCAAAGGTAGAGAAACAGCTCCCTGCTGAGCAGGCTGTGCCCAGGCACTGCCCGTCCTTGGGGCTGGTGCCTTCGGGCATCTCCAAAGGCAGTTCCCGAGGGGCTGCTCTGCAGGGCACCCTCCTCTCCTCCTTGCAGACGGGCACCCCGCACAGCTCCTGCGGAGCCGGCAGCAGCTCCCTGTGCCCGTGCTGCAAGGCTGGCAGGCAGCAGGCGGGCAGCAGGACCCGCCGGAGGAGCCTGCAGCCAGGTGAGAGGGGTGGGCACAGCTCCAAGGGGAACCCTTGCAAGGCTGCACGAGGGAGGCCCCTTTGGCCTCGCCAGCGAGAGGCAGCAAAGGCTGCGCTGTGCTCACAAGCCCCTGGAGGGGCATTTGCTGATGTCCTCAGAGGGCAGCAGGGAGGGCACGACAGGCAGGAGGCATCAGCACAACCTTCAAGGCTGTTGTGCAGTCCTCGCTCTTGCTTCTGCCGCCTGTTTAGCGCACAGTGCACAGCAGAAGCTCTTCAAAGCTCCACGGCCTGCAGAGAGGCCACCACCACAGGGAGCAGCCCCATCTTCCCTGCTTCCGTAACCCCTGGAAGGTGGCACCAGAGAAGAGAGGCCCTCAGCCTCCCGCTGAGGCTCCTGGTGTCTCTCTGCAGTCCTCTCCCGCCGTGTCCAGGCAGCTCTTCCAGGGACGAGGAGGTCAGCAGGCAGCAGTCGTCCACTTCAGCCTGCTCCACAGCCACCGTGGCCACCATCCCTGAACAATGCCGAAGACTGTTGCAGGTACCTGCCACGGCTTGCTGTAAACGCTTTGTGGTTGGAAATGGTGCGAATGCCCCCTTTTACACGGAGAATTCCTGCCAAGATCCCTGGAGAGTCTTCGTTTGACCAATTCCCTTCATCCTCCCTTCAGATCCTCTTCGAGGTGTCACTCCTTCCTGCCCTTGCACGAAGCACACGTGGACACGTCCCTGGGCATTGGTGGCTCTAGCAGCAGGGCCTGGGGCATTCCGAGCAGGGGCCAAAGACACAGGGCTTTTCCAGCCCCTGGATAGCTGGGATCATTGGTGCAGGAATGAGGGTAGGAGCTGCAGAAAGCTCCCTGCTTGCGGCAGCCGAGCCTCATGGTGTGTGCCGTGGCACTTCTGTGGCCTTCCAGGAAAGCAGTGAGCTGCGTGCGCAGTGGGAACGCAGGCAGGACCTGGGCTCCGTCTACAGAGAGCGGCACGAACAAGTAGAGGCCCAAGGGGCTGCGTGGGAAGCCTGGTCTGCGGGACAGGGCCCGGAGCCGCTCCAGGTACTGGGACCATTGCTCACGTTGTAGGACAACAGCCGTCCTCCCTGCCACGGAGCCAGGGTGACAGGGACCCAGGCTACGGGGACAGCACTGATGCACAGCAGATAGGACACTGGGCAGGTGCAGCACAAGTAATCCCCATTTGTAGTCTTAGGACTGCCATCCTGGTAGAACTGAAGCACATCTGCCTTGCGTGCCCAACACTTAGGAGTCAGGGTGAAAGTCCTTCAAGTCCCACAGTGCCTGCAAGGCTTTCAAGCAGGGCCTGGTGGACCAGGTCAGCTCGTAGGAGCATTAGGGGAATGAAAGCAGGAGTTTGCACCCTGCTCCTGCCGTTGTGACTCCTGCCTGGGGTTCCTTCATGAGCGCTGTAGCAGACAAAGCACAAGCAGCAGAGGGGGGTCCTCCTGAGGAAAGGTACCTGTGCTGGAGAGTGTCCCGCTGCCCAGCCCCTGCTGCAGGCTCCTTGCCACAGGGCCTCTGGGACCGGCTCCTCTCTTTGCCCTCTGTGTTGCCAACAGTCTCTCCTCCTTTCCAGGAGCCTGGACGTGAACGGACCCGGGTGCCCCATCCTCCAGCGCAGCCCAAGGGAAAGGAGCACAAGGAGAGGGGGCAAAGACCTGTGAAGGCTCCAGCACAGAAGAAAGCTGGAGTCAAGCTGGAGAGCATCCAGCCCCAGTAAGTGTGCCCCACGCTGGGCACCCCGGGGACACAGCAAGGACCTGGGCTACGGCTCCCTCCTCCTGGGCACTTTCTGCAGCCCACAGCTCAGCCCCAAACTCTCCTGGGCTGAAAAGGGCTGTGGGTGCACGGGGACAGGGTGGGTGCAGGGGTAAGCAGGGCCCAGGCCACCCCTGAGAGATTCTTGCCCTCTTTTCGCAGCCTCCTTTCCCCTCGAGCTGCCCAGATATTGAGAAGCCTGGAGCCCTTTAGAGCCCAGCGAGAAATACTCAAATATATTGTGGAGAGGAACAGGCAGCAGCAAGAGGAGCAGAAGCAGCAGCCCTGGTAAATATGTGCAAAGAGGAAGGGAGCTTCCTCCTGCAGCAGCCGGGCAAAGGGGCCCTTCCTCTGGCAGCCCTTTGGATGCAGGAGCAGGTTCTTGACTCTGACCTTGAGCAGGATGTCCCTGAAATGCAAGGGGCTGTTGGGCACCCCCAGAGCTGTTCAAGATGGGTCATCAAAGTGTGGCCTGAGGACAAAAGGATCCCTGGATGCTTGGGCACAAGGGGCCTCTTTCTCAACACCAAAATCTTTGCAACTTAATGGAAGCACATGCCATAATATTTGCCTCGTGTTAGGCCTGCACCACTTCTCTACCTTCCCCCTCTTCTTGCAATTTTCCGTCTTTCTGTTCAACTCCGTAGCCCTCGCAGAAGATGCTACAACAGCACCACAGGGGACTCCACAAAGAACCTGGGCTGTGCAAAAGACAAGACACCAACATGAGGGAAACAAAAAGCAGATGCTCAGACGCTACTGGTGCTGTCGGTGCCACCCGCTTTGTCACCGTGGAGCTGTTATAAAGGGCATGGGGGTCCTTCCAAATGTGAAAGGCCTCCTATCAATGGCAAATAAAGAGCACCTCTGCCTGCTGCTGCATTGCTCTGGCTGCATTCTCCACAGTCCTTGTGACTTTCCCCCTTGCTTTCTCTGTCCCTACAACTCTAGCCCTTAAAATGACAGATTCAATGGCTGGAACTGCAAAAGCAGCTCTCTGCAGCACTCTAGTGGTTATTAACTAGGTTCAGAAATGAGCTTGCAACAGCTAGGGGAGGAAATGGGATAGCTCAGGCTCACTGTGCTTTAATCATGCTAGCTTGGAACTGATTCAGCTTACTAGTACCTTTTCCTAAATAACTATTTGCAATAAGGTCACACTACATTATCTCCGTGACAAAAATGCATGTGGAGCAGAGATAGGAAATTCTTTACTGAATCCATTTTGCATCAAAACCAGTATTTCTCAAGTTGTCATTAATAAAATACCCAACTTCCTGTCAAACAGATACAAAAAAGTGAATGAAATACAATTGCTTTCCAGGCTCTTCCTGATAAAATCCTGAAAAACTTCTTTACAACTGAATTTCATTCAATCTCCCTTTCGACAGCTCCAGAGAAAACAGATGTACTGATATCAGCTGCATTATGCCTTATAGCTACAGGATGAAGTTCTTCTATGTCTTTATATTGGGGTCCAAATGCTCCTTGGAAAAGAGTTACATATTGAGATGATCTGAAAAGCCAAGTTTTATTCCTAGAGCTCAGAAAGCAGAGCCAGTTGTTTGGGCCCTGCATGGTTCTTGTGGGGCAGGAAGGAGTGGGGCTGTGTTTGGAGTGGTTCTTGCCTTCCCGTGAGACCATCTCCAGTTTGGTAGGAAGAGCAAAAGGTGTTTGGGGATGGATCTGTACCCCCCAAGCAAGAGGTTTGCTGCTGAAAGGGGAATGGATGGGGAGGGAGGGTGTTGAGGAGGCTGTGGATGGTGTTGAGCTGCCAGGTGAGTTGAGTGTGATCAAGGTCTCCTTGAGTGACCTTGTTGCCTGCTGCCTTTTTGTGCAGGGCATTTGGAAGTTGCTCAAGTGAAGGCCACCACCATTGTTATGAGGACCCACCTTTCCCTGCAGAAGGTGTCCGTTTGTCTAAGGGCAACTCAGACATTGCTGGTGTGGGCCTTGTCCAAAGGGGAGGATTTTGACTTTGTTTTCAAGAATCGGCATTCTTGTGTGCCGAGAAAGGAGAGTTATAATGAGGTTTTTTGAAGAGTTTATCAATGAAGTTGATGAGACAGGGAAGCCGTCAAAGTCTTTCCTCCGGGGAAAGAAGTTTTGCTGATCCTTTCCCCTCCACCTGTCCCATCTTCCAGTAAGCCATGCCAGCAGAAAGGCCATCAAACACAAAGCCTCGTGCTGTGCTGCCTTGCCCTGAGCTCTTTTTAGGAAAGAGCTTGTTGGCTGTTGGCTTGTTGGTTCTGGGGAAGTTACAGGATGGAGCTGTTGCTGTTGGACTCATTTCTAGTAATGGTGGGAAGTTCCTGTCGTGTCCTGGCTGGGCTTAAGTCTTCCTAGTGGGAGGGAAGTGTGTGTGGCAGGTTTCAGTGAGCCTCCACCTGAGGTTTTGTTGGTGTGCCCTTGTTATTTGCAGGTTCGCAGATGAGGAAGACGTGGCTAGAGCCATGTAAGGGGCTGCCTGTAAATCCAAGGAGTCTTCCCAGGTGAAGAAGGAAAGAGAAGGCGGCTCTGTGAAGAAGGCTGGCAGAGAAGGTGCCATAAGAGTTGATGGCACTTTTCCAAACCTGGGCCTGTGCAAGAGTGGGAGGGGAAGCCCCCAGGGAGCAGCAGGATGCTCTAGAAAGGGATGCATGGAGCATGGAGGCAGCCTGAAAAGGCTGCTAGGAAGGCTGTCTGCAAGGCTGGCGGTGTCCAGCTTTGCAGCACAGTAGCCCATGCAAGGGCATTCTTGTGGCAGGTGTGCCAGAGAGGCAGCTGCGAAGAGGTGCTTTGTAATTGTAGGGGTTCTTGCTGCTGAGCGCGTCCCCTTGCGAGGACGTGTGACTTCAAAGCACACGTGTGCTGTGAAGGGGCTGGAAAAGGAGAAGAGCAAGGCCCAGGCTAGAGCTCATGGAGTGAGGTGAGACCATGGTAGAACTACCTTTTGTTAATGCTGTGCTCCTGGATACGCATGAAGGAGCTTTTCCCTTTTGCCCTGTTGCCCATAGCAGTGCTGGAAGGTTACGGTCCTGTGCCCCATGGCTTCTAGGACTTCTGTCTGGGTGGGAAATGGGTAGCAGTTTGTGTTGGGTGTCCTGTGTGAGGTTTCATTTGTGTGTGCTCCTGGTTCCCAGGGGTGCAGATAAGCAGTGCCTGGGCCAAGCTGTGCCGGCATTTGGAGAGCTTCCCCCGCAAAAGCAGGCAAGAAAGGGCAGCTGTGGAGAGCAGCGGCCCGTAAGAGGTAATGCAACAGTGAAGGCTGCATCTCAGAACGTGGAGCAAAGAAAGCAGAAGAGTGCAAGGGAGGAAGGGAATGTTCTGGAAAGAGAGGGTTGGGCAATAAATGGAGTTTGAAAGGGCCAGAATGAGTCTGGGCCCTCTCCAATGCAGGCTGTTCCAAAGGAAGAAGCGCGCTCTGCTCTTCCCCATGCTGCTGCGGCTCTTTGCCAAGGGTGAGGCCTTTGGCAGCCGCCCGGCCCTTTGTCCCAGAGCCCCCAATGGGCCCAGAGGATGGTGGCTCGCGGGCGGTGGGGGTGACGGGGCAGGGCCCTGTCTGAGGGAACCGCCGGCCTCGGGGCACAACGTGGCAGCCAGGACTGCTGGGGGCTGGCGCTGCCCTGAGCCCCTGGGCCACGTCTTTGGCGTGAAGGCGTCAGGCGAGAAGGTGCCACGTCCTCCTCAGGGTCAGGTCCTTCCCAGGACCTTCGCTCCACTTGGGACTTGTCCTGTGCTAAGAGCGAGGCCAACAGTGGCACCTGGGGCACTGCCCTGCTCGGCAGTCTCCATGGTGGCTTCCTGCAGGCTTCACGTGCACCTTCACGTGCCCTGGGGCAGACGAGCTCCCGCAGCGCCTTGGGGCGGCCACGCAGCATCGCAGGGGAGCGGGAGCGATGCCACTGCCTGGGCCTGCACCCCTGGCCCGGCCCCGCAGCCCCTGCGATGAACATGGCGCATGTGGGTGGAGGCGGGACGGGGCTGCCCTCGCCAGGCCCTGCCCTCGAGGCCGCCATTTTGTGTTCTCCCCCGAGAGAACACAAAATGGCACCCTCTCCCGAGCCTTACACCCTCCTTTTGGCTTGTCCTGAGCACCTCTGTTTGGCTGAGTGCATTCTCAGGGTGCTGGGGCCCCCTGATTTCTCTGCAGGTCCCTAGGACCTCATATGTGTCTGTTGCTGATGCAGGGGACAGGAGCAGCCCCTGCCCACAGCTCATTTGCATCTAGGATAGATAACTGGGACATAGCATGTTATAGGATTGTTCAGGATTATTTATTTTCATAAAATAATAGAATCATGATGTTGGAAAAGACCTTTAAGATCATCAAATCCCACCATAAACCTTTCAATACCATACTTGCTAAACCATGTCCCTAAGTGCCTCATCTACACTTTTCTTGAACACTGACAGGGAATGGGGACTCCACCACTTCCCTGGGCAGCCTGTTCCAATGCTTGACTACTCTTTCTGTGTAGAAATTCTTCCTTATGTCTAACCTGAACCTCCTCTGGTGCAAATTGAAGCCATTTTCTCTTGTCCTATTGGTAGTTCTTTTGGAGATCAAGCCCTGCATCACTATAACCGCCTTTCAGGTAGTTGTAGAGGGTGCTAAGGTCTCCCCTGAGTCTCCTCCAAACTAAATAATCCCAGCTCCCTCATCCCTCCTCGTAAGGTCTGCTCCAGGCCCTTCCCAGCTGGCAGCTCGTGGCTTACACAGCTTTACTCTTCATGAGTAAAGAACTGGCTGCATGGCCAGGCCCAGACAGTGCCGGCGAATGGAGTTCAACGCAGCTGGTGACCGCTTCTTCAGGTGCTTCTTCAGGTCAGGTGTTAGGTACCTTTGCATGCTTGGAAAACTTCTGTCAATACTGAGTTTTTAGTAGCAGTAGTAGAAAAAAAATCCTTAAAGATGGCTAAAAACTGGAATACCAAAGCATACACAATGCCTTCACATAGATAGGAGCTGCCTGCCCTGTTTTCTAAAAGGACACTCTACTCAAAAAGTGTCCTGGTGTAAAAAGGTGAGATGTTAAGTCCGGTTCCCCAGCCCGCAAGCGTGACAGAAGCAGAGAGGCCGATAGATGCAGGATCCAACTTTATTACCACCTAGCTGGGGTCCCCAGCTCACCCTTAAGCAGGGAATCTTGCCAAGGACCCCTCTGGTGTCGCAAGCAGGGTTTATATACAAGCAAGGGGAGGGCTGTTACACAAAATTAGATATTTCCTTTTAAGGTCCGATTGCTATGGGTTCTCTTCGGATTGGTCGTCTTTATTAGGCAATTCTCTCCTTGTTTGTAAGGGTTTTACAGAAGCATAATGTTCCGTTCTCACAGGGTTTAGTCTCTGCACAGAAAAGGTTTAAGGAACCAAACACATGTGTAATGACAGCAGTCATAGTGGGCAGAAGCACCCTAATCATTAGGAATTTGAGTACACCAGCGCAGAGACAGCACAATATTACATTCATGGTGTATGTGTTCCCCGAGAGGTGGGCAATGCCACCAACCTACCAGGTTACAGGGAATCTCCACTACCTGGGGACACCATGTCCTCTTCAGTTTACTACTACTGGGGATTTTCACCTCCTGGGGACATGATGTCCCCTCCTTTTGGACTGGAACAGCAGCACTTCTAGTTCCCCTACAGAGGGGTTGCAAATACACCTGCCTCAGCTATGTGCATTCGGGAGAAACCAAGGCAGGCCTTGTGCTCCCTTATCAGCTTGAAGAGAAAGAAAGAGGGAAGGGAAGGAAGAGTACAGACAGAAAGAGGCGAGAGTGGAGAAAGAAAAGGAAAAATAAAAAAAAAAAGTGAGCCCCAGGCCCAGCACACAACCCTCAGGGGGCATCAGCATAATCTTCAATGTTCTCTGGCCCCGGTTTCAGGAGTGGTTGAGAGAGTTGTCAATCAAGGCGGGTGGCACCGGTTAGTCGAGGGAGGTGATACCAGGCCCAGCGTCCCGATTCTGGAACCTTCCTTGTGCCGCGTGGAGGGGGTGTTTGTGCTCACAGGGTGGTTGTTCAGGCCTTGTCCCTTACCACCCCCCTCACAGTGTAAACTGCCCAATTTTCCTGGGCTGCTTGGGCTTCTTTGGGAATACTCGCAGACAAGCAGGTGTCTGATCCCTGTTGGCTGCCTGGTATGTGGTGGGCTTTGCCCAGGACTTGCCCCTGTTGCCTTCTCCACAAGCGAACAGAGACCCTCCTGCCTTGCTTGTTTCTTACCGCTAAAGAAGCTCCTGGTGCCCCGTTATCTGCCTTCCTGTATAGCTGATCCGTGCCAGGACTAGGAGCTTCTCTCCAATGGATTATTGGAGAGAATTATATTATTATATTATCTGAAGAGGCTTTTGAGTCGAGGTCTTTGGAGACGTAGGCTCCTCTTGGAGCAGGATCAAGTCTGCTGCTGCTTGGCGCAATGAAAAGAATTGCCTTCAAAACCTCCTTGAAGTGAGGTCAGAGGAGTGCCAGGAGCAGCAGAGGAAGGAAAGGGATGAACTGTTCTCCCTCATCCAGGAATCCCAGGGTACACCCAGGGCTGAAGGATTTGTTGGTTTCACTTCTGCACAGAGATGGGTGCTAGGTGGTATTCCACAAAGCTGGCACTCTAAAGAACTCAGTGTACTCATTATATAAATAGTAAATACATTGCACCGCTCCATATTGACTGCATATTTTAATTGTACTTTCAGAGGGGGCCAAAATTCATGCAAAATGCCAAGACGTGCCCAAATTAGCTACCTGTGTTAACCACTGTCTTTGGCTCCTGGCAGGGAGCAGACTCCCAGATCAAGCCCTATTGCAGGAGGTGTGTTAAGGGCAGGTTTGCTCGTCTCTGGTGCCTCATTTCTCTCCGAAGCGGCACAGAGCAAGAAACCTTGCTGAGGACTTGTCACAACCCAGGGCCTGCTGTGGTGCCTAACACAGGAAGGCTATGTCCTCTCCCATAATATCCTAACTATGACAGCCAGAGAAAGAGCAATGCACGGCTGTTAGCGGTTTAGAGGCTTTCCAGTGAGTCGCAGTCCATAGCCCCAGTTTGTGCAGGTTCCTCCTGTACAGCTTTGTTGCTGCCTTTGAAAGGGCCAAAGCCCCAAACGTGCCAAAGAGCAGCTGCCCGCACAGCTCAGACCAGGACGGGGAGCTGTCAGGCCCTCTGTGCTGCACAAGCACCTTCTCCAGAGGCCACTGGAGAGCTTCCATAGCCCGTGGCAGTGCCTGCAGCAGGGGGAATGGACTGGCGGGCTCTGTCAGCAGCTCCTGGACGCTGCGTGCGCTCAAGGCTGGGGCTGCTCTCCACGACATGCGGGGCCATCTCTGCCCTCTCTGCCGGGCTCTGCCGTCTCCCTGGTGCTGATGTCAGGAGCCCCCGGGTGACACGAGCGGAGCTCACAGTGGAGCTGCCGCCTCACAGGGGTCTCCTGTGCGGGGCGGACGCCGGGCCCTCACTTCCCTGCGAGGCCTGGGCGCTGCTGGGCACTGCTCACGCGCTCCCACCGCTGTCCTTGGGGTTGCTCCAAAGGAAGAAGCGGCCAAGGGAGGCAGCAGGGCCGTGCTAGGGCCCCTGGCCGACGGGCTGAGGAGCAGGGCTGCTTTGCAGAGCGGCTTTCCTCAGCAAGCAGGGAAGAACGAGCGAGGCGAAGAGCAGCAGCGCCATGGAGGGCTGCTGGACGGAGCGCCTGAGCCCGCAGCGCGCTCTGCTCTTCCCCATGCTGCTGCGGCTCCTCGCCAAGGGTGAGGCCTTTGGCAGCCGCCCGGCCTGGTGTCCCAGAGCCCCCAAAGGGCCCAGAGGACGGTGGCTCGCGGGCGGTGGGGGTGACGGGGCAGGGCCCTGTCTGAGGGAACCGCCGGCCTCGGGGCACAACGTGGCAGCCAGGACTGCTGGGGGCTGGCGCTGCCCTGAGCCCCTGGGCCACGTCTTTGGCGTGAAGGCGTCAGGCGAGAAGGTGCCACGTCCTCCTCAGGGTCAGGTCCTTCCCAGGACCTTCGCTCCACTTGGGACTTGTCCTGTCCTAAGAGCGAGGCCAACAGTGGCACCTGGGGCACTGCCCCGCTCGGCAGTCCCCATGGTGGCTTCCTGCAGGCTTCACGTGCACCTTCTTGGGTCCCTCCGTGCCGTAGGGGCTTGCTGAGAGGTTGGGAGCCATTTGGCCTGGGGCCTGACACCCCCTTCCCTTTCTTTGCAGAGATCGTTGCCATTTGGGACGCCACCTCGGCATATATCGTGGAGCAGCTACTACGGGACAAGGTGGGCTGGCAGCCAGTGCCCCACATGCCCCCCAGGGACCCCCTCTTGCCCCGTTGTGGCTCCCGTGTGGCTCGGGCACAGAGCAAAGGCCCCATGTTCCACCAAAACTCACTTCTTCCATCACCCAGGGGCTGATTCAGGGGCCTCTTTCCCTTTGCTTTGTGCAGGCCGTCGTGGTAGAAGGACTCGGGACCTTCTTCACCCGCCAGGAGCAGTTCCGCCTGCGCAATGGCAAGGTGCTGGCGGTCCAAAGACCCGTCTTCCAGCTGAGCACGGCTGTGGACTGGCTGCTTGGCATTAAGCAGCGCAGAGTGACTGTCCCTGGTGAGAAGGTTCCTCCTAAGGCCTGCGGGACCCCTTCAGTTTCCCAAAAATAATCTTCATCCAAAAGATCCCTTTTCCAATACAACCTTTTGAGGAATATGGTTTAAGAAATAGCGCATGAAGTGGAGATCTCTCAGAGCCACCCAAACAACTGGCTCTGCTTTCTGCCCACCTTTCCACTGTCCCAGCAACAGCACAATGGCCTGCTGTGGTGGTGACGTTATTGCCTTGCCTTGCAGACAACGTGAAGATCAAACGGCCGAATTATCGGCGCATCGCGTGGGACACCGGCTTCCCTGTGCACGTGGTGGAGAGCTGCCTGCAGGAAACGGTCCTGCTCTTCTGCTCCCATCTGCTGAACAAGGAGCACCTGACGTTTGTCTTTAAGGATCTTGGTGTTCTGGCTGGCAGAGGGGATCACCTTGCCATGCAGTTTTCCCCCTACCTCGTTCACAGAATGGAGAGCCAGGGAGGCTTTCTTGCTGCACTGCACAGCGTAAGTTCCCAGGCTTTGCTGGGCTGCTTGGCTGCCTTTGGCAGTACACTGAGACACGCAGCAATCTCATCTCTGGGAAGGTGATGGGTTAATCCAGTGCTTTTCCCAGGACGTGTCTCCATTGCCTCTTGCACAAGGAAGGACAGCCCCTCTGGGGTTTGCTTGTTCCTTGCCCCTAAAGAAAAGCCTGGTGACATTACTACAGCTGCCTTGTAAACCCGCCATGGGGTGCGTGTTGCATTGCAGAAACCATTACGAATGGATCCAGGGCGGGATGCTAATGGAGAGGAAACCATCTCCGCCGGGATCCAGTCTCAGCCTCACCGCGTGTTCCCCAGGTCAGCAATGTTCCTCTGCAGCCCGAGGCTCACACAGCAGCAGGTCTCCCAGCTCCTGCACACTGCAGGGGCTCGAGGCAGAGCATGGAGCTGGGAGAAACCCCCTTTCACAGTGACGGAAACCTTCCCGAGTGACTGGGAATGGGGATTCAATCCCCCTAGCCAGCCTGCTGTTGCTGCCTTCAGAGACCCAGCACCCCCAGAGAGGAACGGCAGGAGGGTTTTGTGTTTTTGGGGGAGAAGGCCCCAAACACCTGTGCCTGCTCACCCAGGGGAAGGTGTGCGAGGTCCCCATGACAGGAGGGTTGGTGCAAGGGGCGCTGGGGGCCTTTCCTGACAGCGCTGTGCTCATCTGGTTGGCAGGTTTCAGCTCAGCGTGGAGGGCCAAGGAAAGGGCAGGGCCAGATGGTGCCCCTGGGAGGTCCCGGACCGACTTGAGCTGCAGAGAACCAGGAGGAGCAAAGGTAGAGAAACAGCTCCCTGCTGAGCAGGCTGTGCCCAGGCACTGCCCGTCCTTGGGGCTGGTGCCTTCGGGCAGCTCCAAAGGCAGTTCCCGAGGGGCTGCTCTGCAGGGCACCCTCCTCTCCTCCTTGCAGACGGGCACCCCGCACAGCTCCTGCAGAGCCGGCAGCAGCTCCCTGTGCCCGTGCTGCAAGGCTGGCAGGCAGCAGGCGGGCAGCAGGACCCGCCGGAGGAGCCTGCAGCCAGGTGAGAGGGGTGGGCACAGCTCCAAGGGGAACCCTTGCAAGGCTGCACGAGGGAGGCCCCTTTGGCCTCGCCAGCGAGAGGCAGCAAAGGCTGCGCTGTGCTCACAAGCCCCTGGAGGGGCATTTGCTGATGTCCTCAGAGGGCAGCAGGGAGGGCACGACAGGCAGGAGGCATCAGCACAACCTTCAGGGCTGTTGTGCAGTCCTCGCTCTTGCTTCTGCCGCCTGTTTAGCGCACAGTGCACAGCAGAAGCTCTTCAAAGCTCCACGGCCTGCAGAGAGGCCACCACCACAGGGAGCAGCCCCATCTTCCCTGCTTCCGTAACCCCTGGAAGGTGGCACCAGAGAAGAGAGGCCCTCAGCCTCCCGCTGAGGCTCCTGGTGTCTCTCTGCAGTCCTCTCCCGCCGTGTCCAGGCAGCTCTTCCAGGGACGAGGAGGTCAGCAGGCAGCAGTTGTCCACTTCAGCCTGCTCCACAGCCACCGTGGCCACCATCCCTGAACAATGCCGAAGACTGTTGCAGGTACCTGCCATGGCTTGCTGTAAACGCTTTGTGGTTGGAAATGGTGTGAATGCCCCCTTTTACACGGAGAATTCCTGCCAAGATCCCTGGAGAGTCTTCGTTTGACCAATTCCCTTCATCCTCCCTTCAGATCCTCTTCAAGGTGTCACTCCTTCCTGCCCTTGCACGAACCACACGTGGACACGTCCCTGGGCATTGGTGGCTCTAGCAGCAGGGCCTGGGGCATTCCGAGCAGGGGCCAAAGGCACGGGGTTTTTCCAGCCCCGGGATAGTTGGGATCATTGGTGCAGGAATGAGGGTAGGAGCTGCAGAAAGCTCCCTGCTTGCGGCAGCCGAGCCTCATGGTGTGTGCCGTGGCTCTTCTGTGGCCTTCCAGGAAAGCAGTGAGCTGCGTGCGCAGTGGGAACGCAGGCAGGACCTGGGCTCCGTCTACAGAGAGCGGCATGAACAAGTAGAGGCCCAAGGGGCTGCGTGGGAAGCCTGGTCTGCGGGACAGGGCCCGGAGCCGCTCCAGGTACTGGGACCATTGCTCACGTTGTAGGACAACAGCCGTCCTCCCTGCCACGGAGCCAGGGGTGACAGGGACCCAGGCTACGGGGACAGCACTGATGCACAGCAGATAGGACACTGGGCAGGTGCAACACAAGTAATCCCCATTTGTGGTCTTATGACTGCCATCCTGGTAGAACTGAAGCACATCTGCCTTGCCTGCCCAACACTTAGGAGTCAGGGTGAAAGTCCTTCAAGTCCCACAGTGCCTGCAAGGCTTTCAAGCAGGGCCTGGTGGACCAGGTCAGCTCGTAGGAGCATTAGGGGAATGAAAGCAGGAGTTTGCACCCTGCTCCTGCCGTTGTGACTCCTGCCTGGGGTTCCTTCATGAGCGCTGTAGCAGACAAAGCACAAGCAGCAGAGGGGGGTCCTCCTGAGGAAAGGTACCTGTGCTGGAGAGTGTCCCGCTGCCCAGCCCCTGCTGCAGGCTCCTTGCCACAGGGCCTCTGGGACCGGCTCCTCTCTTTGCCCTCTGTGTTGCCAACAGTCTCTCCTCCTTGCCAGGAGCCTGGACGTGAACGGACCCGGGTGCCCCATCCTCCAGCGCAGCCCAAGGGAAAGGAGCACAAGGAGAGGGGGCAAAGACCTGTGAAGGCTCCAGCACAGAAGAAAGCTGGAGTCAAGCTGGAGAGCATCCAGCCCCAGTAAGTGTGCACCACGCTGGGCACCCCGGGGACACAGCAAGGACCTGGGCTACGGCTCCCTCCTCCTGGGCACTTTCTGCAGCCCACAGCTCAGCCCCAAACTCTCCTGGGCTGAAAAGGGCTGTGGGTGCACGGGGACAGGGTGGGTGCAGGGGTAAGCAGGGCCCAGGCCACCCCTGAGAGATTCTTGCCCTCTTTTCGCAGCCTCCTTTCCCCTCGAGCTGCCCAGATATTGAGAAGCCTGGAGCCCTTTAGAGCCCAGCGAGAAATACTCAAATATATTGTGGAGAGGAACAGGCAGCAGCAAGAGGAGCAGAAGCAGCAGCCCTGGTAAATACGTGCAAAGAGGAAGGGAGCTTCCTCCTGCAGCAGCCGGGCAAAGGGGCCCTTCCTCTGGCAGCCCTTTGGATGCAGGAGCAGGTTCTTGACTCTGACCTTGAGCAGGATGTCCCTGAAATGCAAGGGGCTGTTGGGCACCCCCAGAGCTGTTCAAGATGGGTCATCAAAGTGTGGCCTGAGGACAAAAGGATCCCTGGATGCTTGGGCACAAGGGGCCTCTTTCTCAACACCAAAATCTTTGCAACTTAATGGAAGCACATGCCATAATATTTGCCTCGTGTTAGGCCTGCACCACTTCTCTACCTTCCCCCTCTTCTTGCAATTTTCCGTCTTTCTGTTCAACTCCGTAGCCCTCGCAGAAGATGCTACAACAGCACCACAGGGGACTCCACAAAGAACCTGGGCTGTGCAAAAGACAAGACACCAACATGAGGAAAACAAAAAGCAGATGCTCAGACGCTACTGGTGCTGTCGGTGCCACCCGCTTTGTCACCGTGGAGCTGTTATAAAGGGCATGGGGGTCCTTCCAAATGTGAAAGGCCTCCTATCAATGGCAAATAAAGAGCACCTCTGCCTGCTGCTGCATTGCTCTGGCTGCATTCTCCACAGTCCTTGTGACTTTCCCCCTTGCTTTCTCTGTCCCTACAACTCTAGCCCTTAAAATGACAGATTCAATGGCTGGAACTGCAAAAGCAGCTCTCTGCAGCACTCTAGTGGTTATTAACTAGGTTCAGAAATGAGCTTGCAACAGCTAGGGGAGGAAATGGGATAGCTCAGGCTCACTGTGCTTTAATCATGCTAGCTTGGAACTGATTCAGCTTACTAGTACCTTTTCCTAAATAACTATTTGCAATAAGGTCACACTACATTATCTCCGTGACAAAAATGCATGTGGAGCAGAGATAGGAAATTCTTTACTGAATCCATTTTGCATCAAAACCAGTATTTCTCAAGTTGTCATTAATAAAATACCCAACTTCCTGTCAAACAGATACAAAAAAGTAAATGAAATACAATTGCTTTCCAGGCTCTTCCTGATAAAATCCTGAAAAACTTCTTTACAACTGAATTTCATTCAATCTCCCTTTCGACAGCTCCAGAGAAAACAGATGTACTGATATCAGCTGCATTATGCCTTATAGCTACAGGATGAAGTTCTTCTATGTCTTTATATTGGGGTCTAAATGCTCCTTGGAAAAGAGTTACATATTGAGATGATCTGAAAAGCCAAGTTTTATTCCTAGAGCTCAGAAAGCAGAGCCAGTTGTTTGGGCCCTGCATGGTTCTTGTGGGGCAGGAAGGAGTGGGGCTGTGTTTGGAGTGGTTCTTGCCTTCCCGTGAGACCATCTCCAGTTTGGTAGGAAGAGCAAAAGGTGTTTGGGGATGGATCTGTACCCCCCAAGCAAGAGGTTTGCTGCTGAAAGGGGAATGGATGGGGAGGGAGGGTGTTGAGGAGGCTGTGGAGGGAGGGTGTTGAGGAGGCTTGTTTCGGGGGAGAACACAAAATGGCGCCCTCTCCTGAGCCTTACACCCTCCTTTTGGCTTGTCCTGAGCACCTCTGTTTGGCTGAGTGCATTCTCAGGGTGCTGGGGCCCCCTGATTTCCCTGCAGGTCCCTAGGACCTCATATGTGTCTGTTGCTGATGCAGGGGACAGGAGCAGCCCCTGCCCACAGCTCATTTGCATCTAGGATAGATAACTGGGACATAGCATGTTATAGGATTGTTCAGGATTATTTATTTTCATAAAATAATAGAATCATGATGTTGGAAAAGACCTTTAAGATCATCAAATCCCACCACAAACCTTTCAATACCATACTTGCTAAACCATGTCCCTAAGTGCCTCATCTACACTTTTCTTGAACACTGACAGGGAATGGGGACTCCACCACTTCCCTGGGCAGCCTGTTCCAATGCTTGACTACTCTTTCTGTGTAGAAATTCTTCCTTATGTCTAACCTGAACCTCCTCTGGTGCAAATTGAAGCCATTTTCTCTTGTCCTATTGGTAGTTCTTTTGGAGATCAAGCCCTGCATCACTATAACCGCCTTTCAGGTAGTTGTAGAGGGTGCTAAGGTCTCCCCTGAGTCTCCTCCAAACTAAATAATCCCAGCTCCCTCATCCCTCCTCGTAAGGTCTGCTCCAGCCCCTTCCCAGCTGGCAGCTCGTGGCTTACACAGCTTTACTCTTCATGAGTAAAGAACTGGCTGCATGGCCAGGCCCAGACAGTGCCGGCGAATGGAGTTCAACGCAGCTGGTGACCGCTTCTTCAGGTGCTTCTTCAGGTCAGGTGTTAGGTACCTTTGCATGCTTGGAAAACTTCTGTCAATACTGAGTTTTTAGTAGCAGTAGTAGAAAAAAATTCCTTAAAGATGGCTAAAAACCGGAATACCAAAGCATACACAATGCCTTCGCATAGATAGGAGCTGCCTGCCCTGTTTTCTAAAAGGACACTATACTCAAAAAGTGTCCTGGTGTAAAAAGGTGGGATGTTAAGTCCGGTTCCCCAGCCCGCAAGCGTGACAGAAGCAGAGAGGCCGATAGATGCAGGATCCAACTTTATTACCACCTAGCTGGGGTCCCCAGCTCACCCTTAAGCAGGGAATCTTGCCAAGGACCCCTCTGGTGTCGCAAGCAGGGTTTATATACAAGCAAGGGGAGGGCGGTTACACAAAATTAGATATTTCCTTTTAAGGTCCGATTGCTATGGGTTCTCTTCGGATTGGTCGTCTTTATTAGGCAATTCTCTCCTTGTTTGTAAGGGTTTTACAGAAGCATAATGTTCCGTTCTCACAGGGTTTAGTCTCTGGACAGAAAAGGTTTAAGGAACCAAACACATGTGTAATGACAGCAGTCATAGTGGGCAGAAGCAACCTAATCATTAGGAATTTGAGTACACCAGCCCAGAGACAGCACAATATTACATTCATGGTGTATGTGTTCCCCGAGAGGTGGGCAATGCCACCAACCTACCAGGTTACAGGGAATCTCCACTACCTGGGGACACCATGTCCTCTTCAGTTTACTACTGGGGATTTTCACCTCCTGGGGACATGATGTCCCCTCCTCTTGGACTGGAACAGCAGCACTTCTAGTTCCCCTACAGAGGGAGATGGTCCCTGGAGATGGTCTCACGGGAAGGCAAGAACCACTCCAAACACAGCCCCACTCCTTCCTGCCCCACAAGAACCATGCAGGGCCTCCTCGAACTGGTCATGAGGCCCTGGGGAAAAACTCCTCCCACCTCTGCTTCACTGCTCCCTGCAGCTCTCTTAGACCACGACTAACTCCAAGGTCCCGGGCAGAGCCCTGCCACAACATGACGGAAAGACCAGCTTTGTGTCATGGTTCTAACCAGGCCACAGGGTGTTCTCATAGCTGAGATTGTTCTCCTGCAGGAACACATTGTCCAGCTGTAAGACAGGTCTCCGAACATGGAAACTCTTGTTCCTCACAGAACACAAGTAGTTGTCCATGATGTACATGTTCCCCATGCCTGCTAGCTGGACAGTCTGAAAAGAAGAGAGCAGGAAAGGAACAGGAGGAGGGTTTTCATATGCCCAGAAAGTAAGGGATACCTTCTCAGGGCACTCAGATGGTGCGTGAGGGCCCCAGAGGAGAAAGCCCACATTCTGCTTCTCCAGCTGCACTTTGCTTTGGCTCTCCATGGCCAGAGAGCTGGCTCTGGGGCAGAACTGCCACTCGCAGGCTCCTGGGGGCACATTGGTTCTGCTTTCAGAGGGGCAGCAATAGGGCTGCTCAAAGGCAGCATGGAAATGGGGACATCGGCGCTCATCGGGGTCTGAGGGAGAAGGAGCAGAGAAACCCACCTGGTTGTGCAGCAGCGCCTGGCGGTAGCACTCGCACGCGCTGTCCCAGACTTTAGCGATATCTGGGCAGGAAGAGAAAGATGGGCTGTGCTTGAGGTCCACAAGCTCACCTCCATGCCAACCGTGCCAAACCAAGCAGATGCAGCATCACCCACCACCACCACCACAAGCCCACAAAGGAGCCTTGAAGAGGAAGGCAGCAGAGCTGACATTCCAACAGCCTTCCAACTACAAGCGCTCCCCTGCCAAGGAAAGCATCCAGTTCTAAGAGAAACAGTTCCCAGTGCCTCTCCAGAGCCCTGCGGGAGCACCAGGTCACCTCAGCCTTCTGCAAACAGCACTGCTGCCCTTTCACATGCTCCTTGCAAAGCTTGACCCTCTCCCTGGCAAAACCCGCCAATCCATTCCCACCCCACTTAGAGGACGCTCCTCTGCCCACCACCAGCTTGGAGACCCAGGGACCTCTAGGACTTACTTTCCTTACGGAAACGCACGAGCCGCTGCGAGAGTAACTGGAGGAAGTCCGAGCAAAATGACTCCATGGCTCGAGCCGTTGGCCACCAGCTCCTCCGCTCCAGCACACCAAAGACCCAGCGCTATTGCAGTGCCTCTCTTGCCCTCTCCTCCTCACTGCAGAGCAGCTGCCACGAGCAGCGGGGAGCCGAGAGCAGCCGAGTGCCAGGGCTCAGGGTGGCCTCGCACGGCAGTGTGTCACATAAGGCTGTAGGGCCCGGCCACCCCCACCGGCGGGCACTTCCCTATATTGCACCCCACAAGGACAAGGGGGCAGCACTTGGCTTTTTGGGGGATGTCCCCCACCTCCTCTGCCCACTGCCCCATGATCTGCATGCTGTAGCAACAACCATCCCCACCTCAGCGCTGGGGAGGACATTCAGGCCAAAAGGAAGGATAAGCAGAGAACTGAGGAGAGGCTGGTTCGTCTAAGGAGCCACAGCCTGGCACAAAACAGAGAACTCTTCTTATTCCTACCCAAAATAGAGGAAGCCCCCCAGGTGCATAAGACAGCTAACCAGCAGCTGCTCTGTCAGGAAGGATTCTTCTAGGAACACCTTCCCTTGGGGAGCTTCTTACCTTGCTAAGGGGAGATTTCAAAGCTCTTTGGCAGCTAGAAATCACCCAGGAAGACCAACCTCCCAAAGATGGCACTGAGCAGCTTTGTGTTGGGAACAGTGCACGTCACCCCAAAGGGACACAAGGGCCCTGCGCAACCACAGACATCCTCAGAGCACAACTACACACTGCTGCACCCCATGGCAGAGCAGAGAAGACCCTCATGGCTTCTTGTTTTACAACAAATCCGGAATTCACCTCACCAGCCCCAAGGTTGGGAGTGTCACAGGAGAAATGTGCAGAAGCCGAAAAGGGAGCTTTGCCCGACTAGTCCTAAAGAGGAATTCTAAAAGCCATTTCAGCATTCCCAGAGCTGCAATGTTTAAATACATTTGTAAAGTAAAAGCAAAGGAAAAAAAAAAGCTTTTCTGTTGTGTTTTTTTTTAATTAGTTGCACACATACAAATTCCCGTGAAGCACGTACACTGCTGACCAGAGTGCATGATATGATGTGTTTTTCCCAAGGGAACAGTCCCAGGAGCCACCAGATGAGCTTGGCAAGGTGTGTGGGGTGGTGGGAGGGTGCCACCAGCCCCTCTGAGACACGTTCTGGGTCACTGAGGGACATGGTGCCTCACACGTGCCCCAGGATGTCCCCACACTGCCCAGAGCTCCCTGTCTGCGCAGGAGGAGCAGGAGAGCGCACAGTAAGCACGAGCTTTTGGAGCTGGAACGCCTGGCACGACCGTGCAGTTCCCCTTCGTGAAGCTGCCAGTGCTCAACATGCTCAACCGCGATGGCCTTGAGGGACTGTTCCACGAGGGCAAGGCTTTAGGTCACAAACTCCCCCAAAGGGAACAGCGGGGAGGCCGGGTGGCTGGGAAGTGCACGGTGACCTTTCCGCAGGCCAAGGGTGCACCTTGGAGACCTGCATCGGAAGGGATCGGGCCGGGCGCTCCTGTCTGTCCAAGGCCGAGGTGTTGTGCCCCGCTGTCAGGGCTCCAGAGACTTCCTGAAATACCTCTGTTGGAAATAGATGACCTCTAGGTGTCCCTAGATCTTTAGATGACCTCTAGAAGTCCCTTCCAACCTTAAGCATTCTATGATTCTATGATTCTATGAAATGTAGGGCTCCCCTTTCCATGAGCCCAGCTGGGCATCTCTTTTGGGAGTTTAGCCTCTTCCTGTGGCTTCTCCCCACTGGCTCCTCTGGTCTTTCCCACAGGGCATTGAGGAACCTGCTCTCCAGGACGTGCGGGGCCATCTCTGCCCTCTCTGCTGGGCTCTGCCATCTCCCTGGTGCTGATGTCAGGAGCCCCCAGGTGACACGAGCGGAGCTCACAGTGGAGCTGCCGCCTCACAGGGGTCTCCTGTGCAGGGCGGCCGCCGGGCCCTCACTTCCCTGCGAGGCCTGGGCGCTGCTGGGCACTGCTCACGCGCTCCCGCCGCTGTCCTTGGGGTTGCTCCAAAGGAAGAAGCGGCCAAGGGAGGCAGCAGGGCCGTGCTAGGGCCCCTGGCCAACGGGCTGAGGAGCAGGGCTGCTTTGGAGAGCGGCTTTCCTCAGCAAGCAGGGAAGAACGAGCGAGGCGAAGAGCAGCAGCGCCATGGAGGGCTGCTGGACGGAGCGCCTGAGCCCGCAGCGCGCTCTGCTCTTCCCCATGCTGCTGCGGCTCCTCGCCAAGGGTGAGGCCTTTGGCAGCCACCCGGCCCGGTGTCCCAGAGCCCCCAAAGGGCCCAGAGGACGGTGGCTCGCGGGCGGTGGGGGTGACGGGGCAGGGCCCTGTCTGAGGGAACCGCCGGCCTCGGGGCACAACGTGGCAGCCAGGACTGCTGGGGGCTGGCGCTGCCCTGAGCCCCTGGGCCACGTCTTTGGCGTGAAGGCGTCAGGCGAGAAGGTGCCACGTCCTCCTCAGGGTCAGGTCCTTCCCAGGACCTTCGCTCCACTTGGGACTTGTCCTGTCCTAAGAGCGAGGCCAACAGTGGCACCTGGGGCACAGCCCCGCTCGGCAGTCTCCATGGTGGCTTCCTGCAGGCTTCACGTGCACCTTCTTGGGTCCCTCCGTGCCGTAGGGGCTTGCTGAGAGGTTGGGAGCCATTTGGCCTGGGGTCTGACACCCCCTTCCCTTTCTTTGCAGAGATCGTTGCCATTTGGGACGCCACCTCGGCATATATCGTGGAGCAGCTGCTACGGGACAAGGTGGGCTGGCAGTCAGTGCCCCACATGCCCCCCAGGGACCCCCTCTTGTCCTGTTGTGGCTCCCGTGTGGCTCAGGCACAGAGCAGAGGCCCCACGTTCCACCAAAACTCACTTCTTCCATCACCCAGGGGCTGATTCAGGGGCCTCTTTCCCTTTGCTTTGTGCAGGCCGTCGTGGTAGAAGGACTCGGGACCTTCTTCACCCGCCAGGAGCAGTTCCGCCTGCGCAATGGCAAGGTGCTGGCGGTCCAAAGACCCGTCTTCCAGCTGAGCACGGCTGTGGACTGGCTGCTTGGCATTAAGCAGCGCAGAGTGACTGTCCCTGGTGAGAAGGTTCCTCCTAAGGCCTGCGGGACCCCTTCAGTTTCCCAAAAATAATCTTCAGCCAAAAGATCCCTTTTCCAATACAACCTTTTGAGGAATATGGTTTAAGAAATAGCGCATGAAGTGGAGATCTCTCAGAGCCACCCAAACAACTGGCTCTGCTTTCTGCCCACCTTTCCACTGTCCCAGCAACAGCACAGTGCCCTGCTGTGGTGGTGACGTTATTGCCTTGCCTTGCAGACAACGTGAAGATCAAACGGCCGAATTATCGGCGCATCGCGTGGGACACCGGCTTCCCTGTGCACGTGGTGGAGAGCTGCCTGCAGGAAACGGTCCTGCTCTTCTGCTCCCATCTGCTGAACAAGGAGCACCTGACGTTTGTCTTTAAGGATCTTGGTGTTCTGGCTGGCAGAGGGGATCACCTTGCCATGCAGTTTTCCCCCTACCTCGTTCACAGAATGGAGAGCCAGGGAGGCTTTCTTGCTGCACTGCACAGCGTAAGTTCCCAGGCTTTGCTGGGCTGCTTGGCTGCCTTTGGCAGTACACTGAGACACGCAGCAATCTCATCTCTGGGAAGGTGATGGGTTAATCCAGTGCTTTTCCCAGGACGTGTCTCCATTGCCTCTTGCACAAGGAAGGACAGCCCCTCTGGGGTTTGCTTGTTCCTTGCCCCTAAAGAAAAGCCTGGTGACATTACTACAGCTGCCTTGTAAACCCGCCATGGGGTGCGTGTTGCATTGCAGAAACCATTACGAATGGATCCAGGGCGGGATGCTAATGGAGAGGAAACCATCTCCGCCGGGATCCAGTCTCAGCCTCACCGCGTGTTCCCCAGGTCAGCAATGTTCCTCTGCAGCCCGAGGCTCACACAGCAGCAGGTCTCCCAGCTCCTGCACACTGCAGGGGCTCGAGGCAGAGCATGGAGCTGGGAAAAACCCCCTTTCACAGTGACGGAAACCTTCCCGAGTGACTGGGAATGGGGATTCAATCCCCCTAGCCAGCCTGCTGTTGCTGCCTTCAGAGACCCAGCACCCCCAGAGAGGAACAGCAGGAGGGTTTTGTGTTTTTGGGGGAGAAGGCCCCAAACCCCTGTGCCTGCTCACCCAGGGGAAGGTGTGCGAGGTCCCCATGACAGGAGGGTTGGTGCAAGGGGCGCTGGGGGCCTTTCCTGACAGCGCTGTGCTCATCTGGTTGGCAGGTTTCAGCTCAGCGTGGAGGGCCAAGGAAAGGGCAGGGCCAGATGGTGCCCCTGGGAGGTCCCGGACCGACTTGAGCTGCAGAGAACCAGGAGGAGCAAAGGTAGAGAAACAGCTCCCTGCTGAGCAGGCTGTGCCCAGGCACTGCCCGTCCTTGGGGCTGGTGCCTTCGGGCATCTCCAAAGGCAGTTCCTGAGGGGCTGCTCTGCAGGGCACCCTCCTCTCCTCCTTGCAGACGGGCACCCCGCACAGCCCCTGCAGAGCCGGCAGCAGCTCCCTGTGCCCGTGCTGCAAGGCTGGCAGGCAGCAGGCGGGCAGCAGGACCCGCCGGAGGAGCCTGCAGCCAGGTGAGAGGGGTGGGCACAGCTCCAAGGGGAACCCTTGCGAGGCTGCACGAGGGAGGCCCCTTTGGCCTCGCCAGCGAGAGGCAGCAAAGGCTGCGCTGTGCTCACAAGCCCCTGGAGGGGCATTTGCTGATGTCCTCAGAGGGCAGCAGGGAGGGCACGACAGGCAGGAGGCATCAGCACAACCTTCAAGGCTGTTGTGCAGTCCTCGCTCTTGCTTCTGCCGCCTGTTTAGTGCACAGTGCACAGCAGAAGCTCTTCAAAGCTCCACGGCCTGCAGAGAGGCCACCACCACAGGGAGCAGCCCCATCTTCCCTGCTTCCGTAACCCCTGGAAGGTGGCACCAGAGAAGAGAGGCCCTCAGCCTCCCGCTGAGGCTCCTGGTGTCTCTCTGCAGTCCTCTCCCGCCGTGTCCAGGCAGCTCTTCCAGGGACGAGGAGGTCAGCAGGCAGCAGTCGTCCACTTCAGCCTGCTCCACAGCCACCGTGGCCACCATCCCTGAACAATGCCGAAGACTGTTGCAGGTACCTGCCATGGCTTGCTGTAAATGCTTTGTGGTTGGAAATGGTGCGAATGCCCCCTTTTACACGGAGAATTCCTGCCAAGATCCCTGGAGAGTCTTCATTTGACCAATTCCCTTCATCCTCCCTTCAGATCCTCTTCGAGGTGTCACTCCTTCCTGCCCTTGCACGAAGCACACGTGGACACGTCCCTGGGCATTGGTGGCTCTAGCAGCAGGGCCTGGGGCATTCCAAGCAGGGGCCAAAGGCACGGGGTTTTTCCAGCCCCGGGATAGTTGGGATCATTGGTGCAGGAATGAGGGTAGGAGCTGCAGAAAGCTCCCTGCTTGCGGCAGCCGAGCCTCATGGTGTGTGCCGTGGCACTTCTGTGGCCTTCCAGGAAAGCAGTGAGCTGCGTGCGCAGTGGGAACGCAGGCAGGACCTGGGCTCCGTCTACAGAGAGCGGCACGAACAAGTAGAGGCCCAAGGGGCTGCGTGGGAAGCCTGGTCTGCGGGACAGGGCCCGGAGCCGCTCCAGGTACTGGGACCATTGCTCACGTTGTAGGACAACAGCCGTCCTCCCTGCCACGGAGCCAGGGGTGACAGGGACCCAGGCTACGGGGACAGCACTGATGCACAGCAGATAGGACACTGGGCAGGTGCAGCACAAGTAATCCCCATTTGTGGTCTTATGACTGCCATCCTGGTAGAACTGAAGCACATCTGCCTTGCCTGCCCAACACTTAGGAGTCAGGGTGAAAGTCCTTCAAGTCCCACAGTGCCTGCAAAGCTTTCAAGCAGGGCCTGGTGGACCAGGTCAGCTCGTAGGAGCATTAGGGGAATGAAAGCAGGAGTTTGCACCCTGCTCCTGCCATTGTGACTCCTGCCTGGGGTTCCTTCATGAGCGCTGTAGCAGACAAAGCACAAGCAGCAGAGGGGGGTCCTCCTGAGGAAAGGTACCTGTGCTGGAGAGTGTCCCGCTGCCCAGCCCCTGCTGCAGGCTCCTTGCCACAGGGCCTCTGGGACCGGCTCCTCTCTTTGCCCTCTGCGTTGCCAACAGTCTCTCCTCCTTGCCAGGAGCCTGGACGTGAACGGACCCGGGTGCCCCATCCTCCAGCGCAGCCCAAGGGAAAGGAGCACAAGGAGAGGGGGCAAAGACCTGTGAAGGCTCCAGCACAGAAGAAAGCTGGAGTCAAGCTGGAGAGCATCCAGCCCCAGTAAGTGTGCCCCACGCTGGGCACCCCGGGGACACAGCAATGACCTGGGCTACGGCTCCCTCCTCCTGGGCACTTTCTGCAGCCCACAGCTCAGCCCCAAACTCTCCTGGGCTGAAAAGGGCTGTGGGTGCACGGGGACAGGGTGGGTGCAGGGGTAAGCAGGGCCCAGGCCACCCCTGAGAGATTCTTGCCCTCTTTTCGCAGCCTCCTTTCCCCTCGAGCTGCCCAGATATTGAGAAGCCTGGAGCCCTTTAGAGCCCAGCGAGAAATACTCAAATATATTGTGGAGAGGAACAGGCAGCAGCAAGAGGAGCAGAAGCAGCAGCCCTGGTAAATACGTGCAAAGAGGAAGGGAGCTTCCTCCTGCAGCAGCCGGGCAAAGGGGCCCTTCCTCTGGCAGCCCTTTGGATGCAGGAGCAGGTTCTTGACTCTGACCTTGAGCAGGATGTCCCTGAAATGCAAGGGGCTGTTGGGCACCCCCAGAGCTGTTCAAGATGGGTCATCAAAGTGTGGCCTGAGGACAAAAGGATCCCTGGATGCTTGGGCACAAGGGGCCTCTTTCTCAACACCAAAATCTTTGCAACTTAATGGAAGCACATGCCATAATATTTGCCTCGTGTTAGGCCTGCACCACTTCTCTACCTTCCCCCTCTTCTTGCAATTTTCCGTCTTTCTGTTCAACTCCGTAGCCCTCGCAGAAGATGCTACAACAGCACCACAGGGGACTCCACAAAGAACCTGGGCTGTGCAAAAGACAAGACACCAACATGAGGGAAACAAAAAGCAGATGCTCAGACACTACTGGTGCTGTCGGTGCCACCCGCTTTGTCACCGTGGAGCTGTTATAAAGGGCATGGGGGTCCTTCCAAATGTGAAAGGCCTCCTATCAATGGCAAATAAAGAGCACCTCTGCCTGCTGCTGCATTGCTCTGGCTGCATTCTCCACAGTCCTTGTGACTTTCCCCCTTGCTTTCTCTGTCCCTACAACTCTAGCCCTTAAAATGACAGATTCAATGGCTGGAACTGCAAAAGCAGCTCTCTGCAGCACTCTAGTGGTTATTAACTAGGTTCAGAAATGAGCTTGCAACAGCTAGGGGAGGAAATGGGATAGCTCAGGCTCACTGTGCTTTAATCATGCTAGCTTGGAACTGATTCAGCTTACTAGTACCTTTTCCTAAATAACTATTTGCAATAAGGTCACACTACATTATCTCCGTGACAAAAATGCATGTGGAGCAGAGATAGGAAATTCTTTACTGAATCCATTTTGCATCAAAACCAGTATTTCTCAAGTTGTCATTAATAAAATACCCAACTTCCTGTCAAACAGATACAAAAAAGTAAATGAAATACAATTGCTTTCCAGGCTCTTCCTGATAAAATCCTGAAAAACTTCTTTACAACTGAATTTCATTCAATCTCCCTTTCGACAGCTCCAGAGAAAACAGATGTACTGATATCAGCTGCATTATGCCTTATAGCTACAGGATGAAGTTCTTCTATGTCTTTATATTGGGGTCCAAATGCTCCTTGGAAAAGAGTTACATATTGAGATGATCTGAAAAGCCAAGTTTTATTCCTAGAGCTCAGAAAGCAGAGCCAGTTGTTTGGGCCCTGCATGGTTCTTGTGGGGCAGGAAGGAGTGGGGCTGTGTTTGGAGTGGTTCTTGCCTTCCCGTGAGACCATCTCCAGTTTGGTAGGAAGAGCAAAAGGTGTTTGGGGATGGATCTGTACCCCCCAAGCAAGAGGTTTGCTGCTGAAAGGGGAATGGATGGGGAGGGAGGGTGTTGAGGAGGCTGTGGATGGTGTTGAGCTGCCAGGTGAGTTGAGTGTGATCAAGGTCTCCTTGAGTGACCTTGTTGCCTGCTGCCTTTTTGTGCAGGGCATTTGGAAGTTGCTCAAGTGAAGGCCACCACCATTGTTATGAGGACCCACCTTTCCCTGCAGAAGGTTTCCGTTTGTCTAAGGGCAACTCAGACATTGCTGGTGTGGGCCTTGTCCAAAGGGGAGGATTTTGACTTTGTTTTCAAGAATCGGCATTCTTGTGTGCCGAGAAAGGAGAGTTATAATGAGGTTTTTTGAAGAGTTTATCAATGAAGTTGATGAGACAAGGAAGCCGTCAAAGTCTTTCCTCCGGGGAAAGAAGTTTTGCTGATCCTTTCCCCTCCACCTGTCCCATCTTCCAGTAAGCCATGCCAGCAGAAAGGCCATCAAACACAAAGCCTCGTGCTGTGCTGCCTTGCCCTGAGCTCTTTTTAGGAAAGAGCTTGTTGGCTGTTGGCTTGTTGGTTCTGGGGAAGTTACAGGATGGAGCTGTTGCTGTTGGACTCATTTCTAGTAATGGTGGGAAGTTCCTGTCGTGTCCTGGCTGGGCTTAAGTCTTCCTAGTGGGAGGGAAGTGTGTGTGGCAGGTTTCAGTGAGCCTCCACCTGAGGTTTTGTTGGTGTGCCCTTGTTATTTGCAGGTTCGCAGATGAGGAAGACGTGGCTAGAGCCATGTAAGGGGCTGCCTGTAAATCCAAGGAGTCTTCCCAGGTGAAGAAGGAAAGAGAAGGCGGCTCTGTGAAGAAGGCTGGCAGAGAAGGTGCCATAAGAGTTGATGGCACTTTTCCAAACCTGGGCCTGTGCAAGAGTGGGAGGGGAAGCCCCCAGGGAGCAGCAGGATGCTCTAGAAAGGGATGCATGGAGCATGGAGGCAGCCTGAAAAGGCTGCTAGGAAGGCTGTCTGCAAGGCTGGCGGTGTCCAGCTTTGCAGCACAGTAGCCCATGCAAGGGCATTCTTGTGGCAGGTGTGCCAGAGAGGCAGCTGCGAAGAGGTGCTTTGTAATTGTAGGGGTTCTTGCTGCTGAGCGCGTCCCCTTGCGAGGACGTGTGACTTCAAAGCACACGTGTGCTGTGAAGGGGCCGGAAAAGGAGAAGAGCAAGGCCCAGGCTAGAGCTCATGGAGTGAGGTGAGACCATGGTAGAACTACCTTTTGTTAATGCTGTGCTCCTGGATACGCATGAAGGAGCTTTTCCCTTTTGCCCTGTTGCCCATAGCAGTGCTGGAAGGTTACGGTCCTGTGCCCCATGGCTTCTAGGACTTCTGTCTGGGTGGGAAATGGGTAGCAGTTTGTGTTGGGTGTCCTGTGTGAGGTTTCATTTGTGTGTGCTCCTGGTTCCCAGGGGTGCAGATAAGCAGTGCCTGGGCCAAGCTGTGCCGGCATTTGGAGAGCTTCCCCCGCAAAGGCAGGCAAGAAAGGGCAGCTGTGGAGAGCAGCGGCCCGTAAGAGGTAATGCAACAGTGAAGGCTGCATCTCAGAACGTGGAGCAAAGAAAGCAGAAGAGTGCAAGGGAGGAAGGGAATGTTCTGGAAAGAGAGGGTTGGGCAATAAAGGGAGTTTGAAAGGGCCAGAAGGAGTCTGGGCCCTCTCCAATGCACTTCATGCATTGCTGAGTTGTTGTTCTGGTGGCCCCTGTGCCAGAGATGCAGTTGTGGAGAGCTTCCCTGTTGTGTGCTTCCAGGAGACCTCGCTAGCAAGCGCCTGCTCTCCCGGCCACGTCTTTCCCCCATGCGCACCAGTGATGCGCAGAGTACGAAAGGATCACTGCCTTCAGTGAGGTGAGGCTCTTGGAGAAAGGTTCTGGGGGCTGCCATGCTCTTGGTGTGTGAGCACAGGCTGGAGAACGCGCTCATGTGAGCTACGCGTGTGCTCTATCTGCAGCGCGCTGCCACCAGTAAGGAGGAGCAGTGTGCAGAAAGGAGGCAGCATGGACAGGAAGGCTGCTGAGGCCAGACTCCCTGTTGTGGACAGGCAGATGAGAGAGGGAGTAGGTGACAGGAATTTAGGTACTGTCAAAAAGGCGACTGTCCCGTTCTGTTGTCTCTGTTCTCACACCCTTACGCCTCCTCTCTTTTTGCCTAGACACGACCTAAAGCAGAAGCCCTGAAGCCCCAAATCTATGGTGGCTCTCACGAGGAAAGGCTTGAAGCAGAGAGAAAGAAGCCTCGAGGCCACCCACTATGGCTCAGCGTGGTGTCTCTCTGCCTTCCCAAAATCGTGGAGGAGAAGAAAGCGATCCCGAGGCGGGAAACGTCTCGGCAAATGTAAGTGTGTGGGAGCCGTCCCAAGGGTTTAGGGGAGACAAGCAGCAGGGATGGCTGTGCAGGGTCAAGGATCCCACTGGCTTAGCCCTGAGGAGGACATGGCACCTTCTGCTTTCTCGGTACCTCGAGGAGGCCCTGGGACAGCCCCTGATGCTGGTGTCTCTAGGCAGCCCTCCGCGAGTGCCTGAGGTTGCTGTGGTGTTGAAGGGAGCAGGAGCTGCCAGGGGAGCCTGTGTGCAGAGGCTGGGGAGGGCAGGGGCAGACCAGGACAGAGCCCGGCTGTGAGGGGGAATTTGTGCCTGCTCCAACAGAGTCCTGCCAAGACAAGCAAGCCGAGATCTGCAAGGGCCGCAGTCCTCAGAAACCTGCTTTGAGGAATAGGGGAGTCTGGAGACCAGCAGACCAGGGAGAAGAGACCTGCAGCACTTCTCTTGGTAAATGTCTCCAGGCTCAAGGGGCATTTCCCTTCTGTGGCTTGTTCCTCACTTGGCGGAATGGCAAGTGGAAAAGCTGTCTGGGCCTGACAGCCTGAGGGATGGAGCGCTGCAGGCTCCTGGGCTGTGAGAGATGTCTATAGGAGTCTCTGTCCTCCTGCCTGTATGCAAAATTGAGGAGTTTTTGGTTTCCTCCTCCTTGCCAGGAGCCTGGACGTGAACAGACCCGGGTGCCCCATCCTCCAGCGCAGCCCAAGGGAAAGGAGCACAAGGAGAGGGGTCAAAGACCTGTGAAGGCTCCAGCACAGAAGAAAGCTGGAGTCAAGCTGGAGAGCATCCAGCCCCAGTAAGTGTGCCCCACGCTGGGCACCCCGGGGACACAGAAATGACCTGGGCTACGGCTCCCTCCTCCTGGGCACTTTCTGCAGCCCACAGCTCAGCCCCAAACTCTCCTGGGCTGAAAAGGGCTGTGGGTGCACGGGGACAGGGTGGGTGCAGGGGTAAGCAGGGCCCAGGCCACCCCTGAGAGATTCTTGCCCTCTTTTCGCAGCCTCCTTTCCCCTCGAGCTGCCCAGATATTGAGAAGCCTGGAGCCCTTTAGAGCCCAGCGAGAAATACTCAAATATATTGTGGAGAGGAACAGGCAGCAGCAAGAGGAGCAGAAGCAGCAGCCCTGGTAAATACATGCAAAGAGGAAGGGAGCTTCCTCCTGCAGCAGCCGGGCAAAGGGGCCCTTCCTCTGGCAGCCCTTTGGATGCAGGAGCAGGTTCTTGACTCTGACCTTGAGCAGGATGTCCCTGAAATGCAAGGGGCTGTTGGGCACCCCCAGAGTTTCCCCTTCAGTGTTGGGAGGAAGATGGAACTGCAAGACCACTGTGAAAAGCATGAGTCGTTTGTGGTGACCCGGCAGACATGGGAGCAGTACGGCCGTGTAGAACCACGCAGACCTGCGAAACGGTCCTGAAGGTCCTGAAGCCTGAGGAGACCAAGAGGAACAACAGGACTGGCAGTGGTGGCTTCTGCACCAGAAGAGCCCTTGGTAGAGCAGGGCCTTTGCAAGTGCTCTTGAGGCCGGAGAAGTGCCCAATAAAGACACTGTGGTTTTCCCAGCTGTTGTAGCCCAGCTGTGCCTGGCAGTGCATCCGTGTGGATGCACAGGTTCCTCCTGTGCAGCTTTGGTGCTGCCTTCGAAAGGGCCAAAGCCCCAAACGTGCCAAAGAGCAGCTGCCCGCACAGCTCGGACCAGGATGGGGAGCTGTCAGGCCCTCTGTGCTGCACAAGCGCCTTCTCCAGAGGCCGCTGGAGAGCTTCCATAGCCCGTGGCAGTGCCTGCAGCAGGGGGAATGGACTGGCGGGCTCTGTCAGCAGCTCCTGGACGCTGCGTGCGCTCAAGGCTGGGGCTGCTCTCCAGGACATGCGGGGCCATCTCTGCCCTCTCTGCTGGGCTCTGCCGTCTCCCTGGTGCTGATGTCGGAGCCCCCAGGTGACACGAGCGGAGCTCACAGTGGAGCTGCCGCCTCACAGGGGTCTCCTGTGCGGGGCGGACGCCGGGCCCTCACTTCCCTGCGAGGCCTGGGCGCTGCTGGGCACTGCTCACGCGCTCCCACCGCTGTCCTTGGGGTTGCTCCAAAGGAAGAAGCGGCCAAGGGAGGCAGCAGGGCCGTGCTAGGGCCCCTGGCCGACGGGCTGAGGAGCAGGGCTGCTTTGCAGAGCGGCTTTCCTCAGCAAGCAGGGAAGAACGAGCGAGGCGAAGAGCAGCAGCGCCATGGAGGGCTGCTGGACGGAGCGCCTGAGCCCGCAGCGCGCTCTGCTCTTCCCCATGCTGCTGCGGCTCCTCGCCAAGGGTGAGGCCTTTGGCAGCCACCCGGCCCGGTGTCCCAGAGCCCCCAAAGGGCCCAGAGGACGGTGGCTCGCGGGCGGTGGGGGTGACGGGGCAGGGCCCTGTCTGAGGGAACCGCCGGCCTCGGGGCACAACGTGGCAGCCAGGACTGCTGGGGGCTGGCGCTGCCCTGAGCCCCTGGGCCACGTCTTTGGCGTGAAGGCGTCAGGCGAGAAGGTGCCACGTCCTCCTCAGGGTCAGGTCCTTCCCAGGACCTTCGCTCCACTTGGGACTTGTCCTGTGCTAAGAGCGAGGCCAACCGTGGCACCTGGGGCACAGCCCCGCTCGGCAGTCTCCATGGTGGCTTCCTGCAGGCTTCACGTGCACCTTCTTGGGTCCCTCCGTGCCGTAGGGGCTTGCTGAGAGGTTGGGAGCCATTTGGCCTGGGGCCTGACACCCCCTTCCCTTTCTTTGCAGAGATCGTTGCCATTTGGGACGCCACCTCGGCGTATATCGTGGAGCAGCTGCTACGGGACAAGGTGGGCTGGCAGCCAGTGCCCCACATGCCCCCCAGGGGCCCCCTCTTGCCCCGTTGTGGCTCCCGTGTGGCTCGGGCACAGAGCAGAGGCCCCACGTTCCACCAAAACTCACTTCTTCCATCACCCAGGGGCTGATTCAGGGGCCTCTTTCCCTTTGCTTTGTGCAGGCCGTCGTGGTAGAAGGACTCGGGACCTTCTTCACCCGCCAGGAGCAGTTCCGCCTGCGCAATGGCAAGGTGCTGGCGGTCCAAAGACCCGTCTTCCAGCTGAGCACGGCTGTGGACTGGCTGCTTGGCATTAAGCAGCGCAGAGTGACTGTCCCTGGTGAGAAGGTTCCTCCTAAGGCCTGCGGGACCCCTTCAGTTTCCCAAAAATAATCTTCAGCCAAAAGATCCCTTTTCCAATACAACCTTTTGAGGAATATGGTTTAAGAAATAGCGCATGAAGTGGAGATCTCTCAGAGCCACCCAAACAACTGGCTCTGCTTTCTGCCCACCTTTCCACTGTCCCAGCAACAGCACAGTGCCCTGCTGTGGTGGTGACGTTATTGCCTTGCCTTGCAGACAACGTGAAGATCAAACGGCCGAATTATCGGCGCATCGCGTGGGACACCGGCTTCCCTGTGCACGTGGTGGAGAGCTGCCTGCAGGAAACGGTCCTGCTCTTCTGCTCCCATCTGCTGAACAAGGAGCACCTGACGTTTGTCTTTAAGGATCTTGGTGTTCTGGCTGGCAGAGGGGATCACCTTGCCATGCAGTTTTCCCCCTACCTCGTTCACAGAATGGAGAGCCAGGGAGGCTTTCTTGCTGCACTGCACAGCGTAAGTTCCCAGGCTTTGCTGGGCTGCTTGGCTGCCTTTGGCAGTACACTGAGACACGCAGCAATCTCATCTCTGGGAAGGTGATGGGTTAATCCAGTGCTTTTCCCAGGACGTGTCTCCATTGCCTCTTGCACAAGGAAGGACAGCCCCTCTGGGGTTTGCTTGTTCCTTGCCCCTAAAGAAAAGCCTGGTGACATTACTACAGCTGCCTTGTAAACCCGCCATGGGGTGCGTGTTGCATTGCAGAAACCATTACGAATGGATCCAGGGCGGGATGCTAATGGAGAGGAAACCATCTCCGCCGGGATCCAGTCTCAGCCTCACCGCGTGTTCCCCAGGTCAGCAATGTTCCTCTGCAGCCCGAGGCTCACACAGCAGCAGGTCTCCCAGCTCCTGCACACTGCAGGGGCTTGAGGCAGAGCATGGAGCTGGGAAAAACCCCCTTTCACAGTGACGGAAACCTTCCCGAGTGACTGGGAATGGGGATTCAATCCCCCTAGCCAGCCTGCTGTTGCTGCCTTCAGAGACCCAGCACCCCCAGAGAGGAACGGCAGGAGGGTTTTGTGTTTTTGGGGGAGAAGGCCCCAAACACCTGTGCCTGCTCACCCAGGGGAAGGCGTGCGAGGTCCCCATGACAGGAGGGTTGGTGCAAGGGGCGCTGGGGGCCTTTCCTGACAGCGCTGTGCTCATCTGGTTGGCAGGTTTCAGCTCAGCGTGGAGGGCCAAGGAAAGGGCAGGGCCAGATGGTGCCCCTGGGAGGTCCCGGACCGACTTGAGCTGCAGAGAACCAGGAGGAGCAAAGGTAGAGAAACAGCTCCCTGCTGAGCAGGCTGTGCCCAGGCACTGCCCGTCCTTGGGGCTGGTGCCTTCGGGCATCTCCAAAGGCAGTTCCCGAGGGGCTGCTCTGCAGGGCACCCTCCTCTCCTCCTTGCAGACGGGCACCCCGCACAGCTCCTGCGGAGCCGGCAGCAGCTCCCTGTGCCCGTGCTGCAAGGCTGGCAGGCAGCAGGCGGGCAGCAGGACCCGCCGGAGGAGCCTGCAGCCAGGTGAGAGGGGTGGGCACAGCTCCAAGGGGAACCCTTGCGAGGCTGCACGAGGGAGGCCCCTTTGGCCTCGCCAGCGAGAGGCAGCAAAGGCTGCGCTGTGCTCACAAGCCCCTGGAGGGGCATTTGCTGATGTCCTCAGAGGGCAGCAGGGAGGGCACGACAGGCAGGAGGCATCAGCACAACCTTCAAGGCTGTTGTGCAGTCCTCGCTCTTGCTTCTGCTGCCTGTTTAGCGCACAGTGCACAGCAGAAGCTCTTCAAAGCTCCACGGCCTGCAGAGAGGCCACCACCACAGGGAGCAGCCCCATCTTCCCTGCTTCCGTAACCCCTGGAAGGTGGCACCAGAGAAGAGAGGCCCTCAGCCTCCCGCTGAGGCTCCTGGTGTCTCTCTGCAGTCCTCTCCCGCCGTGTCCAGGCAGCTCTTCCAGGGACGAGGAGGTCAGCAGGCAGCAGTCTTACACTTCAGCCTGCTCCACAGCCACCGTGGCCACCATCCCTGAACAATGCCGAAGACTGTTGCAGGTACCTGCCATGGCTTGCTGTAAACGCTTTGTGGTTGGAAATGGTGCGAATGCCCCCTTTTACACGGAGAATTCCTGCCAAGATCCCTGGAGAGTCTTCGTTTGACCAATTCCCTTCATCCTCCCTTCAGATCCTCTTCGAGGTGTCACTCCTTCCTGCCCTTGCACGAAGCACACGTGGACACGTCCCTGGGCATTGGTGGCTCTAGCAGCAGGGCCTGGGGCATTCCGAGCAGGGGCCAAAGGCACGGGGTTTTTCCAGCCCCTGGATAGCTGGGATCATTGGTGCAGGAATGAGGGTAGGAGCTGCAGAAAGCTCCCTGCTTGCGGCAGCCGAGCCTCATGGTGTGTGCCGTGGCACTTCTGTGGTCTTCCAGGAAAGCAGTGAGCTGCGTGCGCAGTGGGAACGCAGGCAGGACCTGGGCTCCGTCTACAGAGAGCGGCACGAACAAGTAGAGGCCCAAGGGGCTGCGTGGGAAGCCTGGTCTGCGGGACAGGGCCCGGAGCCGCTCCAGGTACTGGGACCATTGCTCACGTTGTAGGACAACAGCCGTCCTCCCTGCCACGGAGCCAGGGTGACAGGGACCCAGGCTACGGGGACAGCACTGATGCACAGCAGATAGGACACTGGGCAGGTGCAGCACAAGTAATCCCCATTTGTAGTCTTATGACTGCCATCCTGGTAGAACTGAAGCACATCTGCCTTGCGTGCCCAACACTTAGGAGTCAGGGTGAAAGTCCTTCAAGTCCCACAGTGCCTGCAAGGCTTTCAAGCAGGGCCTGGTGGACCAGGTCAGCTCGTAGGAGCATTAGGGGAATGAAAGCAGGAGTTTGCACCCTGCTCCTGCCGTTGTGACTCCTGCCTGGGGTTCCTTCATGAGCGCTGTAGCAGACAAAGCACAAGCAGCAGAGGGGGGTCCTCCTGAGGAAAGGTACCTGTGGTGGAGAGTGTCCCGCTGCCCAGCCCCTGCTGCAGGCTCCTTGCCACAGGGCCTCTGGGACCGGCTCCTCTCTTTGCCCTCTGTGTTGCCAACAGTCTCTCCTCCTTTCCAGGAGCCTGGACGTGAACGGACCCGGGTGCCCCATCCTCCAGCGCAGCCCAAGGGAAAGGAGCACAAGGAGAGGGGGCAAAGACCTGTGAAGGCTCCAGCACAGAAGAAAGCTGGAGTCAAGCTGGAGAGCATCCAGCCCCAGTAAGTGTGCCCCACGCTGGGCACCCCGGGGACACAGCAAGGACCTGGGCTACGGCTCCCTCCTCCTGGGCACTTTCTGCAGCCCACAGCTCAGCCCCAAACTCTCCTGGGCTGAAAAGGGCTGTGGGTGCACGGGGACAGGGTGGGTGCAGGGGTAAGCAGGGCCCAGGCCACCCCTGAGAGATTCTTGCCCTCTTTTCGCAGCCTCCTTTCCCCTCGAGCTGCCCAGATATTGAGAAGCCTGGAGCCCTTTAGAGCCCAGCGAGAAATACTCAAATATATTGTGGAGAGGAACAGGCAGCAGCAAGAGGAGCAGAAGCAGCAGCCCTGGTAAATACGTGCAAAGAGGAAGGGAGCTTCCTCCTGCAGCAGCCGGGCAAAGGGGCCCTTCCTCTGGCAGCCCTTTGGATGCAGGAGCAGGTTCTTGACTCTGACCTTGAGCAGGATGTCCCTGAAATGCAAGGGGCTGTTGGGCACCCCCAGAGCTGTTCAAGTTGGGTCATCAAAGTGTGGCCTGAGGACAAAAGGATCCCTGGATGCTTGGGCACAAGGGGCCTCTTTCTCAACACCAAAATCTTTGCAACTTAATGGAAGCACATGCCATAATATTTGCCTCGTGTTAGGCCTGCACCACTTCTCTACCTTCCCCCTCTTCTTGCAATTTTCCGTCTTTCTGTTCAACTCCGTAGCCCTCGCAGAAGATGCTACAACAGCACCACAGGGGACTCCACAAAGAACCTGGGCTGTGCAAAAGACAAGACACCAACATGAGGGAAACAAAAAGCAGATGCTCAGACGCTACTGGTGCTGTCGGTGCCACCCGCTTTGTCACCGTGGAGCTGTTATAAAGGGCATGGGGGTCCTTCCAAATGTGAAAGGCCTCCTATCAATGGCAAATAAAGAGCACCTCTGCCTGCTGCTGCATTGCTCTGGCTGCATTCTCCACAGTCCTTGTGACTTTCCCCCTTGCTTTCTCTGTCCCTACAACTCTAGCCCTTAAAATGACAGATTCAATGGCTGGAACTGCAAAAGCAGCTCTCTGCAGCACTCTAGTGGTTATTAACTAGGTTCAGAAATGAGCTTGCAACAGCTAGGGGAGGAAATGGGATAGCTCAGGCTCACTGTGCTTTAATCATGCTAGCTTGGAACTGATTCAGCTTACTAGTACCTTTTCCTAAATAACTATTTGCAATAAGGTCACACTACATTATCTCCGTGACAAAAATGCATGTGGAGCAGAGATAGGAAATTCTTTACTGAATCCATTTTGCATCAAAACCAGTATTTCTCAAGTTGTCATTAATAAAATACCCAACTTCCTGTCAAACAGATACAAAAAAGTGAATGAAATACAATTGCTTTCCAGGCTCTTCCTGATAAAATCCTGAAAAACTTCTTTACAACTGAATTTCATTCAATCTCCCTTTCGACAGCTCCAGAGAAAACAGATGTACTGATATCAGCTGCATTATGCCTTATAGCTACAGGATGAAGTTCTTCTATGTCTTTATATTGGGGTCCAAATGCTCCTTGGAAAAGAGTTACATATTGAGATGATCTGAAAAGCCAAGTTTTATTCCTAGAGCTCAGAAAGCAGAGCCAGTTGTTTGGGCCCTGCATGGTTCTTGTGGGGCAGGAAGGAGTGGGGCTGTGTTTGGAGTGGTTCTTGCCTTCCCGTGAGACCATCTCCAGTTTGGTAGGAAGAGCAAAAGGTGTTTGGGGATGGATCTGTACCCCCCAAGCAAGAGGTTTGCTGCTGAAAGGGGAATGGATGGGGAGGGAGGGTGTTGAGGAGGCTGTGGATGGTGTTGAGCTGCCAGGTGAGTTGAGTGTGATCAAGGTCTCCTTGAGTGACCTTGTTGCCTGCTGCCTTTTTGTGCAGGGCATTTGGAAGTTGCTCAAGTGAAGGCCACCACCATTGTTATGAGGACCCACCTTTCCCTGCAGAAGGTTTCCGTTTGTCTAAGGGCAACTCAGACATTGCTGGTGTGGGCCTTGTCCAAAGGGGAGGATTTTGACTTTGTTTTCAAGAATCGGCATTCTTGTGTGCCGAGAAAGGAGAGTTATAATGAGGTTTTTTGAAGAGTTTATCAATGAAGTTGATGAGACAAGGAAGCCGTCAAAGTCTTTCCTCCGGGGAAAGAAGTTTTGCTGATCCTTTCCCCTCCACCTGTCCCATCTTCCAGTAAGCCATGCCAGCAGAAAGGCCATCAAACACAAAGCCTCGTGCTGTGCTGCCTTGCCCTGAGCTCTTTTTAGGAAAGAGCTTGTTGGCTGTTGGCTTGTTGGTTCTGGGGAAGTTACAGGATGGAGCTGTTGCTGTTGGACTCATTTCTAGTAATGGTGGGAAGTTCCTGTCGTGTCCTGGCTGGGCTTAAGTCTTCCTAGTGGGAGGGAAGTGTGTGTGGCAGGTTTCAGTGAGCCTCCACCTGAGGTTTTGTTGGTGTGCCCTTGTTATTTGCAGGTTCGCAGATGAGGAAGACGTGGCTAGAGCCATGTAAGGGGCTGCCTGTAAATCCAAGGAGTCTTCCCAGGTGAAGAAGGAAAGAGAAGGCGGCTCTGTGAAGAAGGCTGGCAGAGAAGGTGCCATAAGAGTTGATGGCACTTTTCCAAACCTGGGCCTGTGCAAGAGTGGGAGGGGAAGCCCCCAGGGAGCAGCAGGATGCTCTAGAAAGGGATGCATGGAGCATGGAGGCAGCCTGAAAAGGCTGCTAGGAAGGCTGTCTGCAAGGCTGGCGGTGTCCAGCTTTGCACCACAGTAGCCCATGCAAGGGCATTCTTGTGGCAGGTGTGCCAGAGAGGCAGCTGCGAAGAGGTGCTTTGTAATTGTAGGGGTTCTTGCTGCTGAGCGCGTCCCCTTGCGAGGACGTGTGACTTCAAAGCACACGTGTGCTGTGAAGGGGCCGGAAAAGGAGAAGAGCAAGGCCCCGGCTAGAGCTCATGGAGTGAGGTGAGACCATGGTAGAACTACCTTTTGTTAATGCTGTGCTCCTGGATACGCATGAAGGAGCTTTTCCCTTTTGCCCTGTTGCCCATAGCAGTGCTGGAAGGTTACGGTCCTGTGCCCCATGGCTTCTAGGACTTCTGTCTGGGTGGGAAATGGGTAGCAGTTTGTGTTGGGTGTCCTGTGTGAGGTTTCATTTGTGTGTGCTCCTGGTTCCCAGGGGTGCAGATAAGCAGTGCCTGGGCCAAGCTGTGCCGGCATTTGGAGAGCTTCCCCCGCAAAAGCAGGCAAGAAAGGGCAGCTGTGGAGAGCAGCGGCCCGTAAGAGGTAATGCAACAGTGAAGGCTGCATCTCAGAACGTGGAGCAAAGAAAGCAGAAGAGTGCAAGGGAGGAAGGGAATGTTCTGGAAAGAGAGGGTTGGGCAATAAAGGGAGTTTGAAAGGGCCAGAAGGAGTCTGGGCCCTCTCCAATGCACTTCATGCATTGCTGAGTTGTTGTTCTGGTGGCCCCTGTGCCAGAGATGCAGTTGTGGAGAGCTTCCCTGTTGTGTGCTTCCAGGAGACCTCGCTAGCAAGCGCCTGCTCTCCCGGCCACGTCTTTCCCCCATGCGCACCAGTGATGCGCAGAGTACGAAAGGATCACTGCCTTCAGTGAGGTGAGGCTCTTGGAGAAAGGTTCTGGGGGCTGCCATGCTCTTGGTGTGTGAGCACAGGCTGGAGAACGCGCTCATGTGAGCTACGCGTGTGCTCTATCTGCAGCGCGCTGCCACCAGTAAGGAGGAGCAGTGTGCAGAAAGGAGGCAGCATGGACAGGAAGGCTGCTGAGGCCAGACTCCCTGTTGTGGACAGGCAGATGAGAGAGGGAGTAGGTGACAGGAATTTAGGTACTGTCAAAAAGGCGACTGTCCCGTTCTGTTGTCTCTGTTCTCACACCCTTACGCCTCCTCTCTTTTTGCCTAGACACGACCTAAAGCAGAAGCCCTGAAGCCCCAAATCTATGGTGGCTCTCACGAGGAAAGGCTTGAAGCAGAGAGAAAGAAGCCTCGAGGCCACCCACTATGGCTCAGCGTGGTGTCTCTCTGCCTTCCCAAAATCGTGGAGGAGAAGAAAGCGATCCCGAGGCGGGAAACGTCTCGGCAAATGTAAGTGTGTGGGAGCCGTCCCAAGGGTTTAGGGGAGACAAGCAGCAGGGATGGCTGTGCAGGGTCAAGGATCCCACTGGCTTAGCCCTGAGGAGGACATGGCACCTTCTGCTTTCTCGGTACCTCGAGGAGGCCCTGGGACAGCCCCTGATGCTGGTGTCTCTAGGCAGCCCTCCGCGAGTGCCTGAGGTTGCTGTGGTGTTGAAGGGAGCAGGAGCTGCCAGGGGAGCCTGTGTGCAGAGGCTGGGGAGGGCAGGGGCAGACCAGGACAGAGCCCGGCTGTGAGGGGGAATTTGTGCCTGCTCCAACAGAGTCCTGCCAAGACAAGCAAGCCGAGATCTGCAAGGGCCGCAGTCCTCAGAAACCTGCTTTGAGGAATAGGGGAGTCTGGAGACCAGCAGACCAGGGAGAAGAGACCTGCAGCACTTCTCTTGGTAAATGTCTCCAGGCTCAAGGGGCATTTCCCTTCTGTGGCTTGTTCCTCACTTGGCGGAATGGCAAGTGGAAAAGCTGTCTGGGCCTGACAGCCTGAGGGATGGAGCGCTGCAGGCTCCTGGGCTGTGAGAGATGTCTATAGGAGTCTCTGTCCTCCTGCCTGTATGCAAAATTGAGGAGTTTTTGGTTTCCTCCTCCTTGCCAGGAGCCTGGACGTGCACAGACCCGGGTGCCCCATCCTCCAGCGCAGCCCAAGGGAAAGGAGCACAAGGAGAGGGGTCAAAGACCTGTGAAGGCTCCAGCACAGAAGAAAGCTGGAGTCAAGCTGGAGAGCATCCAGCCCCAGTAAGTGTGCCCCACGCTGGGCACCCCGGGGACACAGCAATGACCTGGGCTACGGCTCCCTCCTCCTGGGCACTTTCTGCAGCCCACAGCTCAGCCCCAAACTCTCCTGGGCTGAAAAGGGCTGTGGGTGCACGGGGACAGGGTGGGTGCAGGGGTAAGCAGGGCCCAGGCCACCCCTGAGAGATTCTTGCCCTCTTTTCGCAGCCTCCTTTCCCCTCGAGCTGCCCAGATATTGAGAAGCCTGGAGCCCTTTAGAGCCCAGCGAGAAATACTCAAATATATTGTGGAGAGGAACAGGCAGCAGCAAGAGGAGCAGAAGCAGCAGCCCTGGTAAATACATGCAAAGAGGAAGGGAGCTTCCTCCTGCAGCAGCCGGGCAAAGGGGCCCTTCCTCTGGCAGCCCTTTGGATGCAGGAGCAGGTTCTTGACTCTGACCTTGAGCAGGATGTCCCTGAAATGCAAGGGGCTGTTGGGCACCCCCAGAGTTTCCCCTTCAGTGTTGGGAGGAAGATGGAACTGCAAGACCACTGTGAAAAGCATGAGTCGTTTGTGGTGACCCGGCAGACATGGGAGCAGTACGGCCGTGTAGAACCACGCAGACCTGCGAAACGGTCCTGAAGGTCCTGAAGCCTGAGGGGACCAAGAGGAACAACAGGACTGGCAGTGGTGGCTTCTGCACCAGAAGAGCCCTTGGTAGAGCAGGGCCTTTGCAAGTGCTCTTGAGGCCGGAGAAGTGCCCAATAAAGACACTGTGGTTTTCCCAGCTGTTGTAGCCCAGCTGTGCCTGGCAGTGCATCCGTGTGGATGCACAGGTTCCTCCTGTGCAGCTTTGGTGCTGCCTTCGAAAGGGCCAAAGCCCCAAACGTGCCAAAGAGCAGCTGCCCGCACAGCTCGGACCAGGATGGGGAGCTGTCAGGCCCTCTGTGCTGCACAAGCGCCTTCTCCAGAGGCCACTGGAGAGCTTCCATAGCCCGTGGCAGTGCCTGCAGCAGGGGGAATGGACTGGCGGGCTCTGTCAGCAGCTCCTGGACGCTGCGTGCGCTCAAGGCTGGGGCTGCTCTCCAGGACATGCGGGGCCATCTCTGCCCTCTCTGCTGGGCTCTGCCGTCTCCCCGGTGCTGATGTCGGAGCCCCCAGGTGACACGAGCGGAGCTCACAGTGGAGCTGCCGCCTCACAGGGGTCTCCTGTGCGGGGCGGACGCCGGGCCCTCACTTCCCTGCGAGGCCTGGGCGCTGCTGGGCACTGCTCACGCGCTCCCACCGCTGTCCTTGGGGTTGCTCCAAAGGAAGAAGCGGCCAAGGGAGGCAGCAGGGCCGTGCTAGGGCCCCTGGCCGACGGGCTGAGGAGCAGGGCTGCTTTGCAGAGCGGCTTTCCTCAGCAAGCAGGGAAGAACGAGCGAGGCGAAGAGCAGCAGCGCCATGGAGGGCTGCTGGACGGAGCGCCTGAGCCCGCAGCGCGCTCTGCTCTTCCCCATGCTGCTGCGGCTCCTCGCCAAGGGTGAGGCCTTTGGCAGCCACCCGGCCCGGTGTCCCAGAGCCCCCAAAGGGCCCAGAGGACGGTGGCTCGCGGGCGGTGGGGGTGACGGGGCAGGGCCCTGTCTGAGGGAACCGCCGGCCTCGGGGCACAACGTGGCAGCCAGGACTGCTGCGCGCTGGCGCTGCCCTGAGCCCCTGGGCCACGTCTTTGGCGTGAAGGCGTCAGGCGAGAAGGTGCCACGTCCTCCTCAGGGTCAGGTCCTTCCCAGGACCTTCGCTCCACTTGGGACTTGTCCTGTGCTAAGAGCGAGGCCAACCGTGGCACCTGGGGCACAGCCCCGCTCGGCAGTCTCCATGGTGGCTTCCTGCAGGCTTCACGTGCACCTTCTTGGGTCCCTCCGTGCCGTAGGGGCTTGCTGAGAGGTTGGGAGCCATTTGGCCTGGGGCCTGACACCCCCTTCCCTTTCTTTGCAGAGATCGTTGCCATTTGGGACGCCACCTCGGCGTATATCGTGGAGCAGCTGCTACGGGACAAGGTGGGCTGGCAGCCAGTGCCCCACATGCCCCCCAGGGGCCCCCTCTTGCCCCGTTGTGGCTCCCGTGTGGCTCGGGCACAGAGCAGAGGCCCCATGTTCCACCAAAACTCACTTCTTCCATCACCCAGGGGCTGATTCAGGGGCCTCTTTCCCTTTGCTTTGTGCAGGCCGTCGTGGTAGAAGGACTCGGGACCTTCTTCACCCGCCAGGAGCAGTTCCGCCTGCGCAATGGCAAGGTGCTGGCGGTCCAAAGACCCGTCTTCCAGCTGAGCACGGCTGTGGACTGGCTGCTTGGCATTAAGCAGCGCAGAGTGACTGTCCCTGGTGAGAAGGTTCCTCCTAAGGCCTGCGGGACCCCTTCAGTTTCCCAAAAATAATCTTCAGCCAAAAGATCCCTTTTCCAATACAACCTTTTGAGGAATATGGTTTAAGAAATAGCGCATGAAGTGGAGATCTCTCAGAGCCACCCAAACAACTGGCTCTGCTTTCTGCCCACCTTTCCACTGTCCCAGCAACAGCACAGTGCCCTGCTGTGGTGGTGACGTTATTGCCTTGCCTTGCAGACAACGTGAAGATCAAACGGCCGAATTATCGGCGCATCGCGTGGGACACCGGCTTCCCTGTGCACGTGGTGGAGAGCTGCCTGCAGGAAACGGTCCTGCTCTTCTGCTCCCATCTGCTGAACAAGGAGCACCTGACGTTTGTCTTTAAGGATCTTGGTGTTCTGGCTGGCAGAGGGGATCACCTTGCCATGCAGTTTTCCCCCTACCTCGTTCACAGAATGGAGAGCCAGGGAGGCTTTCTTGCTGCACTGCACAGCGTAAGTTCCCAGGCTTTGCTGGGCTGCTTGGCTGCCTTTGGCAGTACACTGAGACACGCAGCAATCTCATCTCTGGGAAGGTGATGGGTTAATCCAGTGCTTTTCCCAGGACGTGTCTCCATTGCCTCTTGCACAAGGAAGGACAGCCCCTCTGGGGTTTGCTTGTTCCTTGCCCCTAAAGAAAAGCCTGGTGACATTACTACAGCTGCCTTGTAAACCCGCCATGGGGTGCGTGTTGCATTGCAGAAACCATTACGAATGGATCCAGGGCGGGATGCTAATGGAGAGGAAACCATCTCCGCCGGGATCCAGTCTCAGCCTCACCGCGTGTTCCCCAGGTCAGCAATGTTCCTCTGCAGCCCGAGGCTCACACAGCAGCAGGTCTCCCAGCTCCTGCACACTGCAGGGGCTCGAGGCAGAGCATGGAGCTGGGAAAAACCCCCTTTCACAGTGACGGAAACCTTCCCGAGTGACTGGGAATGGGGATTCAATCCCCCTAGCCAGCCTGCTGTTGCTGCCTTCAGAGACCCAGCACCCCCAGAGAGGAACGGCAGGAGGGTTTTGTGTTTTTGGGGGAGAAGGCCCCAAACACCTGTGCCTGCTCACCCAGGGGAAGGCGTGCGAGGTCCCCATGACAGGAGGGTTGGTGCAAGGGGCGCTGGGGGCCTTTCCTGACAGCGCTGTGCTCATCTGGTTGGCAGGTTTCAGCTCAGCGTGGAGGGCCAAGGAAAGGGCAGGGCCAGATGGTGCCCCTGGGAGGTCCCGGACCGACTTGAGCTGCAGAGAACCAGGAGGAGCAAAGGTAGAGAAACAGCTCCCTGCTGAGCAGGCTGTGCCCAGGCACTGCCCGTCCTTGGGGCTGGTGCCTTCGGGCATCTCCAAAGGCAGTTCCCGAGGGGCTGCTCTGCAGGGCACCCTCCTCTCCTCCTTGCAGACGGGCACCCCGCACAGCTCCTGCGGAGCCGGCAGCAGCTCCCTGTGCCCGTGCTGCAAGGCTGGCAGGCAGCAGGCGGGCAGCAGGACCCGCCGGAGGAGCCTGCAGCCAGGTGAGAGGGGTGGGCACAGCTCCAAGGGGAACCCTTGCAAGGCTGCACGAGGGAGGCCCCTTTGGCCTCGCCAGCGAGAGGCAGCAAAGGCTGCGCTGTGCTCACAAGCCCCTGGAGGGGCATTTGCTGATGTCCTCAGAGGGCAGCAGGGAGGGCACGACAGGCAGGAGGCATCAGCACAACCTTCAAGGCTGTTGTGCAGTCCTCGCTCTTGCTTCTGCCGCCTGTTTAGCGCACAGTGCACAGCAGAAGCTCTTCAAAGCTCCACGGCCTGCAGAGAGGCCACCACCACAGGGAGCAGCCCCATCTTCCCTGCTTCCGTAACCCCTGGAAGGTGGCACCAGAGAAGAGAGGCCCTCAGCCTCCCGCTGAGGCTCCTGGTGTCTCTCTGCAGTCCTCTCCCGCCGTGTCCAGGCAGCTCTTCCAGGGACGAGGAGGTCAGCAGGCAGCAGTCGTCCACTTCAGCCTGCTCCACAGCCACCGTGGCCACCATCCCTGAACAATGCCGAAGACTGTTGCAGGTACCTGCCATGGCTTGCTGTAAACGCTTTGTGGTTGGAAATGGTGCGAATGCCCCCTTTTACACGGAGAATTCCTGCCAAGATCCCTGGAGAGTCTTCGTTTGACCAATTCCCTTCATCCTCCCTTCAGATCCTCTTCGAGGTGTCACTCCTTCCTGCCCTTGCACGAAGCACACGTGGACACGTCCCTGGGCATTGGTGGCTCTAGCAGCAGGGCCTGGGGCATTCCGAGCAGGGGCCAAAGGCACGGGGTTTTTCCAGCCCCTGGATAGCTGGGATCATTGGTGCAGGAATGAGGGTAGGAGCTGCAGAAAGCTCCCTGCTTGCGGCAGCCGAGCCTCATGGTGTGTGCCGTGGCACTTCTGTGGCCTTCCAGGAAAGCAGTGAGCTGCGTGCGCAGTGGGAACGCAGGCAGGACCTGGGCTCCATCTACAGAGAGCGGCACGAACAAGTAGAGGCCCAAGGGGCTGCGTGGGAAGCCTGGTCTGCGGGACAGGGCCCGGAGCCGCTCCAGGTACTGGGACCATTGCTCACGTTGTAGGACAACAGCCGTCCTCCCTGCCACGGAGCCAGGGTGACAGGGACCCAGGCTACGGGGACAGCACTGATGCACAGCAGATAGGACACTGGGCAGGTGCAGCACAAGTAATCCCCATTTGTGGTCTTAGGACTGCCATCCTGGTAGAACTGAAGCACATCTGCCTTGCGTGCCCAACACTTAGGAGTCAGGGTGAAAGTCCTTCAAGTCCCACAGTGCCTGCAAGGCTTTCAAGCAGGGCCTGGTGGACCAGGTCAGCTCGTAGGAGCATTAGGGGAATGAAAGCAGGAGTTTGCACCCTGCTCCTGCCGTTGTGACTCCTGCCTGGGGTTCCTTCATGAGCGCTGTAGCAGACAAAGCACAAGCAGCAGAGGGGGGTCCTCCTGAGGAAAGGTACCTGTGCTGGAGAGTGTCCCGCTGCCCAGCCCCTGCTGCAGGCTCCTTGCCACAGGGCCTCTGGGACCGGCTCCTCTCTTTGCCCTCTGTGTTGCCAACAGTCTCTCCTCCTTTCCAGGAGCCTGGACGTGAACGGACCCGGGTGCCCCATCCTCCAGCGCAGCCCAAGGGAAAGGAGCACAAGGAGAGGGGGCAAAGACCTGTGAAGGCTCCAGCACAGAAGAAAGCTGGAGTCAAGCTGGAGAGCATCCAGCCCCAGTAAGTGTGCCCCACGCTGGGCACCCCGGGGACACAGCAAGGACCTGGGCTACGGCTCCCTCCTCCTGGGCACTTTCTGCAGCCCACAGCTCAGCCCCAAACTCTCCTGGGCTGAAAAGGGCTGTGGGTGCACGGGGACAGGGTGGGTGCAGGGGTAAGCAGGGCCCAGGCCACCCCTGAGAGATTCTTGCCCTCTTTTCGCAGCCTCCTTTCCCCTCGAGCTGCCCAGATATTGAGAAGCCTGGAGCCCTTTAGAGCCCAGCGAGAAATACTCAAATATATTGTGGAGAGGAACAGGCAGCAGCAAGAGGAGCAGAAGCAGCAGCCCTGGTAAATACGTGCAAAGAGGAAGGGAGCTTCCTCCTGCAGCAGCCGGGCAAAGGGGCCCTTCCTCTGGCAGCCCTGCGGATGCAGGAGCAGGTTCTTGACTCTGACCTTGAGCAGGATGTCCCTGAAATGCAAGGGGCTGTTGGGCACCCCCAGAGCTGTTCAAGATGGGTCATCAAAGTGTGGCCTGAGGACAAAAGGATCCCTGGATGCTTGGGCACAAGGGGCCTCTTTCTCAACACCAAAATCTTTGCAACTTAATGGAAGCACATGCCATAATATTTGCCTCGTGTTAGGCCTGCACCACTTCTCTACCTTCCCCCTCTTCTTGCAATTTTCCGTCTTTCTGTTCAACTCCGTAGCCCTCGCAGAAGATGCTACAACAGCACCACAGGGGACTCCACAAAGAACCTGGGCTGTGCAAAAGACAAGACACCAACATGAGGGAAACAAAAAGCAGATGCTCAGACGCTACTGGTGCTGTCGGTGCCACCCGCTTTGTCACCGTGGAGCTGTTATAAAGGGCATGGGGGTCCTTCCAAATGTGAAAGGCCTCCTATCAATGGCAAATAAAGAGCACCTCTGCCTGCTGCTGCATTGCTCTGGCTGCATTCTCCACAGTCCTTGTGACTTTCCCCCTTGCTTTCTCTGTCCCTACAACTCTAGCCCTTAAAATGACAGATTCAATGGCTGGAACTGCAAAAGCAGCTCTCTGCAGCACTCTAGTGGTTATTAACTAGGTTCAGAAATGAGCTTGCAACAGCTAGGGGAGGAAATGGGATAGCTCAGGCTCACTGTGCTTTAATCATGCTAGCTTGGAACTGATTCAGCTTACTAGTACCTTTTCCTAAATAACTATTTGCAATAAGGTCACACTACATTATCTCCGTGACAAAAATGCATGTGGAGCAGAGATAGGAAATTCTTTACTGAATCCATTTTGCATCAAAACCAGTATTTCTCAAGTTGTCATTAATAAAATACCCAACTTCCTGTCAAACAGATACAAAAAAGTGAATGAAATACAATTGCTTTCCAGGCTCTTCCTGATAAAATCCTGAAAAACTTCTTTACAACTGAATTTCATTCAATCTCCCTTTCGACAGCTCCAGAGAAAACAGATGTACTGATATCAGCTGCATTATGCCTTATAGCTACAGGATGAAGTTCTTCTATGTCTTTATATTGGGGTCCAAATGCTCCTTGGAAAAGAGTTACATATTGAGATGATCTGAAAAGCCAAGTTTTATTCCTAGAGCTCAGAAAGCAGAGCCAGTTGTTTGGGCCCTGCATGGTTCTTGTGGGGCAGGAAGGAGTGGGGCTGTGTTTGGAGTGGTTCTTGCCTTCCCGTGAGACCATCTCCAGTTTGGTAGGAAGAGCAAAAGGTGTTTGGGGATGGATCTGTACCCCCCAAGCAAGAGGTTTGCTGCTGAAAGGGGAATGGATGGGGAGGGAGGGTGTTGAGGAGGCTGTGGATGGTGTTGAGCTGCCAGGTGAGTTGAGTGTGATCAAGGTCTCCTTGAGTGACCTTGTTGCCTGCTGCCTTTTTGTGCAGGGCATTTGGAAGTTGCTCAAGTGAAGGCCACCACCATTGTTATGAGGACCCACCTTTCCCTGCAGAAGGTTTCCGTTTGTCTAAGGGCAACTCAGACATTGCTGGTGTGGGCCTTGTCCAAAGGGGAGGATTTTGACTTTGTTTTCAAGAATCGGCATTCTTGTGTGCCGAGAAAGGAGAGTTATAATGAGGTTTTTTGAAGAGTTTATCAATGAAGTTGATGAGACAAGGAAGCCGTCAAAGTCTTTCCTCCGGGGAAAGAAGTTTTGCTGATCCTTTCCCCTCCACCTGTCCCATCTTCCAGTAAGCCATGCCAGCAGAAAGGCCATCAAACACAAAGCCTCGTGCTGTGCTGCCTTGCCCTGAGCTCTTTTTAGGAAAGAGCTTGTTGGCTGTTGGCTTGTTGGTTCTGGGGAAGTTACAGGATGGAGCTGTTGCTGTTGGACTCATTTCTAGTAATGGTGGGAAGTTCCTGTCGTGTCCTGGCTGGGCTTAAGTCTTCCTAGTGGGAGGGAAGTGTGTGTGGCAGGTTTCAGTGAGCCTCCACCTGAGGTTTTGTTGGTGTGCCCTTGTTATTTGCAGGTTCGCAGATGAGGAAGACGTGGCTAGAGCCATGTAAGGGGCTGCCTGTAAATCCAAGGAGTCTTCCCAGGTGAAGAAGGAAAGAGAAGGCGGCTCTGTGAAGAAGGCTGGCAGAGAAGGTGCCATAAGAGTTGATGGCACTTTTCCAAACCTGGGCCTGTGCAAGAGTGGGAGGGGAAGCCCCCAGGGAGCAGCAGGATGCTCTAGAAAGGGATGCATGGAGCATGGAGGCAGCCTGAAAAGGCTGCTAGGAAGGCTGTCTGCAAGGCTGGCGGTGTCCAGCTTTGCAGCACAGTAGCCCATGCAAGGGCATTCTTGTGGCAGGTGTGCCAGAGAGGCAGCTGCGAAGAGGTGCTTTGTAATTGTAGGGGTTCTTGCTGCTGAGCGCGTCCCCTTGCGAGGACGTGTGACTTCAAAGCACACGTGTGCTGTGAAGGGGCCGGAAAAGGAGAAGAGCAAGGCCCAGGCTAGAGCTCATGGAGTGAGGTGAGACCATGGTAGAACTACCTTTTGTTAATGCTGTGCTCCTGGATACGCATGAAGGAGCTTTTCCCTTTTGCCCTGTTGCCCATAGCAGTGCTGGAAGGTTACGGTCCTGTGCCCCATGGCTTCTAGGACTTCTGTCTGGGTGGGAAATGGGTAGCAGTTTGTGTTGGGTGTCCTGTGTGAGGTTTCATTTGTGTGTGCTCCTGGTTCCCAGGGGTGCAGATAAGCAGTGCCTGGGCCAAGCTGTGCCGGCATTTGGAGAGCTTCCCCCGCAAAAGCAGGCAAGAAAGGGCAGCTGTGGAGAGCAGCGGCCCGTAAGAGGTAATGCAACAGTGAAGGCTGCATCTCAGAACGTGGAGCAAAGAAAGCAGAAGAGTGCAAGGGAGGAAGGGAATGTTCTGGAAAGAGAGGGTTGGGCAATAAAGGGAGTTTGAAAGGGCCAGAAGGAGTCTGGGCCCTCTCCAATGCACTTCATGCATTGCTGAGTTGTTGTTCTGGTGGCCCCTGTGCCAGAGATGCAGTTGTGGAGAGCTTCCCTGTTGTGTGCTTCCAGGAGACCTCGCTAGCAAGCGCCTGCTCTCCCGGCCACGTCTTTCCCCCATGCGCACCAGTGATGCGCAGAGTACGAAAGGATCACTGCCTTCAGTGAGGTGAGGCTCTTGGAGAAAGGTTCTGGGGGCTGCCATGCTCTTGGTGTGTGAGCACAGGCTGGAGAACGCGCTCATGTGAGCTACGCGTGTGCTCTATCTGCAGCGCGCTGCCACCAGTAAGGAGGAGCAGTGTGCAGAAAGGAGGCAGCATGGACAGGAAGGCTGCTGAGGCCAGACTCCCTGTTGTGGACAGGCAGATGAGAGAGGGAGTAGGTGACAGGAATTTAGGTACTGTCAAAAAGGCGACTGTCCCGTTCTGTTGTCTCTGTTCTCACACCCTTACGCCTCCTCTCTTTTTGCCTAGACACGACCTAAAGCAGAAGCCCTGAAGCCCCAAATCTATGGTGGCTCTCACGAGGAAAGGCTTGAAGCAGAGAGAAAGAAGCCTCGAGGCCACCCACTATGGCTCAGCGTGGTGTCTCTCTGCCTTCCCAAAATCGTGGAGGAGAAGAAAGCGATCCCGAGGCGGGAAACGTCTCGGCAAATGTAAGTGTGTGGGAGCCGTCCCAAGGGTTTAGGGGAGATAAGCAGCAGGGATGGCTGTGCAGGGTCAAGGATCCCACTGGCTTAGCCCTGAGGAGGACATGGCACCTTCTGCTTTCTCGGTACCTCGAGGAGGCCCTGGGACAGCCCCTGATGCTGGTGTCTCTAGGCAGCCCTCCGCGAGTGCCTGAGGTTGCTGTGGTGTTGAAGGGAGCAGGAGCTGCCAGGGGAGCCTGTGTGCAGAGGCTGGGGAGGGCAGGGGCAGGCCAGGACAGAGCCCGGCTGTGAGGGGGAATTTGTGCCTGCTCCAACAGAGTCCTGCCAAGACAAGCAAGCCGGGATCTGCAAGGGCCGCAGTCCTCAGAAACCTGCTTTGAGGAATGGGGGAGTCTGGAGACCAGCAGACCAGGGAGAAGAGACCTGCAGCAGTTCTCTTGGTAAATGTCTCCAGGCTCAAGGGGCATTTCCCTTCTGTGGCTTGTTCCTCACTTGGCGGAATGGCAAGTGGAAAAGCTGTCTGGGCCTGACAGCCTGAGGGATGGAGCGCTGCAGGCTCCTGGGCTGTGAGAGATGTCTATAGGAGTCTCTGTCCTCCTGCCTGTATGCAAAATTGAGGAGTTTTTGGTTTCCTCCTCCTTGCCAGGAGCCTGGACGTGAACAGACCCGGGTGCCCCATCCTCCAGCGCAGCCCAAGGGAAAGGAGCACAAGGAGAGGGGGCAAAGACCTGTGAAGGCTCCAGCACAGAAGAAAGCTGGAGTCAAGCTGGAGAGCATCCAGCCCCAGTAAGTGTGCCCCACGCTGGGCACCCCGGGGACACAGCAAGGACCTGGGCTACGGCTCCCTCCTCCTGGGCACTTTCTGCAGCCCACAGCTCAGCCCCAAACTCTCCTGGGCTGAAAAGGGCTGTGGGTGCACGGGGACAGGGTGGGTGCAGGGGTAAGCAGGGCCCAGGCCACCCCTGAGAGATTCTTGCCCTCTTTTCGCAGCCTCCTTTCCTCTCGAGCTGCCCAGATATTGAGAAGCCTGGAGCCCTTTAGAGCCCAGCGAGAAATACTCAAATATATTGTGGAGAGGAACAGGCAGCAGCAAGAGGAGCAGAAGCAGCAGCCCTGGTAAATACGTGCAAAGAGGAAGGGAGCTTCCTCCTGCAGCAGCCGGGCAAAGGGGCCCTTCCTCTGGCAGCCCTTTGGATGCAGGAGCAGGTTCTTGACTCTGACCTTGAGCAGGATGTCCCTGAAATGCAAGGGGCTGTTGGGCACCCCCAGAGTTTCCCCTTCAGTGTTGGGAGGAAGATGGAACTGCAAGACCACTGTGAAAAGCATGAGTCGTTTGTGGTGACCCGGCAGACATGGGAGCAGTACGGCCGTGTAGAACCACGCAGACCTGCGAAACGGTCCTGAAGGTCCTGAAGCCTGAGGGGACCAAGAGGAACAACAGGACTGGCAGTAGCCCATGCAAGGGCATTCTTGTGGCAAGTGTGCCAGAGAGGCAGCTGCGAAGAGGTGCTTTGTAATTGTAGGGGTTCTTGCTGCTGAGCGCGTCCCCTTGCGAGGACGTGTGACTTCAAAGCACACGTGTGCTGTGAAGGGGCCGGAAAAGGAGAAGAGCAAGGCCCAGGCTAGAGCTCATGGAGTGAGGTGAGACCATGGTAGAACTACCTTTTGTTAATGCTGTGCTCCTGGATACGCATGAAGGAGCTTTTCCCTTTTGCCCTGTTGCCCATAGCAGTGCTGGAAGGTTACGGTCATGTGCCCCATGGCTTCTAGGACTTCTGTCTGGGTGGGAAATGGGTAGCAGTTTGTGTTGGGTGTCCTGTGTGAGGTTTCATTTGTGTGTGCTCCTGGTTCCCAGGGGTGCAGATAAGCAGTGCCTGGGCCAAGCTGTGCCGGCATTTGGAGAGCTTCCCCCGCAAAAGCAGGCAAGAAAGGGCAGCTGTGGAGAGCAGCGGCCCGTAAGAGGTAATGCAACAGTGAAGGCTGCATCTCAGAACGTGGAGCAAAGAAAGCAGAAGAGTGCAAGGGAGGAAGGGAATGTTCTGGAAAGAGAGGGTTGGGCAATAAAGGGAGTTTGAAAGGGCCAGGAGGAGTCTGGGCCCTCTCCAATGCAGGCTGTTCCAAAGGAAGAAGCGCGCTCTGCTCTTCCCCATGCTGCTGCGGCTCTTTGCCAAGGGTGAGGCCTTTGGCAGCCGCCCGGCCCGGTGTCCCAGAGCCCCCAAAGGGCCCAGAGGATGGTGGCTCGCGGGCGGTGGGGGTGACGGGGCAGGGCCCTGTCTGAGGGAACCGCCGGCCTCGGGGCACAACGTGGCAGCCAGGACTGCTGGGGGCTGGCGCTGCCCTGAGCCCCTGGGCCACGTCTTTGGAGTGAAGGCGTCAGGCGAGAAGGTGCCACGTCCTCCTCAGGGTCAGGTCCTTCCCAGGACCTTCGCTCCACTTGGGACTTGTCCTGTGCTAAGAGCGAGGCCAACCGTGGCACCTGGGGCACAGCCCCGCTCGGCAGTCTCCATGGTGGCTTCCTGCAGGCTTCACGTGCACCTTCTTGGGTCCCTCCGTGCCATAGGGGCTTGCTGAGAGGTTGGGAGCCATTTGGCCTGGGGCCTGACACCCCCTTCCCTTTCTTTGCAGAGATCGTTGCCATTTGGGACGCCACCTCGGCATATATCGTGGAGCAGCTGCTAGTGGACAAGGTGAGCTGGCAGCCAGTGCCCCACATGCCCCCCAGGGACCCCCTCTTGCCCCGTTGTGGCTCCCGTGTGGCTCGGGCACAGAGCAGAGGCCCCATGTTCCACCAAAACTCACTTCTTCCATCACCCAGGGGCTGATTCAGGGGCCTCTTTCCCTTTGCTTTGTGCAGGCTGTCGTGGTAGAAGGACTCGGGACCTTCTTCACCCGCCAGGAGCAGTTCCGTCTGCGCAATGGCAAGGTGCTGGCGGTCCAAAGACCCGTCTTCCAGCTGAGCACGGCTGTGGACTGGCTGCTTGGCATTAAGCAGCGCAGAGTGACTGTCCCTGGTGAGAAGGTTCCTCCTAAGGCCTGCGGGACCCCTTCAGTTTCCCAAAAATAATCTTCAGCCAAAAGATCCCTTTTCCAATACAACCTTTTGAGGAATATGGTTTAAGAAATAGCGCATGAAGTGGAGATCTCTCAGAGCCACCCAAACAATAAAGGGAGTTTGAAAGGGCCAGAAGGAGTCTGGGCCCTCTCCAATGCACTTCATGCATTGCTGAGTTGTTGTTCTGGTGGCCCCTGTGCCAGAGATGCAGTTGTGGAGAGCTTCCCTGTTGTGTGCTTCCAGGAGACCTCGCTAGCAAGCGCCTGCTCTCCCGGCCACGTCTTTCCCCCATGCGCACCAGTGATGCGCAGAGTACAAAAGGATCACTGCTCCTGCCTGGCTCAGGCCGCGTGGAGGAGCCCCGCCGCAGGCCTCGTAGCCCCGCAGCCCAACGCCATCGGCTCCCCTTGGCACCATCGCACGGCTCCCCCCATGCCCAGGCCCTGGGGCAGATGAGCTCCCGCGGCGCCTTGGGGCGGCCACGCAGCATCGCAGGGGAGCGGGAGCGATGCCACTGCCTGGGCCTGCACCCCTGGCCCGGCCCCGCAGCCCCTGCGATGAACATGGCGCATGTGGGTGGAGGCGGGACGGGGCTGCCCTCACCAGGCCCTGCCCTCGAGGCCGCCATTTTGTGTTCTCCCCCGAGAGAACACAAAATGGCACCCTCTCCCGAGCCTTACACCCTCCTTTTGGCTTGTCCTGAGCACCTCTGTTTGGCTGAGTGCATTCTCAGGGTGCTGGGGCCCCCTGATTTCCCTGCAGGTCCCTAGGACCTCATATGTGTCTGTTGCTGATGCAGGGGACAGGAGCAGCCCCTGCCCACAGCTCATTTGCATCTAGGATAGATAACTGGGACATAGGATGTTATAGGATTGTTCAGGATTATTTATTTTCATAAAATAATAGAATCATTATGTTGGAAAAGACCTTTAAGATCATCAAATCCCACCATAAACCTTTCAATACCATACTTGCTAAACCATGTCCCTAAGTGCCTCATCTACACTTTTCTTGAACACTGACAGGGAATGGGGACTCCACCACTTCCCTGGGCAGCCTGTTCCAATGCTTGACTACTCTTTCTGTGTAGAAATTCTTCCTTATGTCTAACCTGAACCTCCTCTGGTGCAAATTGAAGCCATTTTCTCTTGTCCTATTGGTAGTTCTTTTGGACATCAAGCCCTGCATCACTATAACCTCCTTTCAGGTAGTTGTAGAGGGTGCTAAGGTCTCCCCTGAGTCTCCTCCAAACTAAATAATCCCAGCTCCCTCATCCCTCCTCGTAAGGTCTGCTCCAGCCCCTTCCCAGCTGGCAGCTCGTGGCTTACACAGCTTTACTCTTCATGAGTAAAGAACTGGCTGCATGGCCAGGCCCAGACAGTGCCGGCTAATGGAGTTCAACGCAGCTGGTGACCGCTTCTTCAGGTGCTTCTTCAGGTCAGGTGTTAGGTACCTTTGCATGCTTGGAAAACTTCTGTCAATACTGAGTTTTTAGTAGCAGTAGTAGAAAAAAATTCCTTAAAGATGGCTAAAAACCGGAATACCAAAGCATACACAATGCCTTCACATAGATAGGAGCTGCCTGCCCTGTTTTCTAAAAGGACACTCTACTCAAAAAGTGTCCTGGTGTAAAAAGGTGGGATGTTAAGTCCGGTTCCCCAGCCCGCAAGCGTGACAGAAGCAGAGAGGCCGACAGATGCAGGATCCAACTTTATTGCCACCTAGCTGGGGTCCCCAGCCCACCCTTAAGCAGGGAATCTTGCCAAGGACCCCTCTGGTGTCGCAAGCAGGGTTTATATACAAGCAAGGGGAGGGCGGTTACACAAAATTAGATATTTCCTTTTAAGGTCCGATTGCTATGGGTTCTCTTCGGATTGGTCGTCTTTATTAGGCAATTCTCTCCTTGTTTGTAAGGGTTTTACAGAAGCATAATGTTCCGTGCTCAGAGGGTTTAGTCTCTGGACAGAAAAGGTTTAAGGAACCAAACACATGTGTAATGACAGCAGTCATAGTGGGCAGAAGCACCCTAATCATTAGGAATTTGAGTACACCAGCCCAGAGACAGCACAATATTACATTCATGGTGTATGTGTTCCCCGAGAGGTGGGCAATGCCACCAACCTACCAGGTTACAGGGAATCTCCACTACCTGGGGACACCATGTCCTCTTCAGTTTACTACTACTGGGGATTTTCACCTCCTGGGGACATGATGTCCCCTCCTTTTGGACTGGAACAGCAGCACTTCTAGTTCCCCTACAGAGGGGTTGCAAATACACCTGCCTCAGCTATGTGCATTCGGGAGAAACCAAGGCAGGCCTTGTGCTCCCTTATCAGCTTGAAGAGAAAGAAAGAGGGAAGGGAAGGAAGAGTACAGACAGAAAGAGGGGAGAGTGGAGAAGGAAAAGGAAAAATAAAAAAAAAAAGTGAGCCCCAGGCCCAGCACACAACCCTCAGGGGGCATCAGCATAATCTTCAACGTTCTCTGGCCCTGGTTTCAGGAGTGGTTGAGAGAGTTGTCAATCAAGGCGGGTGGCACCGGTTAGTCGAGGGAGGTGATACCAGGCCCAGCGTCCCGATTCTGGAACCTTCCTTGTGCCGCGTGGAGGGGGTGTTTGTGCTCACAGGGTGGTTGTTCAGGCCTTGTCCCTCACCACCCCCCTCACAGTGTAAACTGCCCAATTTTCCTGGGCTGCTTGGGCTTCTTTGGGAATACTCGCAGGCAAGCAGGTGTCTGATCCCTGTTGGCTGCCTGGTATGTGGTGGGCTTTGCCCAGGACTTGCCCCTGTTGCCTTCTCCACAAGCGAACAGAGACCCTCCTGCCTTGCTTGTTTCTTACCGCTAAAGAAGCTCCTGGTGCCCCGTTATCTGCCTTCCTGTATAGCTGCTCCGTGCCAGGACTAGGAGCTTCTCTCCAATGGATTATTGGAGAGAATTATATTATTATATTCTATGGAGAGGCTTTTGAGTCGAGGTCTTTGGAGACGTAGGCTCCTCTTGGAGCAGGATCAAGTCTGCTGCTGCTTGGCGCAATGAAAAGAATTGCCTTCAAAACCTCCTTGAAGTGAGGTCAGAGGAGTGCCAGGAGCAGCAGAGGAAGGAAAGGGATGAACTGTTCTCCCTCATCCAGGAATCCCAGGGTACACCCAGGGCTGAGGGATTTGTTGGTTTCACTTCTGCACAGAGATGGGTGCTAGGTGGTATTCCACAAAGCTGGCACTCTAAAGAACTCAGCGTACTCATTATATAAATAGTAAATACATTGCACCGCTCCATATTGACTGCATATTTTAATTGTACTTTCAGAGGGGGCCAAAATTCATGCAAAATGCCAAGACGTGCCCAAATTAGCTACCTGTGTTAACCACTGTCTTTGGCTCCTGGCAGGGAGCAGACTCCCAGATCAAGCCCTATTGCAGGAGGTGTGTTAAGGGCAGGTTTGCTCGTCTCTGGTGCCTCATTTCTCTCCGAAGCGGCACAGAGCAAGAAACCTTGCTGAGGACTTGTCACAACCCAGGGCCTGCTGTGGTGCCTAACACAGGAAGGCTATGTCCTCTCCCATAATATCCTAACTATGACAGCCAGAGAAAGAGCAATGCACGGCTGTTAGCGGTTTAGAGGCTTTCCAGTGAGTCGCAGTCCATAGCCCCAGTTTGTGCAGGTTCCTCCTGTGCAGCTTTGGTGCTGCCTTTGAAAGGGCCAAAGCCCCAAACGTGCCAAAGAGCAGCTGCCCGCACAGCTCGGACCAGGACGGGGAGCTGTCAGGCCCTCTGTGCTGCACAAGCGCCTTCTCCAGAGGCCACTGGAGAGCTTCCATAGCCCGTGGCAGTGCCTGCAGCAGGTGGAATGGACTGGCGGGCTCTGTCAGCAGCTCCTGGACGCTGCGTGCGCTCAAGGCTGGGGCTGCTCTCCAGGACATGCGGGGCCATCTCTGCCCTCTCTGCCGGGCTCTGCCGCCTCCCTGGTGCTGATGTCGGAGCCTCCAGGTGACACGAGCGGAGCTCACAGTGGAGCTGCCACCTCACAGGGGTCTCCTGTGCGGGGCGGCCGCCCGGCCCTCACTTCCCTGCGAGGCCTGGGCGCTGCTGGGCACTGCTCACGCGCTCCCACCGCTGTCCTTGGGGCTGATCCAAAGGAAGAAGCGGCCAAGGGAGGCAGCAGGGCCGTGCTAGGGCCCCTGGCCAACGGGCTGAGGAGCAGGGCTGCTTTGGAGAGCGGCTTTCCTCAGCAAGCAGAGAAGAACGAGCGAGGCGAAGAGCAGCAGCGCCATGGAGGGCTGCTGGACGGAGCGCCTGAGCCCGCAGCGCGCTCTGCTCTTCCCCATGCTGCTGCGGCTCCTCGCCAAGGGTGAGGCCTTTGGCAGCCGCCCGGCCCGGTGTTCCAGAGCCCCCAAAGGGCCCAGAGGACGGTGGCTCGCGGGCGGTGGGGGTGACGGGGCAGGGCCCTGTCTGAGGGAACCGCCGGCCTCAGGGCACAACGTGGCAGCCAGGACTGCTGGGGGCTGGCGCTGCCCTGAGCCCCTGGGCCACGTCTTTGGCGTGAAGGCGTCAGGCGAGAAGGTGCCACGTCCTCCTCAGGGTCAGGTCCTTCCCTGGACCTTTGCTCCACTTGGGACTTGTCCTGTGCTAAGAGCGAGGCCAACCGTGGCACCTGGGGCACAGCCCCGCTCGGCAGTCCCCATGGTGGCTTCCTGCAGGCTTCACGTGCACCTTCTTGGGTCCCTCCGTGCCGTAGGGGCTTGCTGAGAGGTTGGGAGCCATTTGGCCTGGGGCCTGACACCCCCTTCCCTTTCTTTGCAGAGATCGTTGCCATTTGGGACGCCACCTCGGCGTATATCGTGGAGCAGCTACTACGGGACAAGGTGGGTTGGCAGCCAGTGCCCCACATGCCCCCCAGGGACCCCCTCTTGCCCCGTTGTGGCTCCCGTGTGGCTCGGGCACAGAGCAGAGGCCCCATGTTCCACCAAAACTCACTTCTTCCATCCCCCAGGGGCTGATTCAGGGGCCTCTTTCCCTTTGCTTTGTGCAGGCCGTCGTGGTAGAAGGACTCGGGACCTTCTTCACCCGCCAGGAGCAGTTCCGCCTGCGCAATGGCAAGGTGCTGGCGGTCCAAAGACCCGTCTTCCAGCTGAGCACGGCTGTGGACTGGCTGCTTGGCATTAAGCAGCGCAGAGTGACTGTCCCTGGTGAGAAGGTTCCTCCTAAGGCCTGCGGGACCCCTTCAGTTTCCCAAAAATAATCTTCAGCCAAAAGATCCCTTTTCCAATACAACCTTTTGAGGAATATGGTTTAAGAAATAGCGCATGAAGTGGAGATCTCTCAGAGCCACCCAAACAACTGGCTCTGCTTTCTGCCCACCTTTCCACTGTCCCAGCAACAGCACAATGGCCTGCTGTGGTGGTGACGTTATTGCCTTGCCTTGCAGACAACGTGAAGATCAAACGGCCGAATTATCGGCGCATCGCGTGGGACACCGGCTTCCCTGTGCACGTGGTGGAGAGCTGCCTGCAGGAAACGGTCCTGCTCTTCTGCTCCCATCTGCTGAACAAGGAGCACCTGACGTTTGTCTTTAAGGATCTTGGTGTTCTGGCTGGCAGAGGGGATCACCTTGCCATGCAGTTTTCCCCCTACCTCGTTCACAGAATGGAGAGCCAGGGAGGCTTTCTTGCTGCACTGCACAGCGTAAGTTCCCAGGCTTTGCTGGGCTGCTTGGCTGCCTTTGGCAGTACACTGAGACACGCAGCAATCTCATCTCTGGGAAGGTGATGGGTTAATCCAGTGCTTTTCCCAGGACGTGTCTCCATTGCCTCTTGCACAAGGAAGGACAGCCCCTCTGGGGTTTGCTTGTTCCTTGCCCCTAAAGAAAAGCCTGGTGACATTACTACAGCTGCCTTGTAAACCCGCCATGGGGTGCGTGTTGCATTGCAGAAACCATTACGAATGGATCCAGGGCGGGATGCTAATGGAGAGGAAACCATCTCCGCCGGGATCCAGTCTCAGCCTCACCGCGTGTTCCCCAGGTCAGCAATGTTCCTCTGCAGCCCGAGGCTCACACAGCAGCAGGTCTCCCAGCTCCTGCACACTGCAGGGGCTCGAGGCAGAGCATGGAAAGGGGGAAAAACCCCCTTTCACAGTGACGGAAACCTTCCCGAGTGACTGGGAATGGGGATTCAATCCCCCTAGCCAGCCTGCTGTTGCTGCCTTCAGAGACCCAGCACCCCCAGAGAGGAACAGCAGGAGGGTTTTGTGTTTTTTGGGGAGAACGCCCCAAACACCTGTGCCTGCTCACCCAGGGGAAGGCATGCGAGGTCCCCATGACAGGAGGGTTGGTGCAAGGGGCGCTGGGGGCCTTTCCTGACAGCGCTGTACTCATCTGGTTGGCAGGTTTCAGCTCAGCGTGGAGGGCCAAGGAAAGGGCAGGGCCAGATGGTGCCCCTGGGAGGTCCCGGACCGACTTGAGCTGCAGAGAACCAGGAGGAGCAAAGGTAGAGAAACAGCTCCCTGCTGAGCAGGCTGTGCCCAGGCACTGCCCGTCCTTGGGGCTGGTGCCTTCGGGCATCTCCAAAGGCAGTTCCCGAGGGGCTGCTCTGCAGGGCACCCTCCTTTCCTCCTTGCAGACGGGCACCCCGCACAGCCCCTGCAGAGCCGGCAGCAGCTCCCTGTGCCCGTGCTGCAAGGCTGGCAGGCAGCAGGCGGGCAGCAGGACCCGCCGGAGGAGCCTGCAGCCAGGTGAGAGGGGTGGGCACAGCTCCAAGGGGAACCCTTGCGAGGCTGCACGAGGGAGGCCCCTTTGGCCTCGCCAGCGAGAGGCAGCAAAGGCTGCGCTGTGCTCACAAGCCCCTGGAGGGGCATTTGCTGATGTCCTCAGAGGGCAGCAGGGAGGGCACGACAGGCAGGAGGCATCAGCACAACCTTCAGGGCTGTTGTGCAGTCCTCGCTCTTGCTTCTGCCGCCTGTTTAGCGCACAGTGCACAGCAGAAGCTCTTCAAAGCTCCACGGCCTGCAGAGAGGCCACCACCACAGGGAGCAGCCCCATCTTCCCTGCTTCCGTAACCCCTGGAAGGTGGCACCAGAGAAGAGAGGCCCTCAGCCTCCCGCTGAGGCTCCTGGTGTCTCTCTGCAGTCCTCTCCCGCCGTGTCCAGGCAGCTCTTCCAGGGACGAGGAGGTCAGCAGGCAGCAGTCGTCCACTTCAGCCTGCTCCACAGCCACCGTGGCCACCATCCCTGAACAATGCCGAAGACTGTTGCAGGTACCTGCCATGGCTTGCTGTAAACGCTTTGTGGTTGGAAATGGTGTGAATGCCCCCTTTTACACGGAGAATTCCTGCCAAGATCCCTGGAGAGTCTTCGTTTGACCAATTCCCTTCATCCTCCCTTCAGATCCTCTTCGAGGTGTCACTCCTTCCTGCCCTTGCACGAAGCACACGTGGACACGTCCCTGGGCATTGGTGGCTCTAGCAGCAGGGCCTGGGGCATTCCAAGCAGGGGCCAAAGGCACGGGGTTTTTCCAGCCCCGGGATAGTTGGGATCATTGGTGCAGGAATGAGGGTAGGAGCTGCAGAAAGCTCCCTGCTTGCGGCAGCTGAGCCTCATGGTGTGTGCCGTGGCACTTCTGTGGCCTTCCAGGAAAGCAGTGAGCTGCGTGCGCAGTGGGAACGCAGGCAGGACCTGGGCTCCGTCTACAGAGAGCGGCACGAACAAGTAGAGGCCCAAGGGGCTGCGTGGGAAGCCTGGTCTGCGGGACAGGGCCCGGAGCCGCTCCAGGTACCGGGACCATTGCTCACGTTGTAGGACAACAGCCGTCCTCCCTGCCACGGAGCCAGGGTGACAGGGACCCAGGCTACGGGGACAGCACTGATACACAGCAGATAGGACACTGGGCAGGTGCAACACAAGTAATCCCCATTTGTGGTCTTATGACTGCCATCCTGGTAGAACTGAAGCACATCTGCCTTGCCTGCCCAACACTTAGGAGTCAGGGTGAAAGTCCTTCAAGTCCCACAGTGCCTGCAAGGCTTTCAAGCAGGGCCTGGTGGACCAGGTCAGCTCGTAGGAGCATTAGGGGAATGAAAGCAGGAGTTTGCACCCTGCTCCTGCCGTTGTGACTCCTGCCTGGGGTTCCTTCATGAGCGCTGTAGCAGACAAAGCACAAGCAGCAGAGGGGGGTCCTCCTGAGGAAAGGTACCTGTGCTGGAGAGTGTCCCGGTGCCCAGCCCCTGCTGCAGGCTCCTTGCCACAGGGCCTCTGGGACCGGCTCCTCTCTTTGCCCTCTGTGTTGCCAACAGTCTCTCCTCCTTGCCAGGAGCCTGGACGTGAACGGACCCGGGTGCCCCATCCTCCAGCGCAGCCCAAGGGAAAGGAGCACAAGGAGAGGGGGCAAAGACCTGTGAAGGCTCCAGCACAGAAGAAAGCTGGAGTCAAGCTGGAGAGCATCCAGCCCCAGTAAGTGTGCACCACGCTGGGCACCCCGGGGACACAGCAAGGACCTGGGCTACGGCTCCCTCCTCCTGGGCACTTTCTGCAGCCCACAGCTCAGCCCCAAACTCTCCTGGGCTGAAAAGGGCTGTGGGTGCACGGGGACAGGGTGGGTGCAGGGGTAAGCAGGGCCCAGGCCACCCCTGAGAGATTCTTGCCCTCTTTTCGCAGCCTCCTTTCCCCTCGAGCTGCCCAGATATTGAGAAGTCTGGAGCCCTTTAGAGCCCAGCGAGAAATACTCAAATATATTGTGGAGAGGAACAGGCAGCAGCAAGAGGAGCAGAAGCAGCAGCCCTGGTAAATATGTGCAAAGAGGAAGGGAGCTTCCTCCTGCAGCAGCCGGGCAAAGGGGCCCTTCCTCTGGCAGCCCTTTGGATGCAGGAGCAGGTTCTTGACTCTGACCTTGAGCAGGATGTCCCTGAAATGCAAGGGGCTGTTGGGCACCCCCAGAGCTGTTCAAGATGGGTCATCAAAGTGTGGCCTGAGGACAAAAGGATCCCTGGATGCTTGGGCACAAGGGGCCTCTTTCTCAACACCAAAATCTTTGCAACTTAATGGAAGCACATGCCATAATATTTGCCTCGTGTTAGGCCTGCACCACTTCTCTACCTTCCCCCTCTTCTTGCAATTTTCCGTCTTTCTGTTCAACTCCGTAGCCCTCGCAGAAGATGCTACAACAGCACCACGGGGGACTCTACAAAGAACCTGGGCTGTGCAAAAGACAAGACACCAACATGAGGGAAACAAAAAGCAGATGCTCAGATGCTACTGGTGCTGTCGGTGCCACCCGCTTTGTCACCATGGAGCTGTTATAAAGGGCATGGGGGTCCTTCCAAATGTGAAAGGCCTCCTATCAATGGCAAATAAAGAGCACCTCTGCCTGCTGCTGCATTGCTCTGGCTGCATTCTCCACAGTCCTTGTGACTTTCCCCCTTACTTTCTCTGTCCCTACAACTCTAGCCCTTAAAATAACAGATTCAATGGCTGGAACTGCAGCCGTCAAAGTCTTTCCTCCGGGGAAAGAAGTTTTGCTTCCCTGCGAGGCCTGGGCACTGCTCACGCGCTCCCACCGCTGTCCTTGGGGTTGCTCCAAAGGAAGAAGCGGCCAAGGGAGGCAGCAGGGCCGTGCTAGGGCCCCTGGCCGACGGGCTGAGGAGCAGGGCTGCTTTGCAGAGCGGCTTTCCTCAGCAAGCAGGGAAGAACGAGCGAGGCGAAGAGCAGCAGCGCCATGGAGGGCTGCTGGACGGAGCGCCTGAGCCCGCAGCGCGCTCTGCTCTTCCCCATGCTGCTGCGGCTCCTCGCCAAGGGTGAGGCCTTTGGCAGCCGCCCGGCCTGGTGTCCCAGAGCCCCCAAAGGGCCCAGAGGACGGTGGCTCGTGGGCGGTGGGGGTGGCCCTGCCTGAGGGAGTAGTAGTATGCTGAATAGGACATGGTGTCTGTGGGAAGTGGAGATCCCCTTTAACTCAGTAGGGTGGTGGGAACCCCATACTCCATGAATCCAACATTCTGCTGTCTCTGGAGGGGTGTATTGAAGTTCCTAATGATCACAGTGGCTCTGCACACCAAGACTGCTGTCATTACGCGTGTGTTTCCTTAAACCTTTTCTGTCCAATCCAGACACTATAGCCACCTTTTTACACCCAGATGCTTTTTGAATATAGTCTCCTTTTAGTACACACGATACTAAGCTTTTGACTGTGAGAAGGCATTGCATACAGTATTCCAGCTTTTGTCCATCCTCAGGGAATTCCTTTTTACTACTACTATGAAAAACAATCAATATTGACAGAAGTTTTCCAAGCATGCAAAGGTATTGATTCTTCAACTTAACATTTTTCTGCAAAAATACAAAATTCACATGCATAGTGGTAATACAGCCTCCGTTACCATGGATATCACATCTTGAATCTGTTATAGCACTTCTGGATAAAGCAGTGGAAAAAAGGGGTATCGCTCTTTTTAAATCTGAAGTTTGGTCAAAGAGGCCTCCCATGCCTAATGATAAATTCAACAGAACACCTATCATAGGTTTAAGAAAGGTAAAGAACCTTCATCATAGCCTCTATTTTTTTATGAATATATGTGTGTGTATTTGTATATATGTACATGTATATGTATGTATAAATGTATTTGTTGTTGTTATGGCTGTTTTTTTTCTGAATAAACTACTGTAAGGCAGAGGGGCAATAGAATTGCAGATTAAAACGCATAGAGGTTAGTCCTCACTCTGCCAACAAAGTCCCTTAAAGAACCCATTCTAAAGGGCCAGTAGTAGAACAGTCCAGGCAGCGTCACCAGTCCCAAGAGATTCAATATTATGCCTAGGGATCCAAGATTGCCGTGATTTGGAATCTGCACAAGAGCAGGGAGGAGAGCACTTCACAGGTAGCTCCTGCTCTTCAGCAGGTTCCTCCCTCCCCTGTTCTCCAAGTGCACTCACCTTTGGAGCTTCCTGCGCCTCGGCAAGTCTTCCTCCCCTCGGAGGAGGATGAGGATGGGAGGTCAGTTTGGGTTGCCCAAGGACAGCGGGCATCAGCCCATCCCTGGGCTTTGTTGAGGCACAGGAGAGAAGAGAGTGCCACATGATGAGGGATCCTTGACCCTACGGCTCCGTTTCAGAGCGCTGCCATCCTCAGGTGGCTCTCAGCAGGCCCCTTAGCATGGAGGGAGATCTGCCAATGGGAAATAACTAATATTAGAAACACATTTTAGTATGCAGGAGGATTTGGACCAAAAAACACTCAGGAATGGGGCTAGAGCTTCCCTCCTAGTTCTTCTTGGCAGAAACTCAACGCCCTGTCCAAGTCCCTCATATCTGCACCCTCTTGAGAGGGAGTTACCACCACTCACAGCCCAGGGTTTCAAAAGGGAATTTCCTTCCCTCCTGAAAGCAGAACTTCTTGCTCTTTTCCATTTTATGGTTGTTTAAAGTGCTAATCAGGCAGGAGAAGCCAGCACAGCAGAGGCTTTTGCAGAGCACCAGCAGCCTCTCGTGGGCAGAATGAGCCACTCAGGTGCTCACGTGTGTGGGATGAACCTCTCACGGTGTTTGGAGGAATGCAGGATTGCTCCCAAAACCAGCCATCAGGGATGAAAAATTCAGTATATTAGAAGGACTTTATCCAACAAAATCTTCTAAACAATTAAATCAGTGACTAAACAATCAGATTGGCTCTCTTCAGAGCTCCCTATCACACCAGCTAACTCCTGTCATGCTCTGCATTAACAAGAGAGACCTTACCCAGCCTGCTGGAAATCCAGCTCCTCCAGTGTCTCCCATTCTGCCATTACACACATGGTTTTAGCACACGATGCTGAACAAGCTCCCCAAAAGCCAGGCAGGGCTCAGGCTCCCCTGGATTTCCATGCTCCATGGGCTGGACACACCACCAGCGCAGCAGGAGAGCCCAGGAGACACCCTAGAGCAGGAGACACCCTAGGACAGGAACCCGGGACAGGGACTAAGCACATGGGAGCCACCTGAGAGGATACAAAGCTTTACTGCAGGGTGAGCAGGATACAAAGCTTTACTGCACCGTTTAAAAAAAAAAACGGTGTTTTTAGATCATGAAGGGATCAGAACATCTCAAGGCAGCTGTTTCACCCCGATTGCCCCACTGGGTTGGCTCTGCACCCTGCTCTTTCATCCCAGCCTCCACACTCCGGGCACAGCAGCCGGTCCGGCACGCTCGTGCTGCAGAGCTGCAACCAGCAGAGAGCACTGGAGGCCAAGGATGAGCAGTGCCAAAGAGCCTGAGCAAGAGGCTCTGCTGGCCCAAGCCCAGAGGACTCTTCCCTCTCCCTGCTCCAAAATTCCCAGCAGCTCCAGAGCCCTCCCTGTTCCTCTGGAACAGCTTTAGAAGTGTTCATAGAATCACAGAATGATGAAGGGACCTCTAGAGATCATCTAGTCCAACCCCCTGCACACGCAGGGTCACCTAGAGCACGTGGCACAGGGCTGCGTCCAAGCGGGTTTGAAGATCTCCAGAGAAGGAGACTCCACAACCTCTCTGGGCAGCCTGTTCCAGTGCTCCGTCACCCTCACTGTTAGGATTTTTTTTCCTTAAGTTCCTGTGGAACTTTCGATGCTTCAGTTTGTGGCCATGACCTCTAGTTCTAGTTCCCCACCTGCTGCACACCCTGCCCTGTTGCACTGACACAGTCACACTACAGTCACACCACCTGTTGCACTGACACTGTTACACACCAACACAGTCACACCAGGAAGCACCAGCCCCTTCATGGCTCTCCGCATCCCTCGTTTACCCCAAAGCCGCTCACCCACCTGTGCCTCCTGCCCTCACAGGCTCTGGGCTTTGTTTAGCCCAAATAAACCTGAAACTGATTTAAACCACCCTGGAAATAAATAAATAAATAAGCAAACAAACAGGTAGGAAAGAAGAGCTGCTTCGGGATTGGCTTTGGTTTAATGAAAAAAGCTCCCATTTGTGTTTATGCGGAGCTGACTGCAGCCCTGGATTGATGATGGGGTTTAGAAATGATTTAAGGGATTCAAGTCTGCATCAGTGGAGCTAGATCAGGAAGTCACACAAGGACAAAATAAATAAACCAAACACAGGGGAGAACTCTCAGACGGCACTCGGGTGGCTTTTCCATGCCCCAGTCCCTGTTTTTTCGCAGGGAAGCACCATGCCAAATCCTCCAGCTCCTGGGGCCTTCAAACCCCTTTTAAGCATCCTGCATCGCCGGGGCTAGAAGCTCCGTTGGCAGCAGGCATGGCCCAGGATAGGTTAATGATCCATGGAAAACAACTCCAGGGATGTGTTAGAGCAACCCTCCATCTCCTCTACAGCCACAAGAACAGGAGCATCTGCTTGGCCTGATCAGAGGGAACCTCAGTGCTGAAAGGGAATGGAGGAGCCCCCGGAGCTTCCCTGAACGACTGCGGCAACCGCTCTTCCCTCCAGCCGACCTCAAAGATCTGGGATGAATTATTCAGCCCCCGAGAGCAGCAGTTCTGCTGAATTGTTTAAGGGAATTTGGATTTGGAGGCCAGTGAAGCAGAAGCAGCCTGAGCAGAGCAGCACATTGAATAATCCCAAGAGAAAGCCGGGACTTTCTCCTTCCTCCTTTTTCGCTGGCAGGAGGTGGAAAAGCAGGCTCTGCAATGCCCAGGGCAAGGCCTGGGAGCGCAGCAGGCGGTGAGGGAAGACAAACTGCCCTCGCTGCTCTCTTGAGCAGCATATTTTTGCTGCCCGACTGGTTGCTCACATACGTGCAAGGCTCCAGCATCAGCATTACATAAGTCGGTGAGTAATGCTGGGGAGGAGCTCGGGAGCAGGAAACCTCCACCACGCTGTGCTCCACGGATGGGGGAGATTTCAGTTCTGCAGCCACTGGGCATCTCCAAGCTGCCCCCAAAGGGTGATGCCGTCTCCAGCTCCTCCCAGAGCTCCACGTTATCCGCTCACCATTCCCACTTGCACGATGCAAACCTCTGGACTCAACCCCTTCGCGCATCACAGGAGGGCTGGGAGGCCGCGATGCTCTGCAAGATAAACGGTGAGGGTCTGGGTGCTCTCTGCCCCGAGGACTCACATTTCCAAGCTTTTCTTTCAGGCCCCAAGGACTAGAAACTCTGCTTGCATCAGGGTTCCTGCAGCAGAGTGGCTCCAGGAAGATGTTCCCTGCTGGAGAGACTGGAACGAGAAAAGCAGGATTCAGCAGCGTGCTCATGTGTCCAGCTCAGATTAGCATCGCCGATCGATGCCGAGGTGATTTATCGCTCTTTTGCAATGCTGTGGAGTAGAGAGGGAGCTTTGTTTAACTGCAAGAGCAAACTTTGCTCCGAGGCCCTGGGGACTCGGCCAGCGCTCGCTCTGCTTTAGCATCAAGGAGGAGCCTGGAGAGCTATCAAGCAGGTCCGAGACGGATGCATGTTATCATTAATTTTAATGGGAAAGGAGATGATAAATCCCTGAAGTGGAAGAGGAAATTTCAGCCAGCTTGCACAAGCCAACTTACAATACGCTTTTCTCATGCCCTTTCATCTTTTTTTTTGCTTTTAAACAAGTTTGGAGCGAAATTGTGAATGAAGACACGGCTGGATGCAGGGAGGGCATGAGAGGCTGGCTGGAGGCTTGTTCCCAACCCTTGGGGCCAATCCCACTTCTCGGAGCACCAAGCACAAGGCTGAGCATCATGCAGAATTGATTTTTCATTCCAGTGTCAACTAGGACCTAAAATTTGCCTTGGAACATTGGAAGCCCTTCCTGAGAATGATCCCTGCCAGCTCTCTTGTCCCCTCTAGACTAAAGGCTCACAGCAGAAGGGTGTCTTGCTCGTCCAGATGCCCAGCACTACATTTTGCTGCAGAATCCTTAAAAAAACATCTCTTAGTTCACATGAGCTCGTTTTCCCCTAATGCACAAAGGCAATAAAAGAAAGTTTCCATAAAAACTCCTTCCTGATTAAGAGAGCAGGAACAGCCAGGATGGAACAGCCTGAAGGCCGGAGCGCAGGGAAGAGGCACAGGGGAGCGACCCAAGCCGCTCATTCGGCTTTGCCATTAAATCCAGTCAGGAAGGATATTGCAGGAGGGGATTATCCGGGCGGCTTCTCCCCTCTATCTCCACCAAAACAAAGAGGAATTTGGCTGCAAGACGCTTTGTGCGCGTCGCAGGCATCAGCTGCCGCCGCGGCCGCAGCAGGACTTGGGTGATGCATATGCATGTGCCGCCGGCATACGGCACGCGAATGGTGACAGCAAAGCCCTCCCTGCAGCTCCGGCCACCGCAGGGCCACGTTTCGCCTTGCAATCCGCTCCGAATCCACCATCCAAGGGCTGTTGAGGCTGATGCTTCCTGCTGCTGAGCCGTTATTGCTGTTGTGAATCCATGGGCAAGCACGGAGCAGGATAACGCCGTGAACGCTCCGGTTGTGGCGGGATCTCTGCTCCTCCGAGGTGGCCCTGGGGCCGTGCAAAGCCCCCGTGAAGCTGCATGGATCAATTCCTCCCCTAGGTTCACATGCCCAGGGCGGCTCCATTGGGCTGAGGGGGAAAAAAGTCCTTAAAAGTCCTTTTTGTGGCTTTTATCACTGATCTTATTATCTTGTAATTCCCTTGCAGTAAATTAGTATGAACTCAATTTAAGTTATATCCAGTTTCAATGGATTTGTAAGTAATTTGTTAGTAAAGGAAAAAAAAAAGGAAAAAGTCTTGTCTTTGTAATTTCTGCTTATCCTTTATCCTCCAACAGAGGAAGAAAGGGTCTCTTGTGCAATCTCTTCATGCAAATCCACTTAGGGCTGCATGGAGGCTGCCGGCTCCGCGTGGTTGCGGAGCGCTCCGGGATGGAGCTGCAGGGATCAGCACTGACTCACTGGTGCCTGTCGGTGCTGGCTGTGGCCCAGGCAGCCGCAGGCGGAGGCGCGAGACCGGCAGCTCCCCCAGCACTTCCATGTAATTAGGGGGCAAAATGGGGCTTTTTTTGCGGGGAGGGGTTTTGCTGGAGGTGTTTTTAAACCTCATCTCTTGCTAAGGAAGCCTTTCAGAGGGCTGTGCTTGCACGGGGCATCACTCCGCTGCTCGGCTCCTGGGCCAAGCGAGCGGCCGCGGTATGAGCCTCCTCAGCACTGTGGAGGGAATCGTAGAACTACATAATCACAGAATGCTGAAGGTTGGAAGGGACCTCTAGGGACCATCCAGTCCAACCCCTGCACACGCAGGGTCACCTAGAGCACGTGGCACAGGGCTGCGTCCAAGCGGGTTTGAAGATCTCCAGAGAAGGAGACTCCACAACCTCTCTGGGCAGCCTGTTCCAGTGCTCTGGCACCCTCACTGGGAAGAAATTTTTCCTTAAGTTCCTGTGGAACTTTTGGTGCTTCAGTTTGTGGCCATTTCCTCTAGTTCTGTCGGTGGCCACCAGTGAGAAGAGACCAGCACCATCCTCCTCACTGCCTCCCTTGAGGTACCTCTAGACACTGCTCAGGTCCCCTCTCAGCCTTCTCTTCTCCAGCTGAACAGGCCCAGCTCCCTCAGCCTCTCCTCACAGGGCAGATGTTCCAGGCCCCTGATCATCCTCGTAGCCCTGCGCTGGCCTCTCTCCAGCAGCTCCACATCCCTCTTGTCCTGTGGGGCCCAGAACTGGACACAATACTGCAGAACTGGACACAATACTCCAGAACTGGACACAATACTCCAGATGCGGCCTCACCAGGGCTGAGTAGAGGGGCAGGATCCCCTCCCTGGACCTGCTGGAGACGCTCTCCTTAACGCACCCCAGGATCCCATTGGCCTTCCTGGCCACGAGGGCACCTGCCGCCCCCTCCACCAGCCGGATCATTGGGGCTCCCGTCCCGGGAGGGGGTCCAGGCGGCGCGGGAGGCAGCACCACGTTGCAGACTCGTTTGCGGGGGCACAGACGGGCCAGGCAGGCGAGTCGGGGCCTGAGCGCGACGGGCGGCGCAGGAGGAGGCTCTGGGCAACTGGGAAAGGAGCCACGTGGAGCAGCCCGGCGGGATGGGCTATGGAGACAATCGTGGTGCTAAGTTCAATCACCCCAAAATAAACCCAAGCCAGGGCAGTTCCTGAAGAGCCACAGGCGCAACCGCAGCCCATCTGGTACGAATAACGTCTTCGCTTCGCCGCCTTGTTTTTTCTGACTTACTACAGAAACACAGAGCTCTCCTCAGCCGAAAATGAATCATCACTTTTTCTATCCCTTTTCCCCTTGAGTGAAATCCTGCTAACCCCGCCACGGCCCCACAGACAGGCAAGTCCGGATGCGCTGCCCGCTGCCCGCTGAATTCCTGCGCGCTACGTCAGCGCGCCGGCGGCGAGCTCAGCCGGAGCAGCCTGGGAATCCTGCCCGGCGTGGGCCGGGATCGGGGCGCGGGGTGAAGGATGGCCCACAGGCCGGCCTGGCAGGGAGGGTGGCACGCAGGGGACGTGGTGACACATCCGCCGCGCGGCGCAGCTGCGACCCGGCCTGCCCACGGGCAGCCCTGCAGTTAATGCAGCGAGGTAAGGCGATTTGGGGGGATCGTTTTGCACCGTGTTGCAGCTTCCCGGCTGCATCGCAGACCACGGCCCCGCATTACCGGTGGTTGTGGCCTGGGGGACACGTCCCCGTTTTACAGACACAAACGGTCCCGTAGCAGCCGCGCTTGGCGGCTCCGGCTCCCTCCGTTCGTCCCGCGGGGCTGCGCGAGCCCCTTGGAGGGGGCGGGCGCGGAGCTCGGCGCTGCCGGGACCGGGGGCTGCGCCCGCGCGGGCCAATGCGCGGGGCGCGGAGCCGCTGGCTCCTCCTCCGCGCCGAGCGGGGACGGGGATGCGGCCGGGCGCGCACCGGGGAGCCGCGACGGGGCCGCCGCCGCCGTCGGGGGAAGCAGCCGCCTAGCGAAGGTAGCGGGGACGGGACACGCGGGGACTCGCTCCGCGGCTGCGGAAGCGCCGCGCGCGCGGGGAGCCCCGGGCACGCGCGGGGAGCCTCGGGAACGCGCGGGGAGCTCCGGCCACGCGCGGGGAGCCTCGGGAACGCGCGGGGAGCTCCGGCCACGCGCGGGGGGCCTGTCTTTGCCCCCAAGCGGGACGTTGCGTGCGTGGGGAGCAGCGCGGGGCACAGTGGGCGCTCGTGGGGGTGCCGGGGTGTCCTGCGTGCCCAGAGCGCTGCTGGAGCGCCCGGGACGAGCGTGCAGGCAGGGGTGCCGCTCGCTTGCACGTGTGTGTGTGCAGCCATGCACTGGGGTGCCGCTCGCTTGCACGCGCGGGTTACGTGTGCGCCACGGGGTCGTAGTGACCGGCGGGCCCTCCGCTCACCGCGGTGCCGGCCTTATCCTCAGGCTGATCTGGGTTGCACATGTGAGCGCCGCAAAGCCAGGGATTAATTCCTGCCTGTGGAAGCGAGGCTGGACCGTCTCTGTGGCAGAAGTCGGCTCGGGGCTGTCACTCCTCGTGCTGCTGGGGCTTTGCAGCAGTGTCACCCTGTCTGGACCCCTGCCCACATCACACCTCGCGGCCAGCTGCAGAGTGGGGCTTTTCCAAGGGTCTGCTAAGGCTCCAGTCAGCAGTTCTGCTGGCCATTGGATGCGGCGTCACCCATGCAATTAATCACCAGGGCCATTAATCAGCAGGACAAAGAACTGTAAGTGCAAAATCACCAGTGCAATCAGCAGTGGGGCAATTAATGGCAGCTGCAGAAGTGCACTCAGCAGCACAATTGTGCACCATGGGGGATGCTCTCAGCTCTCTGCCCGGCCTCCACTCCAGTCAGCTACGAGCCCCAGCTGTGTCTGTGCCCTCTGCTCCCTGGTGCTCCCCTCCTCCTGGTGCTAAATTGATCCCAAGTCCTTGGTTTCCACCCACCCTTTAGTCAGTCCTTGCTGGCAGGCAGTGCTGTGCAGCAGTGGGAGGAAAATGAATGTGAGATTCAGGGAGGAAAATGAACTTCCAATAAATGGCAGACCCCCCGCAAGCTGCCCAAGTGTGTGCGGGGACCTCCCAGAGCCTTTCCCTGTCACGGGTCGAGGTGCAGACCCTCCACCCCAGGACAGCCCTGGAGAAAGGGGGGGATGATCTGAGACCTTGAAGATGTTCCAAGCCCTGTAGGGCAAGGTGAAGAGAGGGCTGGTTCCTGGGGAACAGGAGGACATCCCAAGAGGGTTTTTCCCCAAAGCAGTGACTTACTGGGGCCCTTTGGAGTTGGAAGGGGAGCCTCAGTGCAACGCTCCAGGCTTCCAGAGGATGGGAAGCACAGCTAGGGAAGGATATGGAGAGGGAAGGACCTGAAGGAACCAGGGCAAAGTAGCCAGGGGAAAACCCCCACGTCCTGTCACTACTGGGAGCCTGGATCCAGCAGGACCCCTTTCCCTGGAGCTGCTTTGTGAATTTGAGGCCAACTCACGACTTGGCTGTACCCAAGCAGTGGCTGCTGGTCACCTGCTGCTCCGCCGTCTTGGGCCTCCTGGCCCGTGCTCTGATGATCTTGTTAGCCTTGGATCTGTGTTTTTGCTCTTGGAGAGCCTTTACTGTGCTGCGAGCAAGTGCGGTCACGCTCAGCACGCTGCCAAGAGCGGCATCGGTGGCATATGGAGAGCTGGGCTTATGGGACACCCGGGTGCCAACCCCGGCAGGCCGGTGCCACCCAGGTCACCTCTGTCCTCACCATCGGCCATGGCTTTCACCAGAAGCCAGGCACATCGCACCCGTCCTCCATTTCCCCAGAGCATCCCTATCCTTGGGGATGGAAAGTGCCCGGGCTGGGAAGTGCTGCGTGGACAAGTGTGAAAAGATAGTATCACCAAAAGCATGAAAGGAAACGGCTGCTATCGCTGCTCTTCAAAGCGGAGCCTGGTGCGAAAGGGACCCTGCCAGGGCAGCAGCAGCAGAGCTTTCCGCACGCGCCTTGCACGGGACATCAGCCCTCCAGCATTCAGGAAAACTTGGCACTGCTGGAAAACTCAGTGACTTCCTTAGTCCTCCTTAATAGGGACTTGCAGGGGGGCCGAGGGGGTAAGAAGGATTTCTTTCCTTGTCACGTGCTTCTGGGACATGTGGCTGGGAGCTCCTAGCAGCCACCCGGTACCTGATTTATTTAAGGTTGTGTGTTTATGGCATTGCCCCTGGGCTTGGTTTTCTCCGGAGGCTGCTGTGGGGCAGGGAGCCTCGGCGGTCCCTCCGCAGAAGCTGCTGTGCAGGGTGGGATGCAGGGAGAAACGCGACGTCCTTCTGCACGAGCCCCGGCAGGACCACGGCTGCCACTGGGGACTAGTTAAAAATAGCTGGGAATGTACAAAGATTTGGCACGTGGGCCAAAAATCTTTCTTCTGCAGCTCATTCCAAGCGGGTTTTTATGGTGGCTCTCATCAAAAACGCTGCTCCTTGAGCAGGAAGGCTGGACAAGTTCTAAGCAGGGCTCAGTGAGGATGCAAAGGGCCATTGGCTTCCCCCAGAACCAAGGGAGCTTTTCCTTAACCTCCATAGCTGCCCAGGGCCTCTGTGAAAGGCAGCTCCTTCCAGCAGAGGGTAGCAATGCGTGTGCATGCTCTGCTGCGCCTCCAAACAAGAGTATTTTAATTATTTATTAAAGATGCTCATCTCCTGAGCCACTTACCTTAGGAGAAACAAGCATTTCCTCACCTTTGGGCACGGGTACCGCTCGGGTCCGGATGCTCGCCTGGCTCTGGTGGGAGAGAGGAAGCCTCCAAATGGATCATTTTAATTTGCCATCCTGCAACAACACGAGACCGTTTACCAGCAATGAATTTTCCTAAGGGGAATTTATTGAGGATTCATAAATGCAGACGGGATACATTTGGCCACTTGCCATACTGCATAAGCAAAGAAAACTATGTCACAGATTCTAATTTAGCCTGGAAATTGGAAGGAAGGTTTAGATCTTGAATTTCCTTTTAACTAGACATCAGTGGTAACAGCAGCAAAGCCCAGAACTCTGGGTTCACTCTCTCAAACGCAAGCGCCTGTGTTTATTTATTTATTCTTTTAGACAATTAAATGACATCCCTGTAAGCCAGCTATGGGTGATCTTCTCACAATAGGGCAATTTTGAGGTGGGGAGGAAAAAAAGGGAAAAAAAGAGGAGGAAAATCAGAAGTGAGAACTGATTTTTGTGACCCTGAAGGCCGGCTGAGCAGAGCAGGGATGAGGAAACGTAACAGGGGCTGGAAAATGCAACAGGGAGAAGGACAGAGGATGCAACAGATGCCTTTGCACGGCGAGGACCGAGATTGGCTCTCTATCAACAGGCAGAAGTTGCCTTTTCTCAGCCCCCACTTGGCTGAGCATTATCCAGGGTACAAAAATACCTAGCATTTAGACAAATCACAAGATAACCGGCATCACAAACAGAAACGGTGGCACAGATGGAAAATGCAGAGCTTAATTTTGGAGCTCGGGTGCTGTGATGCTGAGTTTAGCCTTGACAGGGAAAAGTTTAGCTTGTTGAAATATCTTTGGGTCCTGCCTCAGAGCATTTCTTCATCTGCCACAGTCTCCTGCTAGGGACAGAGATTCAGGGTTTTCAGCTATGCTGGGTGTCCAGATCAGACTTATTTTCCCTCCTCTTGCTTAAGGAAAGCAACTAAAGCTTCCCACTGCATCAGGCAGTTTCCAGCTAATGATTTAGCATCATTTTCTTTCTTTCCTTCCACCTGCTCTCTACTTCTTCCCTGTCGTTCCTCCTTCCCATCTTATGCACCATGCTGCCCTCCACTCCTTCTACAGCAAATTCTCCCTTTGGAAGTATGCTCCAGGAGAACCAGCATCCTTCTCAGCCTTTGGATACTCGTATCCTGACTGCACTGCCTGCCACGAGTGAGCGGGAAGCCAAAAAGCTGGAGAAGGTGGATCTGGCCATGTGTCCCCAGCACCCACCTGGCAGCATTGAGGGTGATGGAAGGCAGGGCCTCAGGCACAGCAGCTCCTGGCCACTCTTCAGCAGCTTGAGAGAGGAGGAGAGGCAATTTGAGACAAGAAGATTGCAAACAGAGCCCTGTCTCCATGGCAGCCTGCAGCTCCACTTCTAAATTTTCACTGTTCCTGAAGAGGCTGCTCCCCTGTATATTTGGGGGAGAATTTTACAGTGGAAAAAGAAACCTTGGAGCAGGTATTTCCCGACAATAGGAATTGCTCATTCCTAAGCAATGACTAGCTTGTGGGAGAAACCCTTGGTGCTCCCATATTGTCCTGACCTGGGCTGAAATTGGCTCCCTGCCCTTCACTTTTGTGTTAGCTGTAGGTGGCAGGGTGGAAGAAGGGAGACACATAAAGCCCCATGGGTTGACAATGCTGGGAGGAAAGGGATTTAGGGCTCATCTCAAGCAACATGAGTTACATTCCCATGCTATATTCAACTGGACAAACCCTTCCCTTTGCTCAGCAAATTGGCCCTGGAGGTGTACAGGGTACAAGCCTTGTTGGTTTGGCCATTTACAGGAGCTACAGGTATTAACAAAGCTATCCCAATTGCCATGAGTGCAGATCTCCTCTGCAGAAAGATTAAAAGGCTGCAACCTTCCAACCATGGTTCAGAGACACCTGCAAGGGGGTACAGAGAGGGCTGAGCTGCCAAGTGCCTTGGGCAAACCAGCCCCTTGCAGTCTTCTTTCCTGGGTGCCCCCTGCACGCTCACACCCTGGCAGATTGTGTTTTATAAGGTCAGAAATAGATGCATGAAAAGGGGCCTCGCGGATCCGGAGCGCAAGCCACGCGCAGCTGTCGCCCACCTCGGCACCAGCTGCCAGCCCTAGGCCTCAAAATAGCTCTGCCGTGGTGGAGACGTGAGGTCCCTTTGCTGTCCCCCAGGAGAAGAAGTCACTGCACGTGGCTGTGACCACTGACCCCCTGCAAGGACTTTGCTGGGAATGTGCATCCCAAGAGCCGATCCGCAGCGCTTTGTCACCACGGAACAGCCCAAACCCTTCCCAGAAACTTGCCCTGTTAAGAGAGGAGTCCTGCAGGCCCTCGGTGGAGATGGAATTGGTGCCATGGAGCAGAGGGCACTTGGTACCAGCCTGGCTGTTTCCCTCTGGGCAGTTGTGCCAGGTTTGGGAGCTCACTGCAACCTGGAGGTCGTCACTTTTCCAGGGGCAGAGGGAACCAGGAGCTCTCGTTGCCATTCAGGGGTGCCTTCCAGACCCCCAAAGAGGCGGCAAACCTGCAAAAGACAAAGGCAAGGACCAGAACATTTCTGAGTTTCCAATTAGCACAGCTTTAATTGCAGTATTAGTTGCTCATTAGCGGGGAAAAGCCAGATGCTCTTAGAATTAAAAATGCTGAAAGATCTCTCTCTCCACCCCAGGAATATTTAACTCTGGCTCATACAAGCATTTCCTTTGTATTGGGAGCATGACTGATATGACTGGTGTGGGCGCAGTGCTCGGGTGTTGAATCACGGATGAGCTCTGAAATCCATACGATGTGAGTTCCTAGAAAAAGTGGGAATGAATCTGCAGGTAGACCTGGGTAGTTCTGGGTGACACAGGTGGGATTTCTTCACACGCGGTCAAGTGAAGGTTGGGAAATATTTCCCCACCATAAAAATATTACAGGGCACTGCGTGTCCCTAAGATTTGCGGGTGGCACTGAAGACAGAGCAAGAAAGCTTTGGGGCTCTGAGCTGAGAACGGGGTAGCTAGGGAGGCCACAGATAAGGCAGGGTTATTTCAGAAATGTGCAGCATAAGGAATATAAAGAAGGCTATAAAGGAATATAAAGAAGGCTATAGACCAAAAGAAGGTTGTAGATAAGATGGCTTGGTCACAACAGCTCAGGTAGAGGATCAGGCTCAAAGCAGTCTAGGATGTTCTACACTCCCCTGGCATGACTGTATCTGCATCCAGCACGTGTGCTGTATGGGGCTTAGCCCTCTTGAGAACATATCACATATCTTTGAGGTCAGATGGATGCGGTGTCCCTGCCTGATGGGACAAGGTACGGGGATGGCTCTGGCACTGCAGGAGCCTGGCTCCTGCTAACAGCACTGTTGGGATTTGTGCACATGTGGAGCTATTTAATAATAACTGCAGCTGCGTGGGAGAGAGCAGAGGCATTTCAGCACTGAAATCACTCTGCGTGCAGAAAACACGGACCGTCTTTGCAAGCAGCGCTGTCCCTTTGAGGTCGATGCAAGCGCAGGACCATTTCCTTCTCCAGTTCCTCACGTGTGGGAAAGGCAGCCTTGTTTTAATAACACCATCGCTGCCCAGGCTCACAGGCGGCAGCGGGTTAAGCAGGTGCCGCTTTGTCCCCTCTTGCAGCATTGCCTGGTGACCTTGTGCGTGGCAATGGGCTCCCTCATTCCTCAGGACGGCTCTGAGCAGGACGCTGCTCTCTGCAGCCTCTCTACCCGTGTGGGAGCCAGCGATGGGGCTCTCTCCCAGGACACGTGGCCAGGGAGGGCCAGACAAACAACCCGTGCCATGGGGATGCCAAGGACCTGGCTCTCCTGCTCATCCATCTCTTCGCTGATTCCCTGAAAACCAATTACACGGCCCCCGGGCCAGCCCTATCCAAACAGGTCACTCTGCCCATCTCATGACTTTCTGGAGGGTTTAACAGATGCCAAACTCCTTGCAGGCTGCCAAGGCAAACACCTTTTTTATCCTGGGAACAAACGCCTGTTAGCTGAGGCTAAGGCCTTTTAGCCACCAGCTCCAAGCACTTCTGCTTTGTCTCATTTCTAATGCTAGGGAAACAGAAAGAATAATACACGACTTCCCTAGCCTCACATATTTGCTTGTGTTATTAGTTTGTGCTCGGTCTAACTGTCCAGTAAGCGTTTGCTGGTGAGAAAGTACAAGGCTCTGCAGAAATGCAGACATCCAAAGTTGAGACTTTGCTGGCTTATATCAACTTTCTATAGATTGTGCAGCCCTTGCCAGCCCTCTCCCTGCATCAGCAAGGCTCCACACAGGGAAACACAGCGGTTTCCCCATGGAGGGATCAGGCAGCACAGAAGTAGGCACAGCGCAGCGGGTGGTAAGTTGATATCCTCTAAAACACGCTCTGCCAATATGATTCATCATTAATTTGAGACATTCCTCGTACTGGCTTCCCCAAACATGACTTAATCCAATCGCCTCAGTGCCAGGTCTATCGTCACACAGGCAGTTTTACCCTGCTCTCCCATTAAAGCCACTTGTTTTTTTATCAGAGGACTTTTGTAGCAGATTTGCCTCCAAACCCTTGAGAAGCTGCAGTAAACGTCACCACTGAAATACAGCCCTGCTCCCTCAACATCACGCAGCATCGTGGTCCCTGCTCCCAAGGATGCTCATTCCGGGAAGACGGAGGGTGCTGGATGCTCTGGGATAACCAGAGTCCAGGCTAAGGCTCCCTCGAGGCTTCTCCTAAGGCTCATGCCACATTCAGCAGTGGTTTCTGGCTGAATTTTCAGTGGTTTTCAGTGCTTTCCAGGAGAGCTGACAGCAAGGAGGGGTGTTTAAGCGTCTGAGCCATTCTACAGCCAAAGTTTGGTACAAAAACACAGCGCTTTATGCTGGTGAAGGTTTCAAAACTGATAAAAATTCCCTTTTCTTGATTTTTCTACCTGCTTGAGGAGTTCATCTTCCTCTCCAGGGCCTGCAGCAGGAGCCCCAGTGATCACATAGGAGCCCAGCTGCCAGGGGCCACGGGCCGAGACACGGCACGATCTCCTATTGCTGCCCTGGCATCAAGCCCACCAAAATCCCTGCCAAACCCACGGCTGGCTCCGCTAACAAGCTTCAGCCGGTGGGTGTGCATTCTCCTGGTGTTCATTGAAATAACATTAAGTGTGATGGACTCCTGGGCTATTAGAGTGGATGTAACATGTAATTGAGGCTGGTTATTCTTCATCTGGAGTGTCCCCCTTCGCTAATGGCAAATCAGGACAGAACACATGGTGCGCGCTTTGTGAAGCCCTGACTCAATTCACCCGCTGCCTCCCATCAAAACGATGCCAATGAATGTCAATGAATGAACGGGGACAATGAATTGGAGTGAATGAAAGCCTTGTAACGGGGCCCTTCACCGGCACCGCGCCACAATGGAGCACCACGAGGACGGCGGCTGCCGGGGCGGCGCTTGGATTCATCCCCCTTCGCGTAATTAGGGGGAACATCTCAGGAAGGTGGCAAGGTCGGCCCTGCTGATGGGGCTCTCCAAGCCCAATTGCTGCCCTTTTTTTAGGAGACTGAAATGAGCAGGTTTCTAAGAGCTTGCCTTCAGCTGGATGCAGGAAGAGCACCATGAACTTGCCTCTCTGTTCAGGTTTACATGTGAACATGATCACGGAGCCCAGTCAGGCTCCCTGGCCCAAAGTTTGCCAGGGTGGAGGATGCCAGGATTCCAGAAAACAGGACCAACTACTCCTGAGTTTAATTTCAGATCCCAACGACAGCTTGGTGCTTGTGGGATCACTGTAGCCCTTTATCTCTTCATTAAAACCTCTGGGTGGAATATGCGTGGCTATTTACTGTGGAAACACCACATTTTTACTCCAAGGACGCATTTTTCAGGGTCTACTAATGACCCTGATCTACTGCAACAGGAAGGAGACTTGTCCTGGATCCAGGCTCTTGGCAGCAGGTACTGCTTCTGTATTATCTGTGCATCTCCCAACAAACCCCCGAATGTGTGGGTGCATCTACACAGAAATGATGAACAATAAAGCAAGAAGGAAAAAGAGTAGGCGAGAGAGTACAGAGGAGAGGGAAGCTTTCACATACCGAGGGGGAAGAACAGGATCAGCAGGGGAGGAGTAACACTGTGAAGCCTGGAAAGAAATGAAGACTTTTTGCCAAGGTGGTCTGTCTGGAGAAAGCAAATGCCTGTGCAACTTTGCAAAGAAAAGGTGATGCATTTTAGGGCAAGGCTTCAAAGAAATGGTGCTGCAAGGAGATAAGATTAAATTCCTGCAACTCATTCAGAAAGGAGGTGATGGGGAGCAAGCTGTCTCGCCCGCGTGTAATTGCTGGGTAGGCATGATTGGATTTTGGAAAGGAATGTGGGATGCCATTCATTTTTTTTCCCCTCTGTTTCTGCAAAAGCAGGAGTGGGACCATCTGCGCTTTCATACCTGATCCTCCAGGTTTGGGCATGTCCACATGGGAATTTATTGGCAAACGGTCCGCGTGATTCCAGCAGGAGCCTTGTGCCTCTCAGCATCAGCGGGGTCCCATCCTGTCCTCCGCCTGCGTCCTTTTCTCTGGCATTGTGTAGTTCACCTGAAAGCACGGGATGTTTTCCCACTGTTCTCTGCTCCAAGCACAATGTCCCAGCACCGTCCCCAGCGTGTCCGGCGGCTCCGGCACGTGCGGCGCGGGGACCCCGCGGCTGCATCGTCCCCCTCCCCACCGCTGCCTCCTACAAAAGAGCAAGGGGCGCTTGGAGGGGCTGATTTGCCGGAGGCAGCGGAGCGAGAGGGAAGGGCTTGTGTCTTTTCTGGCTTTCTGTCCTCGTTAATTGGTGAATGGCAGGGCAAATCATGCCTTAAAGTAATCGCATTGAACACCAAGAGCCAGGCACAGCCAGGAGCGGGGAGGATGGAAATTGCATGGAAAATGCAGCATTGGGAAAGGCTTTGGGAAAGAGGTGCCTGCAGCCATGGACGGATATAAGGGCAAGTTAGTCCCCCCAATTTGGAGGTGCCCTGAAAGTGCAGCACAAGCCTGAGCCCTTGGCTAGCTGGGATGTGCTTGGTTTGCTTCCCCGAGCCCTGACTTGCCAGCAGCCTGGCTGCCTTCAGAGACTTCTGCTTTCTGCTATTGCTGTGCAGCAAATGCCAACTCCTCCACGACTTTCAGAACGGCCGTTTTTAAATCAAAAGAGGGAAGAAGAAATAAAAAAGGTATAACCCAGCCCTCTGAGGCATGCGTGGGAGGGCTGGGGTTGATTGAAACCCTCCTGCCAAGAGGCTGGAAAGTCCCACCTTGCTCCCGCCAGCGTTTCTCTTGGCTTCTGCAGGCACCCAAGAAACCCCAGGAGCATCCAGATAAAGGGCCTGGCTGCTCCCCTGGCCACATCCCTGTATCCCTGCGTGCCAGAGGGCCTGGCTCCCCCAAGCCGCATCCGCCCACCGCCGCTACCTGTTTAAGGAGCCAAAGCTCCATAGGTGCATGTAAATATGGTATCTGCGTTCCTCTCTCCTGCTCGCACATGTTGAATGCTGTCTGCATGTTGCTGGCAGCTTTTATTTGGTGATGCTGCCTCTCTTTTGCAGGCGCATGCACACAAGCATGGGGTTGGGACAGGCTCTCTGCAGCTCTTCCTCCTGCTCCGGACACATCCTGCGTCTTCCCCTCTGGAAATGAATGAAACCAAAGGCGTTGAAGGATTGAAGTAGATATTCTGGCTTTTCTTTGACACTTGATCAACCTAAGGGCCTTGAGGCAAAGCGAAAAACACTTTGCAGGGTGCATTTAAGCAGCCTCTCGGGCAAAACCCTCCAGAGCGGGTCTGAAATGGGCTATGGGTGAGATAGGCTGGCGAAACACAGAGGTGTTCGCAAAGAGGTGCCAGGCTCCAGGATGAGCCCGGCTCCCGGAGGCTCCTTCCCATCCCTTTCCCTGAGGCTGCGAGCCCTGTCCCCATCCTGGCACATGCCTTTTCCCCTTGCGCATCCCTCGGTGCTCTGTCAGGGACAGCAGGATCCCAAAGCAGCACACATCCGAGGAGAGCTGGCACGCTGCACCGGGGCCCTGGAGAATGAAAGCTTTTTCTATTTCTAAAAAGCTATTTTGCATCCAGCAGAGAGCAGAAACGTTTCCGATTATTCACATTCCTAAAGTGACTCAGCCACCAAACAATTCCCCTTTCTCTCTCATCTTCCTGTGCAATCTGGATTTAGCTCATTTTGAGTATGCTCTAATTTCTGCCTACCAGCAGCTCTTCCCCCTTCTCCCCACCTCACCCCTTAATTATCCAGATGGAAGGTGCATCTCCATTATAACCCTGCCACAGGGCGCCAAGCATCGCAAAGGCCATGAAGAAATGGGCTGTTTTTTTCCCCTCCTATAGCAGAGAATTAACAGAGAGCACTGCAAACCCCTGAACCATAATCACAATCCTTAGCACATACGTTACGCCTCTCCTGAAGTGCTGCATAGACCTTAAGCGTAACTGAGCATCGTGGCATCCCTTTCCATGGAGGTTAAGGGCAGCAATGAAAATTGGAGAGAAATCAGGGAGGGATGAGATGATGCAGGAGAGGTTAAGGCAGCTGCCAGTGTGACAACCAGGGCCATTGGTGCCGCACGAGCACAGGCGCTTGATGAAATTTGTACCTACTCCCTATTAAGCACCTGAATATCACTAAAAAAAAAAATCCTCCCATTTTTAAAAATATTCCCATTAAAAAAAATATTCCTACCTCCTTATTTTTAATTAACAGCTCAGATTCCTTGGGAGTCACATAACCCTACCCGGCCTCATTCGTGCACACCCCAAGATGCACCCGAGAGCGCTTTGGGCTCAGCCGCCTCAAGGTCCTTTCCCTATGGATCGGGAAGGCCGGGAACGGCGCCACAGAGGTGCCGGGCAACTCCCGGGAGGCTCCCGGAGCCTTTCCCAGCAGCGGGGGGAAAACCCGGCTCTTTCCCTGCGCTTCCTTGTCCGCTGCCCGACACCCCCGCCAGCTCCCAGGGTATTTTTTGCTCATCCCGCTCTCTCTGCCGCACTCAGGCCCACGGCTCCTGGCTCCGGGAGGGCTCTGCTATGATCGCAGCGGCGTCCGTCTGTCCGCGCTCAAGGCCAGGAGCAGCATGGGCAGCGTCAGCAGCCTCATCTCCGGCCACGGCTTCCACAGCAAGCACTGCCGCTCCTCCCAGTACAAGCTCCGCAAGTCGTCCCACCTGAAGAAGCTCAACAGGTACTCGGACGGGCTGCTCCGCTTCGGCTTCTCCCACGACTCCAGCCACAAGGCCGGCTCCAAAAGCAGCAAGAATGAGGACTTCTTTTATATCAAGGTCAGCCAGAAAACGGCTGGCTCGCACCGGGCGGACTACACAGCGCTTTCCAGCGGGGAGCTGGGCGGCCAGGCCGGGACGAGCAGCATGGATTTCGGGACACCCACGCCGCAGAAACTGATGCCCTTTCCCAATCAGCTGGAACTGGTTAGTAGGGGACAAGCCACACGCCTGTGGGGCCCGAGTTTCCCTGTCCCACAGCCACTGCTTGGGGCTGGTGTCCACTCTGATGCCCCTTGCCTTGGCATGGGTGCTGATCCCGCTCCAGGAATAGGCTCCAAGAAAAGAGCTGGTGCCGGGGAAATGGGAGAAGAGGGACAGTGGGGAGGAGCTGAGGGCTTCCTGCCAGCCCTTTCCCTTTGGGATTTGGGTCGGCAGCGTAGTCCACATACTTGCAATTCCAGTGATGCACGTTCAAGTCCGGTCAGTTTAAGTGATGCCAGTCTTGGGTGCTGACCAGCTCTTCTCTTGTCCCCAGGGTGCGGAGAAAAGTGCCGCGAGGCCGACGGCCTTCAAGCCGGTGCTGCCCCGCTCCGGTGCCATCCTCCACTCCTCCCTGGAGGACAGCAGCCACATCTCCCAGCAGCTGCACGCTCCGGACAAGGCAAAGGAGCAGGAGCTCAAGCCGGTGCTGTATTCCGGAGGGCTCTCCGACTCCGGCAGGAACTCCATGTCCAGCCTCCCGACCCACAGCACCAGCAGCAGCTACCAGCTGGACCCACTGGTCACCCCCATGGGACCCATCAACCGCTTTGGGGGCTCAGCCCACAACATCACGCAGTGCGCAGTCATCCAAGACAGCAACATGATGAGCCTGAAGGCGATGTCCTTCTCCGACGGGGGCAACAAGATCATCAACCCTGGCAAAGCCCACCATGCCTCGGAGAAGACCACGTGCATCCGATCACCCATCTCCACGGATGAGTCCACCATCCAGGAGCTGGAGCAAAAGCTGCTAGAGAGGGAGGGAGAGCTGCAGGAGCTTCAGTCGAGCTTTGAGGAGAAGGAAGTCAGCTCCTGCCAGGTTTATGAAGAGAAGCAGCGGCGCTGCAAGGAGGAGCTGGAGGGCCTCAAGCAGAAATGCAACAGCAAGCTAAAGCAAACCTCACAGAAAACCCAGCGGACGCAGCAAGTCCTTCACCTCCAGGTGTTCCAGCTGCAGCAGGAGAAGAAACAGCTCCGCGAGGAGCTGGAGAACCTCATGAAAGAGCAAAACCTGCTGGAGACCAAGCTGAGGTCCTACGAGAAGGAGAAGACCAGTTTTGCTCCAGCACTGGAGGAGACTCAGTGGGAGGTAAGCGTCACTAGCGTGCATAAGAGGACAGCGTTACTGCAAATGCCAAAAATTTGCAAAGAGTGTGCATGGAACAAGGCAGCAGCACAAGAACTGCATAAAAACCACGTGCCTTAGTGCTGTTTCTGCACCTGCAGCCAGTAGCAGCAGTGCAGGCAGTCAGGAACATGCCCCAGGCACTGGCTATTTAAACCAGGGAGAGCTCATCTGTCACACGGAGGCTCTAGATTCTTGGTACTATCAATTGGCTCACTGCCTCTCTTAGCACCTCACATCGTAAGGAAACAACTACTGCATTAAAAAAAAATCCAGTCATTAAAATAATATTTCCAACCTCCTGTGCCAGCTTCTTCAGGCTGGCTGCCCCCAGAGCAGGAAAGCTGCCGCCCTGCATGTAAATAAGAGCTACTTGGACTTGTCTTGTCCATTACTTACAGAGCAGTAGAACCTTCCATGCTCATACTTAATATTCTTGCTGATTGGGTGTCCCTGAACAAAGAGTTAAAGTGCTGAGAGCACAGAAGCGAGTCTGCTCACCCACATGAATAAAACGGATATAATTTCATTGCAACTGCACGAAGTATAGCCATTGTCTAATGTATTTACGGAAGCACGATATTTACCTTTGCTCTCTTTCATCTCATCAAGGATTTATTATCTAATTTTCAGTATTTCTATTTTATTTGCTCCCAAACCCTCAGGGCATGTTCCCAAATGAATCTGAGCTCTCTTTTCACGCGGGTTTCTGAACCCTACCAAAACTCCAGCCTCAAGCACCTCAGCAAGAGTGGCAGGAAGCGGATACCCCAAAATCTCTCTGGGGGTTCACGTATCCAGCAGCACTTTGGGACTCTGATGGATTTGTCGATGGGATTTATATGCTTTGCTCCCAGTTTTGCTGTGTTTTAGTTGGGCGTTTGCTTGCCAAACAAGCTTAGCAAGTTTAACTGACCATGTGAGCAGTGGTTTCAGCAAACACGTTGTGCTGGGTGTTGAAACAGAGCTCCCCTGACACAGTCCATTTCCACACTGCAGCTCGGGGTGCCAGTTTCTTAAATTCTGATGGCTGTTTCACAACTAAACCTCTCTCTAGGGCGGAGAGGTCCTTGCAAAGACAGGCCCCATAGAAGAGCGTGGTGTCACTTCCCGCTCCCCCTGGGAGCTTTGGTGGCACAGGTTTATCCCCCTCTTCATAGAATCATAGAATTATAGAATGCTGAAGGTTGGAAGGGACCTTAGGGATCATCCAGTCCAACCCCTGCACACACAGGGTCACCTAGAGCACGTGGCACAGGATTGCGTCCAAGTGGGTTTGAAGATCTCCAGAGAAGGAGACTCCACAACCTCTCTGGGCAGCCTGTTCCAGGGCTCTGGCACCCTCACTGTTAAAATTTTTTTCCTTAAGTTCCTGTGGAACTTTTGGTGCTTCAGTTTGTGGCCATTGCCTCTAGTTCTGTTGGTGGCCACCACTGAAAAGAGACCAGCACCCTCCTCCTCACTGCCTCCCTTCAGGTACTCACTCTTGGCTCGAGCGCTTCTCTGAAAGGTTTGGATGAGCTGCAGGGTGTAAACAGCAGCTGGCAGTTGCAAGCTACAGCCAGGGCCAATTTCTCAGCAAGGTTCTCTGCAGTCAGATGCCCAAGTGTGCCCTGGATGCGCTTGCACGGCACGACTGATCTGCACGGTGGTTTTTGCCACTGCTGTGGCTGCTGTTGACAGTGCGCGGATTTGGGGTTGCAGCCCTAACTGTGGGTGCCCTGTCCCTCCCTGCAGGTGTGCCAGAAGTCTGGCGAAATCTCCCTCTTGAAGCAGCAGCTGAAGGAATCCCAGACTGAGCTCAACACCAAGACCACGGAGATCCTCAGCCTCAAAGCTCAGTTGAAAGAGGTGAGGGCTAAAATGGAAGGGCTGGAGATGAAAACCCGGGACCTTGAGGACTCTCTGCGCACCAAGGCCATGGAGTTGGAGGTGTGTGAAAATGAGCTTCAGCGCAAGAAGAACGAGTCCGAACTCTTGAGAGAGAAGGTTAACCTGCTGGAGCAAGAGATCGTGGACCTCCGAACAGAGCTCTCCATCCTCAAGGAGCAGCTGAAGGAAGGCTGGGACAGGGCCAGGTCTGCCTCCAGCCCAGCCCTGGGGATGGTGGATGACACACAGGTCCTGCAGGGAGAGGTGGAGAGGCTGAAGGCAGAGCTGAAGGCCGAGCGGGACAACAACGAGCAGATGACCTCCAGCTTCCAGCACGAGCGGCAGACGTGGAAGGAGGAAAAGGAGAAGGTGATTCATTACCAGAAGCAGCTGCAACAGAGCTACCTGCACATGTACAAAAGGAACCAGAACCTGGAGAAGATGCTCCAGCAGCTCGCCTCAGGGGAAGATGGCAAGGAACCCATCGAGTTGGACATACCCGGTGCCGATGTCCCCTACGAAGACATCATTGCCACTGAGATCTGACCCGGGCCTTCGCTCTCCTCCTCGCAGAGACGTCTCTTCCAGGCAAGAAGGACTTCCTTGCGGCTCAGTCCATGCTGGGTGCACCCTGTACAGTTCAGATGTATTTATTAGCGGAGCTGATGGCCTGGCCAGCTCCCAAGCCCTCCTCCCGTCCCAGTGTTGCACCGTGACGGTGCCCTGCGCTGCCTGTCGTGTTACAGAGGTGAACAAGCAATTCGTGCCAATGGTGACGTGCCCAGCACCTGCCCCTCGTGTCCGACGCATCCTCAGCAGGATGCCTTCTGCTCGCTTGGAAGACTGAGAAGCCAGAGATACGGGCAATAAGGGAACAGGACTTCAGCAAACACAAAATCCTAGGTTAGAAGATGATGCAAAACTCCCCTGGGTGAATGCCAGAGCAATGAACGTTGGTTCAGAGAGAACCTGTGAGTAGCACAGCTCTGGCCACAGCCTTTCCTACCTTGTTTAAGATATAAACACCACCTCACTTCTACCACTGGTCCCTGGCCCACGGCCTGGAGAAGACACTACGCTGCTCTGACTTTTATTTCTCTTTCTCCAGCTGATTTTGACTTCCAGAGAGCAGTGGTAGCCAAGGAACCAGCCCATAAGGAGCAAGAGGATTTGTACCATGCCGCTGACCCAGGCAAGAAATCCTGCTCCGCTTCCTCATCCCTCCCACTATCCTAGAGTGCCTCAGGAATGACCCCACACACTGATTCAAGACTATGGAGAGGTAACAACCTTAGATTTGTAAGGTTGACTCTCAGCTTTCCTCCCCACCAGTGCATACTATTGGAAAGCACCATATTCTAAAAGGACAAGGGACTATTAAGAGATCACTCCAAGATACCCGAAAAGAGACCTGGGTTTCAAAAAGGTGCCTCTTGGGAAACAAACTCCTTTCAACTTCATGAAGTTGAACAGCAAGAATGTAAGCAGACACAAATCAGCATTTTTTCCCCTTAGAAAATCCCAATTTGATTGCTTTCCACCTTCTCCTTATCTTTTCAGAGTTGCAGCAACCAAAAACCCAGGCTCTTTTCCCTTCCAGTTCATCACAACAGTAACTCCTGCCCCAGGCTGAGCCAGAACCTGCCAGCAGGTTCCTGCCTCGTTACTGCAAATTAGCCATGTCGGAACTGCCTTGCACTAACGACCCCGTGCTGAATCCAACAGGTTTCCTACCCCTCACCTACCACTGCACCAGCACTTCCCTCCCGCGAGGCCAGGATATGCACCACGACGCGTGCTGCCGTCCCGTCTCGAAGGACAAGGACGTTACCTCCCCATTCTCCAGCTGGATTTAAGGATTAACAGAGCTTTCCAAACTACAGGCAGCCCTGAAAAATCAAGAGGGAAATCAATGGTTTTTGCCCCAAGAAGGGCCCCGGTGCGGGCAGTGACCCCGCGCGCTGTCGCGCCGTGACGCCCTCCCACGCGCTCGCTCAAGCTGACTGCCTTATTTCCTCCCATGCCATTAAGCCTGCGGGCTCCCGTCACGGCTGTTGACAGGAGCTGGGAAGAGAAAATTCTCCCATTTTCTTTTCTAGCCTCGCTCTTCAAAACAGCCTCCAGCTGGGAGCAAGGGAAGGAAAAGGCCCCAGCGGAGCCTGCGCTTGCCGGGGACCCTGGAGCAGCCGCTTCCCTTCCCATTGGCGAACTTGGAAAACAGTCTGTGCCTTTGGAACCTCCTCTGTGAGCAATCCCTGCTCGGGCATCCCTGGCTGGGCCCATGGCACCAGCCCATCCCGAGCCATCCTCCCCAACGTGGCTTCCAGGCCAGGGTTATTTCTGGTCCTGCAAGCCACAACGCAGGGGAGCAGCCCCAGCCTTTGCCAAAAGCTGCTGGTTTCGGAGGACCAGGATCAGGGGGTGGCAAACAGCTCTCCTGTGTGTCCCAAGGGGACACGGCGTTGACTCGGCTCTGACTTGAGAGACCAAAAGGGATTTTCTGCATCATCCAAGCCATAGACCTGCCCCGAGTGGTTCTGTATCCTCCTCCCCATCCTGTGTTCACACACAGTTATTGGAAGCTCCAAAGCATCGAATAAACGAGAGGTGCAGAAGGGAGCAGAGCTCTTCCCACCTGCCCCTTTTCCACAGCTCCTCACGAGGCACCAGCCTTCCCAGGCTTCCCACTCCTGTTCCCGCCTTGTCCGGGAAGCCAGCGGCCTTGGCTCCCATCAACTCCGAGGGCCCCCGCGCGATTCCAGCCCCGTATCCTCCCCACCAAGCGCTGTACGACGTGATCGACTGGAGACGTTGACTTGCTGCCTTTGCACAACGCTGTGTTTGACCGTATGCATCGCAGATGTGTCATTCCTTGGTGTGAGTAACGGCCGCCCTGCCCCGCGCCACGGGAGGCCAGGGTTCAGCCTGTACATATAATTATTTTTCTGCAAGTTTTTTGGATGTTACTTCTGGTGACTGATGCAAACTACTGGTAATTTTATGTTTTTATATATAAATAAATTTTTTAAAACTTACTTTGCGCTCTGGAAGCGATATGAGCTGCAAGGAGCTGGGACCCTGGTGTCACCTCCCCAGGGACTCCGGCTGTGCAGGGAATCTCTGCAATTTGGCTTGTGGCCTAATTGCAAGCGCCAGGGCCCCGGGACACCCCGTTCATTGACTCTTTTAGCCTCTGCTCCCTGCAAACCAGCTTGTGGTCACGGCCTGTGGCAGATGCTGCACCTCTCTATTCACATCCCTCTGCTTTTGAGGATGTCCCCCCAGGGCCATTCCGCAGCCCGGCCCCATCTGCCACTGCACAGTGCTCACGAGCAGCAGAAACGCTTCAAAACAAATAAAAGCAGCCAAAACAGGGCAGCTCTGCCCCGGGCATGGCATTGCCGCCCTCGCGCAGCGATCCCCACGCGCCCGTCAAGGCCGCGGCATTATCGCCACGCGCGCCGAGGTCCCTTCGGGGACCCGGTTCCACCTGGCCCTGTTTGTTCCCGGCCGGCGAGCGCGGCGCAATGGGAATGAGCGCCCTTATCTCGGCTTTGCAGCTGGGATAACCCATGCACGGCAGAACAGGCGGCTTGCCTGGAGTGCACACGGGGGTATCGGGGAAAGGGAGATATCGGCCTGGCCCCGTGTGCCACCGGCTTCGCCCTCCCGGCTCCGCAGAGCCCTTTTTATCGCAGTCCCTTCCTCACCCCTGTCCCCTGGAGCTGCCACCTCCTCCCAACAGCCAGGCAGAGCATGGAAAACGATTACGGAGCGAGAGCTACAATGGAAACATCCTCACAAAAGCCCGGGACGTGTTTTGACTATTAAACAGGCAGCTCCCCCCACTAAAGCAGATCCACGTGGAGCCCATTTGCACCACGGGATCTGGCAGGGCTGAACGGGGAGCAACAACAGCAGTGAAAGGGGGAGCCCCAAGCGGGGCAGCCGCAGGCTCTGCAGAGCATCCTCGTGGTCCTCAGCGTGGAGGACCACCCCATTCCTTCCAATTACCTTTAATTGGGACTTCAGTGCCTGCATAAGAAACGACAGGGGAAGCAATATGTATTCCCAGCACCAAAAGGAACGGGACTTTCCTTGCTGCAATCCATTGCTAGCAGCACATGGAGGCAGCTCCCAGGCTGCCCTATTCCAGGGAGGAGGCTGAGGAACAGGGAGGAAATCTGGGGAACATTCACAGGGGAATATGTTGCATCCCTGCAAATCACCCCAGCTCCCAGGACGGAGATCCCGAGCCCCCGCGCAGCAAGGAACAAGCAGCAGGTACCTGCTCCTGCCGACACTTTCCAGGGAAATCTTGGCTCTGCTCGCGGTGCCTGAGGCATGAGGGAGGTTTATTTTTAGAGTCTTTGAAAGCTGCTGAGGAGGAAGGAGAAAGAAAACCACGTGCGAGATCTCTCCTTTTTTCTCAATGCACCTTCTGTTACAAAATACCTCTGACTGTCACCTCCGCTCGGCTGCTTTTCCAGCCGAGCCCAGTCCAGCTTTTCCTAGGCCTATATGTGTATTTGGATCAGGACAAGAAAGGGCAAGGAAGGCTCTTGGTCTGGCTGTTATCCTGAGCTATCACAAGGAGTGTCCCTGTCCCAGGGACAGCCAAAATAGAGAGGACACCGAGGTGGCAATGCAGGGGAACTCACCACAGCAAGCAGAGTATTGCATCCCTCACGGGCTGTCCACTCATGCCCCTTTTGCACCAAAACACGGTGGTTTTTTAATCAGTTTTTAAAGCCCTCTTCATCTGCTCATTGCTTTTCCTCAGGGCAAACACCCTACTTGCCCCACGATTAGATGGGAGGAAGCACCTCGCAGGACAACAGCGAGCAGGGCCCTCGAGGAGGGCTCAAGGGCTCTCGGGACAGCTTCACTTTAACGAGCTAACGGGCAATTAGCGATGCCACTCGAGGAGGGAGCGGAGTGACAGCACAAGCAGCACGGAGAAAGCAGGAGAGAGCTGGAGGGAGCAGAGCTCATTGTCAAATCAACCCTGAAGAAGCTAATGAGCAGGAAAAGCTGTGTCCTCTAAGCAGATGTTGCTCAGAGCACGCTCTGGAAGTTGAATTCTCAGCATTACAGGGCATTACCTGCTCTTTGTAGCGCTGTTAAGCACGAGGAGCAGGACTCAGGTCCAGCATGTATCAGAGATGATGCTTCATCTGCGGTTCCTGCTTCATCTTCACTCTGAATTGAGCCACTTGTGCAGCTGCCCTGGTGCTAACCGGCCTCAAACAGAAGGCGAGTTGTTACAGCAATCAAGGGACACAAATGAGCTCCAAGACAAAGTCGATTTGCATCTTTTCTTAATACGCCAGCGCAACTGCGTGCGAGTCTGGCTATGGGGGGCTGAATCACACCTAAAATCTCAGCAGACAAGACCAGAGCCGCCTGGAAAATGCAATTAAATCAAGCCACCTTGCGGAGGGAGGGCAGGAGGCAAAGCTGCTTTTGATGTGCAAATAACCTGCAGCCACTTTGCTAAGCACAGCAGCTCTCCCCACCAGCCCCGGCCTTGCATCTGCCAGTCCCAACTGAAAACCCAAGGGGAAGGGTGGGGGATCACGTCCAATATTTGTTCTCCTCCCTTCCCTAAATGAAACGACAGCTGCTGTGTGCTTCTCGGAGCCCGGACTGGCTGAAATCAGCTGGCAAAGGGGGATAAGACCCCCAGGCAGCCCTCATTAGTCATTACCGGGGAAAAAAAAATTAAGAAAACAGCGTGTAAATGCATTAAGGCAGCAGATGTGAGATCAGCACGTCCCATTTAGCTTGGTACCTGCTGTCTCCGTGCAATGAAATATTGGCCTGTTTGTTTAGCACCAGCTCGGTGAGGCAGGAGGAGCAAGCCTGGCGCCAACAGCCGGCTCCCTGCCTGCACCACCGTGCCCACTCAGGCTACTTCAGCTGAAATAACACCTCACATTGTGTTTTTTCACTGTAGAAAGGCTCTCTCACCTGGACAAACAGTCTTAAATTAATGCTTCTAACATGCTGCTTCTAAAGTACTCACCGTATTGCAGCAGCGGAGCGGAAATAGTCCAAGATCCTGATCAGATGATCTTAGATCAAGACTCGGCCACACATCTCTGGGGCTCTCTCTTGTTTAGTGGCTGTTTGCTGTAGCTTGCAGAGACAGCGCTGCATCAAGTGCTTGAGGAAGGGAAGACCTGTCCTGCTTTGGCTGCTTTGATTTCTTTCTACACACAGTAATTCCTCTTTGCCTGTAGCTCCTCTCATGCTAACCGCAGACCCCTGGGTCCCAGCCACCCTCGGGAAATATCCCTGTTTTCCAAGGCTCCGGGTGCTATCCCAGGGCTCACTGCCAGCAAGATCTTGTCACTCTGAGGACACCAGCTACAAGAGGCAGGGGAAACAAATACCAGGCAAGCAGCAAGACCACAGCTTGCAACACAGCCCAGCAGCCCATCCAGAGCAGCACCCTCCTCTTCCTCCAGGTCGAGGCCCATTCACTCTGCCCCCCTTTTCCTGGGTCTGTGTTTTCAGCTCAGTGCTAAAATAGCCGTGCAACAAGCTCCAGCTTGTGCCTATAGCCTCCAGCTGGTGCTAGTTAAAGTTATTTTTGTCATTCCTCTTTTCCAGGGCCCTGTGCCAGGTTCAGGCTATTTGCTACCTGGATAGCTTCTGTAGGACAGGCTCTTTTGTAACCTGGGGGAACTTGTCCCTGCACGCAGGGTGACAACTGTGCCCATGTTGACTGACGCGTCTCCTCCAGCAGCCCGGAGGACGAGCCAGGAGGAAGATGGAGGTTTCTGCACCGTTTCTCATCTCCTGAGCTTATGGAAAGCAGGTTCAGACAAGCCTGGCAGGGGCAGCAGTAGCAGCACAGGGCAGGAGAGCCCGACTGGTGTCACCACAGGCCCAGCCACCCGCTGTGCCCCAGCCTGAGGGGACACCTCAGGCCCAGACACGTCAGGTTAAACAAACCCATCTGCCTCTGCCAGACACACATACCTCAGCAGACCAGGCTCAAACAGCAAGTAAGGGCAATATTTCCCCTGACAAGGAATGAAGAGGCTCAATAAGCTGTTTTTGTGTGTGTATGCAGCACAAAACTTGTCCCTTGTGGTGCCAAATGATCTGGGACCAGCCCCTCCTCGCTATTCCTCACCATTCAAAAGCTTAGTTCATTTACAGCAAGCAGCATCGAAGCAGAGTAAGCAGCTCAGTGCTTCACTGATGTAATGCTTCATATCACTGCTCCAAGCGGGTCTGGTAATAAAGCTTTTGAAGTGCTAACTGCCATGTAAATCGTTAACAGGAAAGCTTAGGTCCTGGTCATACAGGATCCAAAACAACCCTGCCTTTCTAGGCTGCAGGAACACACCGGATTTGGGAGGTGACACGTGCCAGCCGCGGCCGTCCCCTCGTTGCTCCGCGTTGTCCTGCAGTGCCGCTGCGTGGCTGCCTGGCTCCAGCGCAGCCGCCTCTTCACCGCGCTCTCCTCTCCCGTGCAGGCTGCGAGCTGAAAAAACAGCTGTTTTGTCCCCAAAAACCCACAGGCTGCCAGAGACCACCCCAGGCTCCAGCATCCTGCAACCACCCACCTTTATTTAATACAGTTTCAACCCATTTGGCTCGGATCAGCCACGCGATCATTGGTGATGCTTTGGAGATTAGCCTGGCTCTGAGCACTCAGCACAAGGGCAAGGATGATCATTCAGACTTCAGCCCCAAAAACTCACCACCCATTACAGCGCTTCCAAAATTCGCTCACTGCCTTCTTGGTACTTCAATATTTCGCTCCAAGACCAGCACTGGACTTCAGAATTTCTTCTCTTGCTCAAGAGCAAGCCAAGCCCAGTCTTACTATTCACAAATATTACCCAACACTGCTGCCACCGGCTAAGTTATTTTAGTGGATTAACCTTCCCCCCCAAGCTGTGAAACTACTCTGGGATTCTAGTGGTCTATGATGAATTTTTTTATCAGTTCCTCAGCACAGCTGACAGTTTTAGAAAGCTTGAGCCTGTTTGGGAAGGGACAAGAAGATTTGAAAATAATGGGGGTACTGGTGAAATCACCTTATATAAACCAGCTCAAAAACTGGACACAACAGTCCAACATACAACTAGACCAGCAGGTTGTCTTTCAAAAGCATTCTTTTCCCCATTTTTCCACTTACACATCACAAAATATTCATTTAAAGCAGCTGCCATTATTCTTTTTTTCAGCTAGGTAAATCAAGACACTTAAAATATTAAGCTGCCTGAGTCACTGCTACAGAACTCCACTCTGCTTGCTTCAGTTTTTTTTTTTTTTTTTTGATTATTAGAGAAAAACCAGACTGCTTTCTAGCATACTACATATCCCCCTTCCCCAGTCTCCACAGCATTAAATCAACAGTCTTAAAAGCTCTCTAGGACAATCATTAAACCATTATTAATATTGAGAAAATGGGATTTGCAGTTTTGATACTGCAGTGAATTCCAGGAACAGACCAGTCCAGACAGTTAATTTAAAAAATATATATATATATATCTAGTCTCTTCATCTCCCTCAAGGATGACTTTTTACTTCTGTACAGGAAACATCTTCCATTAAACACAGAAGGATGTTTAATGGGGCAGAAAGCCTGAGATAGCCTCAGGTTTTTTAATCAGTCACCCTTGTTAACAGAACGCCACTGCAGTTAGGGAAATAAAGGTTCAATTCTTAAAAAATGAATAGAAAAATCAAGAGAAAAGTGTTCTCTTTCCTCATTAAGTGGATGAAGGCAGACTGTTTTGCTGTGCATGTTTTTCAGTGAAGGAAGGTAAGTCTGGGTTTACCTCAGTTTTCTGCAGTACCTCTAGGAGAATCCTGGATCTCACCGTTTCACTGTTCTCTTCTCAAATTCTGCCACTTTCAGCAGACACGGGTTGCAATCCCCCAGCCTCCAGCATGGAAACAGTTATAACAAACAGTTAATTCATGTGGCACGATTTACACCCGTGATTTCAGTAGTAGACTCATGCCCCAAGCTGTCCTTGCAGAACAGCAGAATAAATCTGCACAGGCCCTGCAGTCCCTCTCACCCTTAGTATGATCTGCACAGAGAAATGTAAAGTCAACGTGTTCCCAAGGAGACTTTTAAGCAAAGGAACAATTGAGATTCAGGTGGAAACACTGGGATCATGTTACCCTCCAACATTCCTGTAATGTCTTCACCCTCAATTGCCACATTCCTCTTGCCCATGTCACCAGCACAAAGCAGTCCTAAAAGTGAGGCCCACTCAAATCCTGGCTGTTGAAAACTGTCAGCAATGTGCAGGTGTTCCCAGAGACCTTCTTCCCAGGCATGAAAGTGAGAGAAAAGTGTTTTTAGTAGATTCTGAAGTATTTTCCTGTAGACAGGAACCTCAAGGACAAAAGACCTCTAAGCCACTCCTGCAGCAAGACACTGCAGAATGACCCCAAGCTGTTTCTTACCACAGAATCACAAAAGCTTCCATTTGATTCAACACCTTTCATATTTAATTTATTTAGATATTTTCTACATTAAAGTATTCTCATGCCAATAATTCCAACCTTCCATCCCTACCTCAAGAAAAATAGACTTGACACAGCTTTAGGGTGGAATGTACTGGAATAAAGTTGCTATTGCATCCAAGTTACAGAAAACACTGAAGAAACTATAGAAGAACTGCACATAGGGAAACATCAGGGAAATCTGGAGTTATTACACTATAGTGTAGGCTATGTTAGCACCTTCTTAGACAAGCACAGAGGAAGTCAAGAGGTGCAACATGCTTTGGTTTAGCTAAACCAGAGCTTAGACTACATTAAACCTGGAAAAAAAAATAAAGCAAGAAAGCCTGCCAGCACTGGGCTCTGAGCCTCATTTAAACCAAGTAAAAATACAACACAGAACGGACTAGCCAAGTCAAAGTGATAGGGAATGCTGAGCTCTCCTGACTAGCCGGGTCTGTGTCTAGAGTGCAATCCACAGCAGTTTCAAACATGATTCAGGACCCAGTGCCACCTCGAGCGTGCTTTATAACAGAATTCAAAATATCCACCTACACATTAAGTTTTCTTCTGTTGCATCATTTTAACAGAAGCATTTTAAAAGCTGACCTCCCACCAGTACAACTGTGTCAGGCTTAATAGTTTGTCACATCACATATAATCCCCTTCGATAGCAGCATGAAGCCTTAAATTATCTACAGTTTGCCCACTGGGACATTACTGACCTCGGAATGCTTTAGCCGCTGTTCTGTGTCTCTGGCATTTCTAGAATTCAAGGAATAAAATGGTAAGTAGGAAACTTCATTTGCAAAGTTCCATTTTAAAACTAATTCAGTATTCGAGTCCTAACATACTCCCCTCAGGTAGCAACCCACTGCCTGTGGGCTCTGAAAATACCTGTTGCTAGTGGAAAAGCACTGGTATGCTCACTAGTGTCTTCACTTCACGCATATCTTTATGAATCTTAAACCATATTTTAAAATTAGACTTGCATTTTTCACAGATGTCGCACCACATTTTCCACATATTAGCCTGGTCTTCAAGCACAACAGCAGCACAGCAAAATGTCATCTGATCTACCATCAGAATGGCAAATAATTAAGATAGAGCAGATGCTTTGGACAAAGAAAACCACTTGCTTATTTGTGTTCTTTAAACCACAAGTTCCTGGCTTGAAAGCAAGAATTTGCGGTTTACGATAATCCATTCTTTTAAAATGTCTACAAAAGGTCCAGTTCCAAAGAAAACAAAACAAAACAAGCTTTACAATAGCTATTGCACATTTGTAAGAGCTGGCCTAAAGATTTTCCTGAAGATCCAGACTTTGGAAGAAGGGATATTTTAAAAACTGGTATCAGTGTACATAGGAACACTGGCACAAATGTCACCTATTCTTGGTTTTAATTACAAGGGCAACAAGTAAACACCAACACATGAAGAAAGAAAACAAACAGCATTTCACAGAGCAAGAAGCTAGTGATGAGGCTGCAGTTAGTGCTTTGCAGTCGAATCCCGAGGATAGAATTCGGCCAGTGTTGTCTGTGGAATTCTCTTCAACATCTCCTTGGGGAAGATTCGCAAAAGCTGCCATCCAATGTCCAAGGTCTCGTAAACAGTACGATTTTCATAAGCACCTAAGATTGTAACCACAGATTGAATTACAAGGGAGGAAGAAGTGGCATCAACAGGCAGACCCTCTAAGAAGTGGTGAATCCTACAATGTTCCTGAAATGGACACTTACCCTGAGCGATGAAATTCTTCTCAAACTTCTGCAGAAACTCCAGATAAAGAAGATCATCTGAGGTAAGAGCTTCCTCACCAACTACAGCCTTCATAGCCTGCACGTCCTTTCCAATAGCATAGCAGGCATACTAGAAGGGAAGAAACAGAGGAATCAGTACTTTTACCTTGGTAATTAAAGTATTTCCTCAGTTTAGAAGTGAGTTGGCCTTTTGAAAGGATAATATCTGAGGTCCCTTTCGAGTCCTTTACTACTCTATGTGACTAAGGCTACTGCAGCTGACCACATGGCTTTATTACAGCATTATACAGTGACAGATGTGGTAAGCCAGATTACCTTCCATTCAATTCATATAGAAAAAGAACAGTTTATTTGGTATTTGCTGGAGAACTTCAAGTGTTCCACATCATACCGTGCACATTTATCACGCTGCTGAGAATCGTGACAGCAAGCCACACAGATGCACAGCATCTCTGTACCAACACTTCTGTTTAACCCAGATCAAATGGAGGCACTTGACTGCACTAAGCACTCAGAGTAATTGCTTTAAAGCAGTCAGTTGCAACTGATTGGCATGCTCTTAAGAAAAGATTTGAAATAATAGGCCCCTAAGTTTTCAGATGAGGTTTTCTGCATACCAGTTGGTTAGACACATCTGCATGATCCTTCCTGGTCATGCCCTCTCCAATAGCTGATTTCATCAGTCGAGACAAGGAGGGCAAGACATTAATAGGTGGGTAGATCTAGAGGAAACAGACATCCAACAAGGTCAGTATTGTTACTTCAACCTCCCAACCCCAGCAGGCTGTGGTACCACGGCCGTGCCCGGGAAGCACGGACTCCTGCCCAACTGCATCTCCTGCCCATCCCACTGTTCTCCATGGAGAACATGCAGGCTGGGAAAGAAATTTCCAGCAGGCTGGGAAAGAAATTCCCTTTTTTTTTTTTTAAATGAGAATACTTCTGTTGGATTCACAAATGCTGCAAGGTAAACAAGCCCTATTTGAAACTCTGCTTCAAACGGGTGCTTCAGGGTTTCAAATAAATCTGCAAAGTATCTGCTTCGGTGAAAGTACAGCAAAGGTTATAATTTTCATTATTTTTCCCCAGGTAAAATTAAACGCACTTGTCATTATTAAAATTATTGCTGCTTTATTAAAATCTCTTTTATTTAACTATATTAAAAATGTTTAAAATATTAGCAGATAGATCCTGCAGAGCATTCTGCATTTGTCATTTTTAAACAACATGTACTTTTAAAAAGTCTGTATTTGCTCTTAGCTCAGTTCTGAGGGACCACACACAATCTGCTGGAGGACAGCATGACACCAACCAGTAACATCCTCATGCACTTTGAAGGGACAGGGGGACAGAGGAAGGACAGCGTCCAAAGGTATATTTGGGCACTGTGCCCAGGGAGAGCAAACAGGTAGGCAGAATAGGTATGCCCAGAGTTGAAAGAGGACCCTTCATTAGTGAAATTCTTTACTATGAATAGTACATTACACTATTACACTAATAGCAGATTACACTAAGATTACACTGTGGATAGCATCTGAGGATGAACGTTAAATTTTCTAGACAATCAACAGAAAGGAGGGTTCTTAAACACACTCTAACTAGTCCGGTACACACCTGTCTGTTGTGCAGCTGTCTATCCACATAAATTTGTCCCTCAGTGATGTATCCAGTCAAATCAGGGATGGGATGAGTAATATCTGAAAAAGTAGAGGTTTAAGCTGTTTTCAGCCCTTTCACATCCATTTGGGCAGCGATGCACCAGCTTTAAGACAGTGGACACTGCACACTCACCATCATTGGGCATGGTAAGAATAGGAATCTGGGTAATGGAACCATTTCTGCCTTCCACACGCCCAGCACGCTCATAAATCTGTGCCAAATCTGTGTACATGTAACCTGGGAAGCCACGACGGCCAGGTACTTCCTCTCTAGCTGCTGAAACCTGCAGACAATCCAGAAAAGTGTTTCCAGGAAGCAGGATCACTCACATAAACCAGCGATCTCCTTTAATACAGAGGAGTGAGTTAAGGTATCTCTTCCTCTATTATAAAGTGCAGTATCATGCATGACAATAATTAATATACAATAATGCAACATGAAACTGTTGAATTCAAGCAGCCAAATACTTTTAAATATCATCCCAGCAAGAAATTTCACTGCTAAACTCTAAGCAACTGATAAACAGCTAAAAGCCTCACTGCGTAGTTTAAGAACATTGTAATGAATACTTTCTCCTTGAGCAGAAATTCACATTTCTACTTTATACTACCAATCCAGCACCCAGAATTCGAGTTAATGCCTACCTCTCGCAGAGCTTCAGCATAGGAGCTCATATCTGTCAGAATGACCAGCACATGCTTCTCACACTGATATGCCAAGAACTCTCCTGTTGTTAGAGCTAGACGAGGTGTGATAATGCGTTCAATGCTGAAATAGAACAGCATGGCACGTTCATGACAAGCACTTTAGGGCTGCAAGGGAACAGTTGGAAACTACAAATACTTTAAAACACCTTGAAAATCTACTAAATGCACTAATCAGAGCATGAGCCTTTCATATGTCATTTTACTGAAGTGTCAACATAAATAATATCTGGCAGTGTGGTTTCAGATTCCAGTTTACTTTTTTTCCTCTGCGTTTTCCCAACTGATACAGTTTAACTACTTACGTTGGATCATTAGCCAAATTCAAGAACAGACACACGTTGTCCATGGATCCATTTTCCTCAAAGTCTGATTTGAAGAATCGAGCAGTTTCCATGTTCACCTAAACCACAATATAAAGATATATCCATTCAAGACCATATTTCAGCATGCTGTATTTTTGCATCACATTCAAATCTAAATACCTTGTTATTAATTTATATAAAGTTCTCACAAAAACTCCTGTACCATCTTGACAAAAATTGAATGATTTCTAGAAATCTAGACTGCATTTCCATTATCATCATACTATTGGCCATTTACTATTTATTTTTTGGCCAGTGAGTTTATTTATCACTTTCATTATACATAAAACCTACTCAAAAAATCTTTCAGAAATATTAATGCTCAACTAGCACTCAGCATTGTCTTATTTAACATTCAAGTATCATTTTCCTTCAATAATAGGGACTTACACCCATAGCAGCAAACACAATAGCAAAGTTTTCCTCACTGTAGTCCATCACATCTTTGGATTTCTTCACCAAGCCAGCTTGGCGACATATCTGAGCTGCAATCTAGAGACAGAGAGAAAAAACACACACAGGTTAGTGTGTCTGTAGATTTTTGCTATTAGACCAGAATTTAACTCATTCTTTAACCCCACAAAAACACAAACTGCTTCAGCAGGTTTGAAAATAGCTTCGCCTGTGTACCAACCTCATTATGGGGCAAACCAGCAGCTGAGAAAATGGGAATTTTCTGCCCCCTGGCAATACTGTTCATGCCATCTATAGCAGAAATGCCAGTCTGAATCATTTCTTCTGGATAGATTCGACACTGAGGATTGATTGGTTGACCTATTGTAATTTTAAAACAGCATATTTAGATATTTCATGCACTAGTTTAAAACATGATCAAATTAGCACAGATCTGAAAGCTCATGTCTAAAGCTACAAAACCAACTTCACACTTACAGCTCTTTACCCACTCCAGACAAATCCAAACCTTTTACAGATCCCAATTCTTTGGTTTTATACCTCCATTAAAACAGCAAGGATACTTTCAAGAAAAGCATGTCAGATACTAATTTCTTATCTTTGAAGGACAATTAGCATAGTCTATATATATATTTCAAAGGACAGCTTCCAAGTACTACAACAAAGCTATTTTCTGCTACCTCATCATTATCCCAAACATCTTTGCTTTGTTTGATGCTACACATGTACTTAAGAACAAAATGTCACCATTAGGCCTTCATTTCAAAACTGAATCCATTTTAGCATTCAGAAATCAGGAAGACAAGATTTATCTAGCTCCACAGCAGAAATGGACTAAGAACATACCCATTATATCGAGGTAATCCTCAGCTAAAACAACAGGGCCTCTGTCTATAGGTTTTCCTGATCCATTAAATACTCGGCCTGCAAGATACAGCAATAAAATTGAAGTGTTAGTTGCTGTGAAATTAAATGTGATACATCTGCTCATTTCCAAAGATGCAAACACTTACCAAGCATATCCTCAGAGACAGGAGTTCGAAGAATATCCCCAGTAAACTCACATGATGTTTTCTTAGCATCAATACCTGAAGTTCCCTCAAATACCTGTACACATACCAGAAGAAATACCAGGGAAAGGGGTAAGTATTGTCCTTGACCAAATACTGCAATGCAGCAGAATGGTGTCTCACAACTTGAAAAGGAAGAAAACTCCCTACTACAAAACAAATACCTAATTTAGACAAGACCCAAGGTGCATCAGCAGCAACCAGCAAGACCCAGCACGATACCTTTGCTCTTGAGTCTCTGCTCTTGCCAACAGCATAAAGGTCTTCAGATAAGAAAAGCTAATATGAACACGAAACAGCTGCTTAGAAGGAAGCATATATAAAACCTCCTGGTTTAGTCTTACCTGAACTACAGCTTTGGAGCCACTGACTTCTAGAACCTGTCCACTTCTCCTTGTGCCATCAGGAAGAGTCAGGTGGACAATCTCTGCATACCTAGGAAACTGCAAATGAACAGGAAAGACAGCAGAAAACATTAAAATCCAGAAGATAAGAAATAGTATTACTATAGTTCTGAGCACACTTAGCACTGTAGTAACTACCAGATCTTTTAACAGTTTTATCATCAGAATTCACTCCAAAGTAGCCAAAATTTAATTGAGTTAAAAACATTTTCATGGGGACTATACAAAGTTTGCCTAGGGTAGGAGGGTGAGTTTTATGATACTTGGGATTTAATCTGTCACAGATTTCCTGGAAAATCTCCCTCAACACCCAGTTTGTTAAAAATAACCTTTACCTTAACTTGATCCAAGATTACCAGAGGACCGTTGACACCTGATACAGTTTTATATGCTGAAAGAGGAAAAAAAAAAAAGAAAAAACACACAGGTGAGGTATTTCCTCAGAACAGAGGAGTTTTCCTACATGAAGTGACTGTTTGGAAGTCACACTCCTATCACCAGTTTGAGGCTCAAATCTGCACCATTTCAATGCTTACTATGAACTCTAAAAGAGGATAAAATACTGAATTATGTTGACAGCATTTTGGCCACTACCTGGTAAGCACCTGAGACAACTCCTTAATTGGCAATATGATATAATATTATGGGTATTGGAACCTCCACAATTTGCATCCAGCATATAGGGACTTCTCATACAGGAAGATGTACAGTTTCTCTCAGAAGGGTTATGCTTTAAACACTAGCAGCTCCTAAGCATTAATGCTATACAGCAAATTCACTTAAATTCACTTCATCATCTATGCCTGGGGAAACAAGTGAAAAAGTGGAGCCATTTACAGATCAGGAAAGAAGCCAGCACCTTTTCTTGATCCCAGGGCAAAGCTGAGGAAAGAGGCATTCCTGATACTATCACAAATTCCACCAACATCAAGTTACAAGGTATCAGCTGGCTTAGATACTTCACAACATGCCCAAGGTTGATAAGGATATAGGGTGTTATATAGACTGTCAACAATGTGGTGGTTACACTTCAGAAAGCGGTTTAAACCACTGCAGTATAATCTTCAGGAATGCGAAAATGCAATAATCAAAAACATAAACGGCATTAAATAAGGGATGAGAGTCACTGTTAGATGTGCCTGGAACTTCTCTCTTCTAAAGCTTATCAAAACCCTGCTATACAAGCAGGGTTGTACATGCAGGACATGTCCCATGCCCCTAAAATAGTCTAAAGGGGAAGCACAAACTCATCTGCTCACTTCACTTGTGCTGTGAGAATGAGATAAGACTTTATACTATACAGAAGACTCTACTTAGAGCACATATTTGCGGGCCACTGCCCGAAAGGAGGGGAAAACCTCATTCTGAGCAACACTACGTTTCATCTCATGACTGTCTCATGAGCATTTCTGCCCCAGTCAACAGGAAGGAGCTTATTCCCAGATTTTTCCACATGAGGATGGAGAAACATCCACATTGCTCCTTGATAAGAGGCAGCACTGACTCCTACTTCAAAGCCAGCCACTGACTCAAAAACCCCATTTCCATTAACACCAACCAATCCCATGACAAATCAGAACCAACTGAAGTTTTTTTTTCAAGTAAAATTTACAAGTAACATCAGTTTTGGAAAAAAATATATATGTAAATAGAAATAAGCAACCAGGGAGAGAAGGCAGCAGAGCACTACAATAAATTTCTTTAACCAGTATCCATAGGAAGCAAGAGCTCAGGATCGTATTGTCACGCTGACTTGCTGTAAACACCTTGAAAATCTTGAGGGTAACTTGGCTAGGAAGTCACCTTGGCTCCAACCTTGAGAAACCTTCAGTCCAGAATAAGGCAGAACCACCAGCTTCTGGGGAGATCATAATTATTAATTTGGACTTCGAACTAGTCTAGTTTTTAAAGAACACATAGGGATAAAAAAAGTTCCCCAGCTACATTTTTTTAAATATTCATGCAATTGAAGTGCACAGGTACAGTTAGTCCTGTAACTGCTACCTAGATCAAAAAGGCTAGAAAAATAAGAAAAATAAATGCACCTTCAAACTATTTGGACTTCCCCCTTACCATGTTGTGAGCAACCTGCTACAAGATTGCTCATTTCCCCTTTTTCGGCAGATTTCCCAACACCATCTTAAAGGAACAAAAAGCACTGCACCCCCCACAACTCGCAGCATTTTCCAGTTCCTGCCAAAAAGGGAAGTTTGTCACGAAGGACACCAAAAAGAGTCCTTTCCTAACCCGTGGAAAAGCATATATATGTATATATATATATACACACGTATACACACACACGCACTTATGTTAATGGTTCCAAACAGTGACCAATGTAAGTATTTACACAGGATAAAGCCCTTATAAAGATTAACTGCACATCTAGGGAAAATAAAATCACACTGAAGTGCGTGGGGGTTTTGGCACGCTGGTTGTGGACATTTACACATTCCTCTGGGCAGTTTGGGGTGAGATAGGCAGAAATCGGCAAAAAGCAGCAGGAGACTACGGCGGGAAGGGGCCCAGGCCTCGCCTCGGGGCCTGGAGAGCGGTACAGAGTCCCTCGCACCGCGACGCGGCCCTCGATGTCCCCCAGGGCCCTCAAGGAAGCTCCGGGCCCGGTTAGTGCCACCGGGAGCCTCCATCCCCGCGGCCTCAGGCCTTGCCGCCAGGCCCGGGCCCCCTCGGCGAAGCCGCCCGCCCCGCACCGGCGCCCGCACTCACTGAGACGCGGCTGGGAGAGGTAGTCGCGGGTCAGGGCGGCCGCCTGTTCCCGGGGGCCGCCGCCGGGCCCGGCGCCGTTCACCAGCCCCCGCATCACCCGCACCGCCGCCATCTTGTCCTGCCCGCGCCGCCACCGCGCGGGGAGGCCGCGCTGCGCACGCGCAGTTATAGGAGCGCCGCGCCCCGCCCCCTTCCCCCTGCGCTGCGCACGCGCAGTTGTAGGCGCGCAGCGCCCCGCCCCCCGCGCTGCCTGGCGGGGGGGGGGGAGCGGGGAGCTCTCCGCGGTGCTGAGCGCGGGACTGGGGCAAAAAGGGGCAAAATTGGGGGAAAAAACAGCGGAGTTGGGAGCAAGGCGGCAAACTCGGCGTTCGAGACATCCTTGGAGATCTACTGCACCTCAGGATACCTGACATGGTCGCTGCACTTCCTTACTCCAGCTTGGCCAGCAGGAAAATTGTCTTTTTTTTTTTTTTTCTGTTTTCCCTTTTTTTTTTTTCCCCAGGGCTGTTGGAAAAATGCTATCACTGCTAGCATCTATAATGGTTTAAAAAGAAAAAAAAAACTCACAGAGAACACATACAGATATTTCCATGGCACCTCTGAGTGAGCTCTCCAACCCTGTGCAAAACAGGGGGCAACACTGCAATGAGCTGCTCAGGTCTCTGCTCTACGAGGAAGTCTCCTGGCTGCAGAGAAAACCTTTCTACCCACTCTTCACTTCATGGGAAATCTCCCCAAAGTGGGGCCTTATGGAGACCTAGGGGGTCTCTATGGAGTCCTGCAGAGCCCAATGGGGTCTCTATGGAGTGCTAGGGGGTCCTATGGAGTTTCTAGGGGATCCTAGGGAGAATCCATGAGGTCTCTATGAGGTCCTAGGGGAAACCTATGGGGTCCTTTGGAGATGTATAGGGCCCTGTGGAGTCTCTATGGGACCTAGTGGGTCCTAGGAGGTCTCTATGGGGTGCAAGGGGATCTCATGGGGTTTCTAGGGGGGTCCTGAAAAGTCCTATGATGCCCTAGGGGGACTCTATAGGGTGTCTGTGGAGTCCTATTGGGACCTAGAGGGTCTCTATGGGACCCTGGGGGGTGGTTAGAGGAAGTCCTAGGAGGTCTCTATGGGGTGCTGGGGGGGTCAATGGGGTGTATAGGGGATCCTAGAGGGTCCTATGGGTACCTATGTGGTCTCCATGGGGCCCTAGGAGGTCACAGGGGGTCTCTCTGGGTCCTGTGGGGTCTTATAGGGTCATTAGTGAGGTTTCTATGGGGTCCATGGGCCCCTAGGGGTTCTTTATCTGGTCTCTGTGGAGGCCTGTATGGGACCCTAGGGGGTCTCTATGGGGCAGAGAAGGCACTATGGGACCCTATGGGGTCCCAGTGAGGCCCTAGTGGTTTCTGTAGGGTATCTATGGGGCCCATGGTGTCTTAGAGAATTATAGGGGGTCTCTACAGGGTGCAAGAGGATCCTAAAGAGTCCTAGGAGCTCTCTAGGGGGTTGCTGTGGACTCTTACGGGGTCCTAAGGGGTCTCTGGGGCACTAGGGGGTTATAGGTCTCTACAGGGTCCTCTATGGGCTCCTGAAGACAGCATGGGCTAGCTGGCAGAACAGACACCTTTTGAGTTAGGTGCAATAACTACTCCTTGCTTTTTCAAAGCACAAGGAAAACTCATGAAAATCGAAGTCTAGGGTATGAGAGGGTTGTGTTCCTGAAAGAGAAACCCAAACCCTGCCCAATTACTTTCAGCAGACAACCTTTATGGATGCAGAAGCCCAGCTGGCACAGCACAAACACTGTAGTGAGCAGTGAGACAGGGAAAGAAAAGGAAGCACAAGGAACTCTGGGTCCTCCCCTCCCCTTTATTACATATAGGCAGAAAACAGTGTTTTTCTCCCGTTTGCTTACAAAGGAAAGGAACACAGAGCTTCAAGTCACTTCACACAATTCCAGGCGCAGCTTGGCCGAACTCCGCTTCTCCGGCCGGAGTCTGTGCTCCGAATGGCGGGGAAGCCCCAGAATTCCAGACCCACCTCCCTACTCGCCCATGCCGCCGTCCACGTGGCTTGGCCAGCGGAGCTCGGCACAGGAACGAGGGCCAAAGGGATCACATTCCGAGCAGGGAGAGAGGCCAAGTGCACATTCCTCTCCCGAGGGAACTACTTTAGTCACGGTAGGTACCAGGCTTTGTGCTCTTCCACCTGCAAATAAAAAAGTGACCTGCAAAAGATGACGATTGCATCTTCCAATGAGTAAAGGCAGCACCCCAAAAGCCTCTTCAGTTCCTGCGTTTTTTTTTTTTTTTTCCTCCCATTAGAAACATTTACAGGGTTTGGTTTGGGGTTGTTTTTGGTAACCCACAATTTTGCAACATCCAGCTTAAAGGCAAGGTTAAGACTGCTATATGAAACCATCCACCAACCCAAACGATGCATCGCCTTTTCCCACACCCCAAAACACAACACGAGCTCCAAGCAGATCCTCCTGCAGCTCCCCACAAGTTCTGCAAAAAGGGAAGATACAAAAATAGCAAACAGCTCAAATTTCAAGTAAAAGCAAGCAGAAAATGGTTTGGTAGTGCCTGCCAGCCTCTGTCAGCAGGGGCAGCAAGAGGAACTCCTTCATTTGAAAATCTTTTGCAGGTCTCCCTTTTAAGGCCTTAGTGTCATTACAGAAAGAGGAATTAGTTTTGTCTTGTGCTTGCAATTGCTGCCCCCTAGTGCAGCACCAAAATCTCCTACAATTTAACACTTACAGTGTCTAGCTGTCCACGGCCGTGCAAAGTACACACAGGAAGGGTCTGAACTATCAAGAAGTGTTTAAGCTTGTTGCAGATAACTTATGTAAAGGACAGTACTTATGTGCCAAGTGTTTCAAACAACCACACACAGAGCCAAATGTTGAGCAACTGCAATACTGCTGCAACTCAGCTTCTCAACTTGAGCCACGGCAAAAAAAAAGAGAAAAATGAAAAAGAGAAGAACAACCAAGCACTGTTATGGACATCGAAGAGTTTATCTTCACTGGGCAGAAGAGTGAGAACTGTGTTCCCAGAAGGAAGATTGGATGTTGCAGATGACTTGGGATAACAAGTCAAATAAACCAGTGCAGATGTTGGCAGAGATGACAAACACCAGCTGGGGCCAGTTCCAGAGAGTGGATTGTCATGGCAGAAGATCCTGTTGTTTAGTAAAGTGATATCCACAAAGAGGATGGGAGCACTACCCATCTCTCCCAAAGTTTAGTCATTAGTTAAGGAACCTTAAGACAACTTGTCAGGCTGCAGCAACAGGGTAACTGTTGGGTCTTTAGAGATTCAGTCCCAGAGCTGTTTTGGGTTCACATGAAGCAGAGGGAGTCTTTTGTGCCAAATCTATAAGGAAAATTGCAAAAGAGAGGCATCAGTTTTCACCAGTAAGAGGATCCATCACATCCATGGTTAACACATAGTTTCAGAGCTCCCCAGTATTTCAATATTTGACTGCATTCTCTTGAAAGCCCATGCTTCGTGTTTGCTACGGAACGCTGACCTTTCTTCTGCTCTGCAGCTTGAGAATATCAGCTGCCCAAAGAAAAAGAAAACTACGTGGACAGAGTCTTGAAGAGCCATTAACAGAATGCTCAAAGAAAGATTTAATATCTTTATTTACCCTAGTCCTAGACACGACTGCTGCAATCGGCATGCAGTTTAGGCCCATAAACTCTGGTCCTTCATGGTTACTAAATAAAACCCAGTTTAGCACTTTTTAAGTAGAGATCACACCTATAAGAAATGACCTCTCACCCAGAAGGCAAGACAGAAGATGCTGTTCATACCAAAAGGCATAAAAATACTGGTAGATTTTATCACTGTCCCACAAAATACCACAAGCTCAACCTGGCTTTGCATATATTTTGTTGAACAAAGAGCATCTAAACAAAGGACTGCCTCTTGGTAGAGCTTTCAGATTTCTCTGCAGAACATGGTAGGAAATACCATGGTAGGTACAATTTCTAGCACAAAGGACAGCCCTCAAGACAGAAGTTGGTAGAGAAGAGGCAACGCCACTGAGTACCTGACAGGGATACAGTGCAACTAGAAAGGGGAAAGATTTTTGACTCAGGCTACACCTCTGATGGACATCTTCCATTTTATAAGGTTGTCAAGGGATCCTAGTAGTAGCCAGCTAACATCCATACCTCCATCAGCAAGGGAGAGCTTTTCCAATTCAGCTTCAAGTTCAGCATCAGAAATGGCAGGATTCGGTGGCTTCTGGGGAACGGGAGGCAGATCTACAGGTTCCTTCGCAGAGTCTTGGAGGAGACTATCCAGCTCTTCCTCAAGTTCCTCAGTGTCCATCTCTGCCAATGAAAGAAAACATTCAGCTACAAGCAGAAATAAATAGTATCTTCACAGCACATGATAAAGCAGCAGGCAGAGAGCCTCACTGCAGATAATACTCAAGACACTGGTTGTTAACAAAGGTATTACCAGAGATATTACCACTTGGCATTCCCACTACTCATAAGAAGCAACTCCCCATGCTTCCCCCATAGGCAGTCAGAGACCTACAAGGGATTTGGAGATGCACAAATACCAATCGTCCCACAACCCCCTGTCAGAGAGGAGAGCTCCTTGTCAATTCTCATCCCTTCTAAAGGCACCAGTAGCTACATCCTCAGCGTTTCAGCAGCTGCCTGTGCTCCCAGGAAGGAGGGGGAACAGCAGTAGCATGTGGGACAACGGTTGGAGGAGAAAAGAGAAGATGGGCACATCAGGAGGCCCAAACACATACCTAGACCATTGATCCCCACTCCAGCCAGGGTCTGAGCTACTTCGTCTTGAGTGTCACAGAGCTGAGGAGAAACACACAAAGTTTGATACAAAATACCAGGTGTTACGAGATTACAGGTCAGGCCATTTTAAGACCCTGTTCTTGCACATTTAGTTGCATTCCGGGTTCTAAAAGCCTGGCTTGCATTTCTTTTTAATACATCGTGCAAAACATTTGCTAACAAAGAGAGTTGTGCACTTGCACAACTATGGCTAACCCGGAGAACACAAAGTGCATCAGGTTGGTGTGCTAGCCAACAGTAAATGAAAATACATATAAACCAAATACAACCAGTTATTTGAAGATTTCTGCTCACTTGTTTAAAAAGATCAAGATTAAGTCAATCTGCTCTGATGACATATGGAATAGAAACAGAACAGTGCCAGAAGCCTCAGTATTGGTATCTGGGCAAGTTTTCTATGTGCATCCACCCACTTCTTGCTTGTTTAATTAGATGTGCTCTTATTTCAGTACCTCTTGTATCTGATCCACCAGGTTCTCAGCCTTCTCCACTGTTACATCCTTCATAGACAGCTTGAGAGCTCCCACACCGGCTTGATAGGCATTAAATACCTTAACAAAGGGGAAAGATACATAATGCTGAATGAGTAAGAGCGAAGAACAGGCAGTGTGAGCTTCTCTCAAGATCCATTATTCAAGTTGAACCTTCAGAGCAGTGCTAGTACAGGAGAAAATGGGGCCCTGAGTGGGTTTCCTCAAGGCAATGCCCCATTGTCAGCCTGGCTGTCTCCTGCAGCAGATAAAGCAGCCCCACCAGCTTGCTTGCACCCCAGAGACAAGAGCTCTCCTAAGCAAGTTAAACAGCACAAATGAAGAGTGGAGCTAACGTGAGAAATAGAAATCAAAATGAACACGCTACCATCTGGTCAGTCTGGGAGGCATAAATGCGATCCAGGATCCCTTGCACTGCATCCAGCTTGGAATGAAGCTCTTCGATGCGCCTTTCCGTCCTTCGCTTGGACTTCAAACATCTCAGCGCCTGCAGATATTACACACACAGGCTTGGATCACAAAGCAGCAGCAGCCAAAGGGAGTACATCCTTTAAGAACTACAATCCTTGTACAGCAAGGGACATACAACAGCTGGATTTGAGAGCTAGGTATTTCTTTTTCTTTCCATCATATCGCTTCAGACAAATATATTCCTATCACCACATGAAGGAGCCCTTTGGCTTCAGAAACACACTTGCACACCACTAGGACAACACTACCAAATGCTAGACACTGTCTGTAGTGATAAAGCCATTCCAAGAAGCTTAACTTGTTCTTTCCAAGTACAACAGTACTTACCAATTGCTTTTTCCCAGCTCTACAAGCACTCCGGGCATCCTCTTTACACCTGTACAGAGGCAACAAGGAAAAGGAGCTTATTCCTTTGCAACTTGCAGTTATTTACAGGTCAGTTGCCACCCTCACTACCTTGCTCTTACCCACAGGTGGCTGCGTACCAATATATTTTCCACACAGACACCGTTAAGGCATTGCTTTATTTTCACGGGTAGGCCTTGAATGCATTCCAAATATTTCCGTAACTTCCATATCCACTCACTGTGTTTTGTTTTCGTGTGGATACAAAGCAAGGATGGGAAAATGTGTCCTACTCCTCTACGTAACTAGTGCATTTACCAAACAAGGAAGCATGACTGGCACTTAAAGAGGACAGCTTCATTCTTAACTATGTCACAGGAACATAAAGCTTCACATCGTCACGAAGTTCTTCCCACCACCCTTCCCCAAATTACTTCTCTGCTTCCTGGGAAAGGGACTCCACCTTCTGTGACAGCAGCTGCTCACTCTGCATCAACTGATACACGCCAATGTCCACATCGTTCATTGGGGAGACTTTGGCATGAAGACCTCGGGCAAACTTCACTATCTAAAGAAAGAGAACCACATTCCTGAGTCGTTTCTCTCCAGAATTTGTGCTTGCACTAGAAATAATTCCATTCTAACGGATAAAAAAGATGCTTTTGCTTCAATAGAACACCCTGAGGGCCTAAAGGCTATCCTAGCACTTTCACAGATACTACCAGTTTGGACCCCAACTGCATGGGGCAGCAGCTCTGAAGTGCAGAGCAGTCAGGACAAACATGACACATTTGAGACCCCTGAGCCTGCATCCACTACAGTCACTGTCAAACAGGACACCTTTTCTTGAGAGCTGGAGCACTGATTTCAACCTGTAGCTACCAAATATGAAATTGCTCCACAAGAACTTAATTTTCTGCAAGTTTGCAAGTCCCTGTCAGGTTCTCTACCGAACCACTATCCTAAAATGCCGTGCGGCGTTCTGGGAATATTCAGCAGGATACTTGCTAGCTGTCAAATTACACAGATAATGTTACAAATGCTTGAAGGGGAAAATAGGAACCCCTCCTGCAAAGAGCATTTAATCTCACCTATAACAAGGTTAAAATGTTGAAGTATTGAATTGACTTTTCTGAAGAAAATCAACACTTAACCAATAGTGAGTAGTTTTTCAGCTATAATGAAATGCAAGACAGGGATGATGCCACCCAAAAACAGTCACCTTTACCCTGTACCTTCTCTCCATTCTGTTCCAGGATTGTGACCCTCTTTTCCTTCTGCAGCTGGAGCAGCAACAAGTAGAAGGTCCTTTCATCAGGACAAACGTTGGCACAAAGGGACCGCAGCTCCGAGAGGGCAACAACAGGGTGAGAAGAGAGCGCAGAGTTCTGGTATAAGCGATAAACTTCCTCTGCCTTTTCCTGAAAGGAAGCAACAAAACCATCCGTTAGTTGATTCACGACTATTCTTTTTCCCACAAGGTTTGCTAAGGCCACCTCTACTTCCTCCCACATGCCTAAAGGTGGAAAATTAGAGGTGTCACATTAGGGGGGAACAAGAACTTCCAAAATAAGCTGGCTGTGAAATTCAGAAGGTGGTAAGTATTCATAACTCTCAAAAAATATCACCACTAAGGGAATGCAAAATACTACAGTTTTCCTCTGCAACCAGAATTACATACTCGTGTTCCCTGTGTAAACACCACGAAAAATACAAGCACTACAGAGTCAGCAAATCAGACACTGCTACATTCCTTGCTGTCCCATCGATTCAAGCCCAGTTTAAGCCTGCCTTTAGTAAACACTCTAGGTATCCAGAGTAATTTCGTATCATTTTTTTTCTCTGCCCAATGATAAAAGAACAATTTTCCTGTTTCAAGTGAGGGTCATGTAACTGGAGTTACAGTCCACTTAAAGACTAAAGAAACAACTTTTTCTGCTTCCACCCACCTCCAAATTCCCCATCAAGCTTTTGGTGTTAGTTACACAACTCTGGAAAGGACCGCAGAACTACTGCAAAGACACTGTGCTCTGTCAGAGCAACTATAATAAGAGCAACACATCTACAGAGTTCTTTCACATCCACAAGTCCCAGTCATTTAGAGGCCACCTGCACACAAGAGCAGCGAGTTTGACGCTGTTTTTCAACGGAGTAACTTCAGGGTTTCTTTTTCTCCTTTTCTTTTCCCTTCCTTTTTTTTTTTTTTCTTGAGAAAAACCCTAGCAACAGTGAGGAAGCGACCCGAGGTCTCGATCGTGGCAGCACGGCGCCATCCACATCATAGAATCACAGAATGCTGAAGGTTGGAAGGGACCTTAGGGATCATCCAGCCCAACCCCTGCACACGCAGGGTCACCTAGAGCACGTGGCACAGGGCTGCGTCCAAGCAGGTTTGAAGATCTCCAGAGAAGGAGACTCCACAACCTCTCTGGGCAGCCTGTTCCCCTCACTGGGAAGAAATTTTTCCTTAAGTTCCTGTGGAACTTTTGGTGCTTCAGTTTGTGGCCATTTCCTCTAGTCCTATCAGTGGCCACCACTGAAAAGAGACCAGCACATCGCAGCGAGCAGCGGCAAGTTGCATGAATCCACAGCACGAACGCGGATCTACCGCTAACAACTGCTGCAGGAAAGGGCCTCTGACAGGAGGCAGCAGCAATTCAAGTCGTGTCTGAAAAGGCAGAGCAAAAGCCCATGCCCTGAAGCAAAGCAGCCTTTAATGAGGCACCCACGGGTTCAGGAGAGACACAACACGCTGGCCTGACAGCCAGGGACACGCGAGTCACTCGTTTCTCTCCCCAACACATGGCATTCAAGCTGCAAGTTTCTCTGCTTCCTCTTCCACAAGCCTGGGATGCACAGCGGTCTCGGAGCACACGACGGGACTTCCTGGAGAGCACGGCAAGCTTGCCAGCCGTTTCTTCCGGAAAAGTCATTACATTAATTTCAATGTTTATTTTTAACCACAAGTTATTACTCCCCCCATCCCTCTAAACACTTCTAAATACACTAGAAGTAGAGACAAGGATATTTTTTTATTCAGCCCTGACCTTTCACTTATGCTAGCACATAAAATCACTCATTATTTTAAGATGTGCAACCTGAGGGTGCTCTAGAAAACACTCACCTGTAGTAGCTCCACAAAAATCAGAATTTCCTCCTCCTCGGGCACCTTGCTGTCACCCAGCACGCTTGACAGAGTCCACTTGAGGGGTTTCAGAATAAACACCCCCACGCCCCATGAGATCCAGCTGCTGTCTACGCTGGCCATGAAGTCGGATTCTCTCTGCATTTTGCCACGTCTGTAGAAAAGAAACGCACAAGTTACAGGATCCAGCGTGGCCAATCCCAAATCCTTACAGAGAAAGGGAAAAACAGGGGCAGTGAGGACGCTGGAGGGGACAAGGATTATCTGAAACTGTTCTGCACGCTGCACATTGATAACCCTGGTAGTGGCTAGTGGCTCATATGTGCAGGCCGGCCAATTACTATAGGCACTAAGGTGCACAGCTGGGGTGCACAGGCTCGCTCTCGAAGTATTTTGTTTACAGTTTTCCCATCTTTACAAGTTTCTCCTCCACGAAACTCTTTGGGAAAGTCGCTTTTCCGCACCAAAGGCTCCTCGTGCTCTCCCGCACCCCCAGCTCTGACCACGAAGCCACGCGCCCCCTCCTCATCCCCACCATTTTATCCCGCTCCTCCCGGCTCCTTGCACTGGCTCCCCGCACCGTCCCAAGCCCCTCACACCCAGGGGCTCCCACCCTGGCTCCCCAGACCATATTGCCCCTTTCCCGGCCCGTTTCTCCCCTTCCAGCCCCCGGTCCAGGCCTGCTGGCCTGCCCAACCCCTCCACCTGCCCCCAGGCCGGTTCTTCCTTCTTCCCGGGCTCTGCCCAGGCCTGGCCACCTCCCCGGCCCCGCTCCAGGACTGTATCCCCCTGCCCCAGGCTTGTCACTGCCACCAACCCTGCTCCCCCACTCTGTCACTCCCCCCTGGGCCCTGTCACCCGCCAGCCCGTTGCCCCGGGGCCCTGTCCCCTGCCCCGCCACCTTCCAGGCTCTGTCCCTCCGTCCCGGCCCCGCTCCCCCCGCTCTGTCACTGCCCCCGGCCCCATTGCGCCCGCTCTGTCACTCCTCCCCAGGCCCTGTCACCTGGGCCCGCTGCCCCCGGGCCCTGTTCCCCCGGCCCCGCTCCCCCGGCTCTGTCACTGCCCCGGGGCCTGTCCCCCGCCCCAGCCCCGCTACCACCCGGGCCCTGTCCCCCCTCGGCCCCGCTGTCCCCCAGGCCCTGTCACTCCCCGCGGCCCCGGCTGCCACCCGGGCCCTGTCCCCCCTCGGCCCCGCTGGCCCCCAGGCCCTGCTCCCCCCGCTCTGTCGCTGCCCCCGGGCCCTGTCCCCGCGGCCCCGCGGCCCCGTACCGGAGCAGCTCGCGCAGGACGGTGCCCAGCCCCAGCGGGACGCTGCCGCGCCGCTCGAAGCCGAGCTGCAGCTCGCGCAGGCAGGTGCGGACGGCGCCGCGCCGCCGGCCGCGCGCCAGCACCAGCCCGGCCCAGAAGGCCATCTTGCTGTCCCACTCGGTGCTGTTCACGTCGCGGCTCTGCTTGAAGGCCGAGAAGAGGAAGGCCATGCGCTCGTCGTCCGTGTCCCACTCGGGCGGCAGGTCCCCGGCCGGGGCCGGCCCAGGCGGCGGCCGCCCCGCGCTGCACATCGGCCCGCGCGCCCCCGCCGCCGCCGCCGCCGACCGGCGCTCTGCGCATGCGCCGCCCCCCCCCCCGCCGCGCTTTGTGTGGGACAGCCGCGTTCTCCGCGCCTCCCCCCCCCGCCGCGCCGCGCGGGGTGGTACGGCCCGGCGCATGCGCACACTGCGCGGCGCGCCCCGCGGGTTCGGCGCTAGGTGACGTCACGCGGGGGCGGTGCCGCGCGGGTGTGATGTCACGGGGCGGCGACGTCATGGCCTCGGCTGTGGAGGCCTGGGGCGCTGGCGGCCTCGGGGGGAAGGACGGAGTCCGTGTGTCCCTAGGGCAGTGCCCATGTGTCCTTAGGACGGAGTCCGTGTGTCCCTACATGCCAACACTGTCACCACAGGAAAGGACAGTGTCCGTGTGTCCCTCAGAGTTGCGCTCCCTCACCAGAGAAAAGGACAGAGTCCATGTGTCCCTAGGACGGAGTCCGTGTGTCCCTATGTGCCAATTCCTTCACCACAAGAAAGGACAGTGTCCCTAGGACGGAGTCCATGCATCCCTAGGACAGTGTCCGTCTGTGTATAGAATGGTGTCCGTGTGTGACCATTTTGCAGTTCACATGTTTAAACATGTTCCCCCTCACCAGAGGGAAGAGCAGTGTCCGTGTGTCCCTAGGACGGAGTCCGTGTGTCCCTACGTGCCGACTCCGTCACCACAGGAAAGGACAGTGTCCGTGTGTCCCTAGGATGGAATCAGTGTGTCCCTAGGACGGAGTCCATATGTCCCCAGGACAGTGCCCATCTGTGCATAGGATGGTGTCCATGTGTTACCATTTTGCAGTTTAAACGTTTTGCAGTTCCTCACCAGAGGAAAGGACAGTGTCCGTGTGTCCCTAGGACAGTGTCCATGTGTCCCTAGGACAGTGTCTCTGTCCCCCCTGCACTTCCCTGCCAGGTAACTTTACTGATGAAGAAGGGAGGGATCCCAAAGCAGCCTTGGAACCTGCACATGACGCATCCCTGCGAAGGAATCTGTGTTTATCTCCTTACTTTGGCTTGGCTTTTTCTGAAGCAGGCTGCAGTTTCACATGAGTTTTCTGTGCTCTCCTGTGCCCAGGAACCCGCGGCTTTGGGGAACTTCAGTGCCAAACCGTAGCCTGTTTGCAAAAATGCAAGGTGGCTTTTAGCAAAAGAAACGTTGTGGCCAGGGTCTGACCACAGGTCTTGCTCAAAAAGCCGCACGGGGCCGGGTTTATACGCACAGGAAAACCGGCCTCAAATGCTGCTGCCAGACATCGCCCTTCACGGCTCCAGCAAGGAAAAGGGCCCGGTGACGGCGGGATCCAGCTCCGGCGGGATCGCGATCCTGCCATGCAGGAAACGCCTGCTCTGAGTTCACCTATGGAAAAACTTCATACAGGAAAATAAATAAATAAATAAATAAATATACACACAGACCAAAGAATGTGCCGTATGCGTTGAGATAACTGGGAGAAAGGGACAAAAAGATTCACCCTACGGGTGTAATAGTGATCCCGTTGGATAAAAGCAGGATAAGGGCCTGCTCCGCCAAGTCAATTAGTGTTGCTGCCTCTGGACTAGTTTGACTGAAACAGTCACCCTGCGTCCTGCCAGCTCCTGGATGCAGATGGATGGGATGCAGCGTGTTGGGATACGGGTTTTTCCGGGAATGGTGGCAGTATTTGTCACTGTAATGCCAAGGCTTTCCCCACACAGACTCAGCACGCAGCAAGGATGGCCAGGGTTGAGCAACAGTGGGGTGAAGAGTCCTGTCTTTTTGCAAAAATCAGCCTGTTTTTTCCAGCAAATTGGATTTTGCCAAACGGTCCCAAGCTCCGGCCAATCCGGCAGATGCTCCGTTTGTGGCGAGCCCCGTTGCAGATTACCCCGGGGCTGGTGATCCACCCAGTTCCGCAAGGGAGGAGAAAAAGCAGGGAAAGGAGCCCAAACTTGCTGTCTGCTGTGGAGGAGCTCAAAGTCCACGTGTGCTGTGAGCGGAAAATTCCACTGGTGTGGAAATCTGCACAGCAGCCCCCTGCGTTCGTAAGGCAAAAATGTTGAACCCTTTGTGCTTGCCCAAGCACAGAGAGCCCTGGGATCCCATCCGGAGTGACTCAGGGAAGAGCCGGTGGCGCGGAACGGAGCTCCTCCCTCCTCAAGCCCTTTGCAGGGCGCTGATTGCAAAAGCATTCCGTCGTTTTTAAAGAGAAACCTGGCATTTAGGAGAAAAAACACTCCTTTATCCTGAGGGAGATGGTCAAAGTCACCGGACAGTTTCAAATCCCTTTCAGGAAATAAAATAAGAGAGAGAGGGCAAAAATCTGGAGGAAGAAGTTAATGCAAGAAGCACGTGCAGCTCCGCAGCCCATCGCTGTGCAGAGGTACTGCAGGTTGCAGCGGTGCTTTGGGAGGGGATATCACATTTTTCCTCCACGCTGCCTCTTTTAAAGGAACACCTAAAAGTCGATTTTTAAAGGGTGGAAATGCCTGGAGAGTGTGAGCCTTGAGCGCAGCACTTGCTCGCGTGGGGTTAACCGCTGACCATGGGGCTTCCCTCGAGACACTCATCCAGAGGGGTCCAATCCAACCCAATCCAACGGGGTCTGGAGCCTCCGGACAGGAGGAACAGGCTCTGGAGGGGCCTCCCCGGCTCTTGGGCTCGTTTTAATTCACACTCGCAGCAGAGTGGAGGAAAGTTGGTATCCCCAAAGAGCAGCAATTCACCCGTCTGCTCCAAGCGCTCCGTGTCCGCCCACTGCTCCTCTGGCTCTGCAATCCGCCCGGCTTCCCGGCAGCCGCCGGTTCCTCCGGAGCGGCAGGGACGGGACGATAGGGCAGGGGAGCGGAACGGCAAGGCAGCGGCCTGCCCGGCCGCGATAACGGCGCAGCCCTCCCGCCGCGGCCGCGCCGGCCTTAAATGGAAGCGCTCCCTGCGCCCGCTCCTCAGCGTGCGGGGAAATTCCTGCACGGAATGGGATGACGTTGGCGGCACCGCGAGCCCCACCCGGGCTGCAGCACCGGCAGGGTGGAAGGACGTTTCCCCGGCCTCTTTTGCTGCTATCTTTTGCACCTGTGTCATTTGGCGCAGTGAAAAAATGCACTTTTAGTGTAATTTTGTAGATGAGGCGGGAGGGATGGAGCCGAGCCCTTGTCAGGTGGGTGCTCGGGTGATGCAGCCAGGTGCAAAGCGCGGGGCAAGGCGGGAAGCTGCAGCTCTGCAGCAGGTTGGTGGCCACTGAGAGGACTAGAGGAAATGGCCGGAAACTGAAACACCAAAAATTCCATAGGAACTTAAGGAAAAATTTCTTAACAGTGAGGGTGACAGAGCCCTGGAACAGGCTGCCCAGAGAGGTTGTGGAGTCTCCTTCTCTGGAGATCTTCAAACCCGCTTGGACGCAGCCCTGTGCCACGTGCTCTGGGTGACCCTGCGTGTGCAGGGGTTGGACTAGATGATCCCTAAGGTCCCTTCCAACCCTAAGCATTCTATGATTCTATGATTCTATGATAGGCTCTCGCTGCTGCGTCACCTCTGCCTGTTCAGCGCAGCCTCCCGTCCCTTCGGGCACCACGTCGCAAAGGGCGTCGGGTTGGTGTTTTGGGCAGCGGGATGCGCCCGGAGCGCTCCCAAGCACAGCGGGGCTGTTCCACATCGCTGATTCTGCCCCGAGCGCAAACCTGGTTGTTCTCCAAGGCCCCGAAGCCTTGGGCTGGAACAAGGAGCACACGGTTCTGGGAGGACACGAAGCGCTGCGGATATTTCCCACATATCTATGTCCCAAGCACAGACGCTGTTCCCCACATATCCGTGCCTGGCCCTGGACCGGACGCTGCCTGGGGAAATGTGTCCCGCTCTCACCCAGGGGACCTGCCCGCCCTGCAGCCCAGAGGGGCTTGAACGGGGCCGTGTCACAGCACGTGGCACCTTGCGCTGCGGGACCCTCGCGGGGACCCTTCTTGTGGCAGCGGGACGGGGTGTTCGTGTAACACCGTCTTTCCTGGAAAACGCTTTCCTGCTCCCTTGGGGCCTAGATGCCCCACGATAGGGAAAAAGAGAAAAGAATAAAGCTGGGAAGCGAGAGGAGCCCCCGAGGAGCTCCCGCAGGGGCATTCGCAGCGCCCGTCCGGTCCCGTCCCGTCCGGGGCTCGAGCGCCGCGTGGCCGTGCTGGCGGGACACGCAAACCCCGTGTGGTCGCGGGACACGCAAACCCCGCGGGCGGACAGAGAAAAAAAAAAAAAAAAAAAAAAAAAAAAAACGGAAAAGAGAGAAAACGGGGAGTGTCCGCGCTCGCCGGGAGAGGGGCGGGGGCATCGCCGCCTACGTCACCTCCTCATCCTCTATATAGGGTAAGCGGGAGGCCGGTCCCCTTCATTCGCGATCGCGCCGCGAAGAGAAGAAGAAGAGAAGAGAAGAAGAGAAGACAAGACAAGACAAGACAAGACAAGACAAGACCCGAGCAGAGCAGAGTCCAGCCTAGTCCAGCCCAGGGGAGCGGGGCCAGATTGGGCTGTCCCGTCCCGAGGGCCGCCAGGCCGTTCCGTTCCGGGCCGGGCCGTCCCGCCCCGAGCCGCCTGGCGGCCGCGTCGCTCCCGCGCACGATGCTTGTCGCGCCCCGATGGTGCCGCTGATGCCGCCGCTGCCGGTGCTGCTGGTGCTGCTGGTGCGTGGGGCCCGGGGCGGGTACCGGGTACCGGGCCGGGGGCGCCGCTGCCGTCGCGGCATGTCCAGACTTGTCGCTCCGTCCGGGCTGGGGGCGGGACTGCCCGAACCGGGGCCCTGGGGGCAGAACGGGGACCCGCGGCTGTCCTGGCCCGGCGGGAGGGGGGGGGTTCCCTTCAAGGGGGTGATTGTGGGACAAAAACGCGTTTGGGGTCACCCGTGATGGGGGCTGCGGACGGGGCGGATGAGGGGCTTACCTGTCCAGGGGGGTAGGGGCTATGGGGGGCTCACCTGGATGAGCCGGGGGACAGGAGTCTTGGGAGGTCGCTTGGATGGTTTGGGGGGACAGGGGCAACGAGGGCTCTGTGGTGTCTGGGCTATGGGGGGGCTCGCCTAGACAGTTAGTGGCCCAGGAGCCACCGTAGCCCAGGTGGGAGCCCCTGGAGCAACTGGAGCTGCAGGAGCGGCCGGGGGCTCCGGCAGGATGGGCCTGGCGGAGGTGGGAACGTGTTGGGACGAGCGGGCGCAGTGTCCTGCTGCGGCACGTGGGCCCTTCGTGGCGCCTGGATCGCCGCTGCGTGTGCAGGAGGGGATTTCCTGCGGCTTCCCAGCATTGTTTGCCGTCCCGGCTCGGGATCCCGCGCCTGCGCAAGCAGGGATATGTGGTTTTACGTGACCGCCCAGCCCGCGGCCTCGGGGACTGCGGGACGGCTGCTGTCACCCACGTGCGCTGCGTTCCCTGCGTGGCAGATGGCTCGGAGGCACCTAGAGCCTCATCCCGCTGGTGGGAATCCCATCCCCAGCATTAAGGCTGCGCTCAATTCCCGATGTGGGGCTGGAGCCCAACAGTGCCAAGTGGCGGGATCGCTGTGCCCGGTGCCAGCGTTTGCCCTGACTCGCGTTAGCAGCTGGATCTTGGCCCCTTTCCAGCCCTGCCTCTCCTCCCGTGCAGCTCCCTGCTCTTCCCTTATTTCCTGCGTGGTTCCCCAGGCCTGTGGGCACGCTCCGGCTCGACGTCATTGTTTTAATCAAAGTAGACAAAAGGTGGAGGGGGGGAAAGGGTCGGGTCTGCAGATGCCCCGCGTGACAGTCGCACGATATTAAGGTTGCTCGTGCTTTCTCTGCGCACCATGTTGTTGCATCATACCTGGAGCGAGGCCACAGCCTCACGAAGAGGAGGCCTCCCTATGCCCGCATCTGCTAGAGCTCAAATTCCATTGGTGTAAAGTCTGTGGAAAACCCCGGCTTCAGCAAACTTGGTCCTTTGGAGCAGAGGCACCGTGGTTGTCCCAAGGGTCTCGTGTTCCTTGGGCCTTAATACGGCTGGTGCTCTGGCACCTGCATTCCCACAGATCGTGGGTTCCTGCACTTATCCGTGCTGTCTTGGTGCTTTTTGGTGCTCAGGAGTTTGATTTGGGGTTGATTTGGTCTGTTGCTACAAAGGCTCAGTGCCTTCTTTGGGGTGACTTTGGAAGCAAACCAGGGATCAGTGGTGGATGAGGGAGGGTTTGAGGACTGGTGCTTCCCCCAAGTCTTCTCCAGGTCTGATCCTTCAGACCAAAAAGGGAAGTTTTTAACCTCCTGGTCATTCCTTGGCCTTGGGGACCGTTGCTTTCTTTGGATGTTTGCTACAAGCGTGAAGCTCTCTTGGCACCATAGCTTGCATGGAACTTGGTTCCTCCATGCAACTTACTTTAAAACTGGCTTTTGTGGTGATAAAGTACCCTGTGCTGAGACCAGCTGCAATGGGGCTGTATTTCCTTTTCTCCCCAGACTTCTCTTGTAAAACATCTTCTGTGACCTAGGCAGGGTCCTACTCTCTGTCTTCAAGTTGAAGATATGTTTTTGGGGGGTGGTTCTACTGTTTTTCAGTGGGTTCCTCAGGTGTTGGGCTGGGTCCCCAGGGTTGGGGTATGTTGTGGTCATGTCTGGTCTCCGGCGCTTGGCATTTCAGAGCAAACGAGGGTGAGAGCTGGCAGGAGGCATCGTCAACACGTGCTTGGAGGAGCAGAGTGTGGGGTCCTGGCTGTGTATGGACACACAGCAGCTCTTGCTGAGCCCTTTTTGCCTGTTCCCTGGTCTGTAAAACCAAGGGCCCCTCTTGCCTTGTGGGCTGGTTCATGGTGGCGCTTTGCAGCGCGCAGATGTTGGATTCCTCCCTGCAAACGGCTGGTGTCAGGCTGGTGCACTTGAACCACTGAAGGTGCTGTGGGCCGATAACGTTATCGTGCACTCGAACGAGCTCACGGAGAGGATAGAAACGCGGTGACCCGGGGGCCTTTCGGAACAGCACGTGTAGCTGCTGCGGAGGCCCTGGGGCCGGCCAGGAAACCTTCCTTCACATGATAAGGATGGGCGAGCGGGGACAGGTTGCTAATGAGTTTGTGCAGTCTCTGACCTTGGAGATTTCAAGACCAGAGCGGGCAAAGTCCCGAGACCTGCAGAGGATAAATAAGCTGCGCTGGAGAAGCAAGACCATCCCTGCAGTTGGATGCAAAAGGGAGTTGCCAGAGCTCGGGAGGCCGCTAACAGACCTCGCCTCCGCCTCGGGAGGATGGGACGTGGTCCCAGCAGTGGGGTGATGCACCACGTGTGGCCGCCTGTTTCTTCCAGCATCTGACTCATCGGAGAAACTTGCTGCAAGGGGCAGGTTCCTGGCAGGCGGGAACAGGAAGGGAATTTGTTTGCGGTGGTGGTGCACGGTCACCATGGAGCTCTCGGCCAGGACACCTCGCTGCTCCCTCCCCGCCGCTCGGTTTCCTTTGCTGCGGTTGGTTCCCGTGCCCAGAAACGGGGGAAGGAAAGGGAGACCTGCCATTACCCTAAGGAAGCGCCGGGCGCCTTCGCCTTGCTGATAACCCGGGCATCCAGCAGCGCCTTGAAGCCTCCGCTGTCGGTTTGGCCAGGAAATAACCACCTTCCTGGAGGGGGAAGTGCCCTTGGCTCCCTCAAGGGGATGTTTGAGAGCCAGGCCCAGGATAGCCCGGGACAGGCTGGCGGTTCCACGTCTGGCTCCATCCTCACCTGTCTGTGCCTCCGGCCTGGTCTCTTGTTAGCTGCACATGCCCTGTCTCTCTTACAATTTTTTTTAACCCATTTTTCCCCTATTTTTTCACAGGAAGCTTTTTTGGGAACTGCTGCAGTTGCAGTGGGGAGAAGGGACAGTTTGGATCCCTTGGACTTGAGCAAGCTAAGGGAGGAATTGTATCAGGTCTACGATGGAGGCCTCTATTGCAGGAAGTGTCCTGCAGGTAAGATGTTTGCTGACTTCACGCTGTGTGCAGAACTTGTCTGTCTGCTTGTTTTTGTGCCTCTTCTGTATGATGCTTTTTGAGAATGCCCTTTGCTAACCCTCTTAATGCACTCTCCAAAGTGGAGGTCTCAACTGCTGCGACCGAGTTTTGTGATCTAAAGACTCATTGTGTGAATGTTTCCCTTTGATGCTTCCAATATTGCATTTTAGCCTCACTGACAACAGAATTGGTTCCCTCCTTGCAAAGAGCTCTCCATCCTGTGCTCTATTCTTTGATAAGCCCTCTCCTTCCCCTCCTTTATTGCAGGCACCTATGTTGCAGAGCACTGTAAAGTGCAAAATGGTTCCAGCAAGTGCTTGCCCTGTAAAGAAGATGAGTACATCGAATATCCCAACGATTTTCCTAAGTGCTTTGCCTGTCGGACATGCAGGGAAGGTAGGAAGCTGGCCTGTGTTTCTAGCAAAGACTCTAAGTGTGTTATGTGCTCCAGGAGCTGATGCTGGGCCAATAGCATGGGCCTAAGTTCAACTTGGAGACCTCATTTCAGAGCAGAGTTGCCTGCAGCATCTCCAAGGGGTGTCTCCTAGTGTGGGTGGTCAGGACTTGGGGAGCCTACTGGGTCTTGAAATGCTGCAAGTGCTCGTGCAGACCTACATGTCTGGTCAACATGTCCCTTGGCCCATGGGGACATTGTCCAGCGCTTGAGCCTGACACGTTCAGCAAGGGTTGCTAGGACGTGGCCTTGGGGAGTAGCCCTGCTCCAGCAGGGCTTGTTGGCTGTTCTATACAATCAGCTCTCCTGTTGTCCACAGATCAAGTCCAGCTGAGTCCCTGCACGGCCACCAAGAACACACAGTGCGGCTGCAAGAATGGCACCTTCTGCTCCCCGGACCATCCATGTGAGATGTGCCAGAAGTGCCGGTCCAGGTGAGCGAGGCTGTGTGACCCCAGTGCTGGGGGACAGGGCTGGCCAAGGAGCCCCAGCACCTGAGCTGTTCCCCCTCTGCCCTTTCCCCAGGTGCCTCGATGGTGAGGTGGAGAAGGCTCCCTGCACTCCACACAGTGACCGCCAGTGTTCTCCTCCCACAGATGCTTCTTCCAACCCCTGGGGTAAGTGCCGGACTGCCGGAGGATGAAGAATGGGGTTGAGGGTAGATTTGAGCTGCTGCTGTTAAAGAAACCAGCAGCAGTTCCACACACATCATATTTTATTTTATTTTTTTTCAGTTAAATATGTCCTGCTTGCGGGTGCTGTGGTTTTGATAATTTTGTGCATCGGTATCATATATTGCTGCTGCAAGCATAGTTCACGTACAGGTGAGTGCTGGTTACATGGGAGCTTGCATGCATGGAGAACAGCATGGGGGAGCTCTAAAGAGCTGGCCCTGCCAGGCAAGAGCCTGGCCAAGCTGAGTGCCAGCCTTGCTGTGCAGGCACGGGGCTGGAGGGGATGGGTGCAAGAGGGACCTGCCTTGCAGGAAGAGGGGATCACAGTGCTGTTTTCCCTTCCAGGAGATGGGAGAGACCTCAGGAGGAAGTCTTGCAGCGTGGTGGTGAGTTGTGCTCTAGAGCAACGGCAGCTCCCCTTGCGGAGCTGGGGTGAGATCCCTCGCCCCATCTGCTCCCCTCAGCTGTGGGTCAGGGTCACTCTCCTTCTCCAGAGGACGCTCTGGTTCAGTGACTCCTCAGGACTGTACAGAGGAGACATGAACAAGCCTCTTGGATACAGTCCCTGGGCAGGTGTTCCCAATCCCTCAAAGCCCTGGTGAGGTGGATGGCACCGCAGCAAATGAGAGCCCTGAAAGGCATCCCCAAGCAGCAACCTTTAAGGGGCTGCTGTGAGCCCTGTTTTTCCAGGAACTGAGACTGCAAAATGCAGTTGGCTGATGCTTGTCTCCTGTTTCCACCACAGGACTACATCCTGTCGCGGTTCAGGAGATGTGCTTCAGGGGGCCCAGGGACGCCGGACAACTACCGCAACGAACAGGTCTCTCCGGACCAGCAGCAGGAGCTGCTTCCTGCAGAATCGGGTTTGGCTCCTCCATTGACGGGGGTATGGAGATGTCTCTGCTTTATGCCTAGCATAATGGTCTGGTGTTTTACTGTGTGTTCAAGCTGGTTGGATTGTGAGCTTCTGGGCTCGGATCAAACTTTCCACATGGAGATAGGTGAAGGGGTCTCAGGTGAGGCTCCTTTATCTGTATTCTGGGTCCAGCTGTTTTCTGGCTCTCTATTAGGAATAGTAGTCAAGACTGCAAAGCCTCCCATTGCCTAGTATTGCAGCTGGTCCCTGGGCATCCTGTGCAGATTTAACACCTGACATCAAACATACTGAGCTGGGTTCTTGGGCTGCTTTCTAAAATTGAACTCTTCTCTCCATACTTGACATCCCTGAGCAAGCTCTCCCCGCTTGGGGTGTGCTGGGATCCCAGTACTATAAAATTATGTTTGTTTTGGAGTGCAGTGGTCTCCTGTAGAGAGTACTCCCTCTCCAGGTCTCATCCTGCCTGCTCCAAGAGCCCTTGGAGAGAGGGAGAATCGCCCAAAACCCTCTTACTGGCATCTAGGGACAGCATCTGTCTCCTTGGCTACAGGCAGCATTTTTTGGTTCAGCTCCTGTGTTTCCAGACTAGATCTGCCTCTGGAGCTGCACTAGTTGAAGTCTGTTCCTCTGAAAGGTGGTTACACTTCAACTGTCTGCTATGCAGGTGTTTGCACGAGGTGCTCTGGGTACTATGTGGTGTTGTCTTTCCAGGACCTGATGCCACCTGGGAACGTGAGGAGGAAGCTAGTCCCACTGTCTGAAGACCCCTATGAGCGTAAGTGTTGGGTGCGACGTGTTTAGAAGTGTCGAGGGCCCTGGGGAATGTGCGATGAGCCTGCAGGCTCTTTGGGAAAAGCCTTTTTTTCTCCCTCCCCCTCTCGGATGACTGTGCTGTACCCTGTTCTCAGACCTCTTCCCTTCTTATTGTAGTTTTGGAACGCTCTTTTGACATCTTTGCTAAAGAAATAGACTTAAAGCACTGGAAAATATTTGGCCGAGCTCTCGATCTGCGGGAAAATGACATCTCTTTTGCATACAAGAGAGAAGAGTATTCATCAGAGGCCTTGGTCCAGATGCTCAGAACTTGGCTGCAACAACAAGGGATGAAGGCCTCTATCAATGTGCTGCTGGAGACTCTGCACCAGATTGATCTTGGAGGGGTTGCAGAGCACATCTCCTCCCTGCTTGTTCGGAGGGGTTTTTACCAGTATGAAGAAGTAAGCTGAAGAGTGGGATAGGCACTGGATCTTCCTACTTCAGTCTGAAAACATAAATACCTCTTAAGTTTAAGTTGCAACTTTTCATAGGTCTGCTATCTTCGTTCTTATGAAAATGTTGAATAACTCAGCTTGAACCTGGAGGGGATTTTTGAAATCCTTGTGGCCCTCTCTGCTGAAGCTACAGGCCCAATATCAAGTGCTTTCTTAGGACAATTCTTGAATTTCACCAGGAACCGTTTTAGGCTCTTTGCATTGTCCAAGAGCCTGTGCACTTGTCTGTGAAGTACCAGAGCTTCCAAGGGACATCTTCAGGACTAGTATAGAAGGTTTTTAACTGGATTACCCTGTTCTCAAGGTTCCTGGCATTGTGTAAGGGCTTTTGCGTATAGTGGATCTCTAAGCTGGCCAGCAAACTTAATGCTGTATGTTTGTCAGCCAAGCATTAATTGGATTCTTGTGTAGCTTTTGAAAAGCACTCGCCTGATTTCCATTGGTAGTGATTCTGCTTGTTGATAGGCATAATTTTCAAACTGGAGTTTGAGGGGAGGATGGGGGTGACCTACTTGCTCTGTGATCCCTGCACTTGTCTGGGAAAAGCATTCATGCAGGTAGAACAGAAGCCAGTTTTTCGAGCAGAAGCAGGAGTGTGGGCAGCCAACCCACACTGTCACAAACCTCAGAGGTTTCTTTGTGACCTTGGTCAGGTTTGGTTCCCGTTTCCATGAAGCACCTTTGCTGCTGCCTGCCTCCAGCTGGCATGGAAGAATAAATGCACTGAGTGTGGCTGTGGGTCCCATCCAGCCATCTTCCACCTCCGTGGATTCCTGTTTTCATTGCTGCTCTTTGCCCTCTGCGGCACAAAGCTCAGGGCCAACTTCTCGCAGCTGTGAAACCCAAGTACTTGAACTGGCTAAATGTGGTGAGCCCAGCCCACAAGGATTCCATGCCAAAGCCCTTTACAAAGGGTTGTGAAGGCTTAGCCTTGCTGGACACAGGTCTGCTCAGCCCTTGGCCCTTCTTGCCCTCCCCACCAACTTCTGCCAGCATTAAACCCCATGCAGGCAGTTTGTATTTATGTAGTATTTTTTTTTACTTCTTTTTATAATGCATGTATTTATCTCCAGATTGTAAGTAAACTTTTAAAAAAATCCTCCTGATTTCTTGTCTCTTTCCTATGCTCTGTGCTAATGCTGATGAGTCTCCTCTGGGTTTCAGCAGATACCAAGTGGGCAGGACTGGGCCCTTGGCCTGGCATCAGCCTTGGCTCGCCCTATGATGCCCCCTCAAGCCCTTGCTAGCCCTGGGAGAGCCAGCATGGGGGCTAGGAGCAGGGCTAGGAGCATCGAGCTGCTCCCTGGGGCTGTACTGGCTGTCCTGCGTGTGACTGCAGAGTGTGTGGCCAATGCCAGGCTCCAGGATGAGGGATGCAGACAGGGAACGGGCAGGGAGCAACAGCCTCTCTCCATCCTCCTCCTCCTGTTAATGGGGCTTTGTGTACCCATCCGCTGGCTCCTGCTACTATTTTGAGCACCTATGACAGTGTTAACAAACACCAAGCCCAGCCAGGGCAGCCCTGGGGACCCTACGGTCACCACAAAACACAGGGACCACACGGGCCTTTTAAAATATCCTTTATTACAACAGAGCCTCCTGGGCTGCAAGCCCAAGCTGGGTCGAGGAGCTTTGCTTTTTCTTCTTTTTTTTTTTTTTTTTTTTTCTTTAAGATTTCTTTAGAAAAAGAGAAGAGTGGTGGAGCGAGGGCACCAGGGCTTCCCCCAGCCTGGTGCAGCCCAAGGGCAGCGGCTCCTGCAGCCCCTGGCACGGCGGGAGCTGCCACCTTGCAACACGGCTCCAGTCCAGCCGGCAGGGACAAGGCGGCCGCTCGCTTGCAAGTGAGTCCCGTGGGCCCAGGGACGAAACGGGCCAAACCCTGCACCTCCTGCCTTGGTGCTTGACCAGCCCAAGCCAAGAGACATGAGGGCGGCTGCGTCCCGCCGGGCCTGGCTCGGTGCAGAGCCGCCCACGTCCATGCCATCCTGTCACACCACCGCCGAGGAGGAGGAGGAGGCGGCGGGTGCCGAGGGCCCTGGCGCAGCAGACGCGTTCCAGAAGAGCCAGCGCCGCTTGGGCTGCCGCTTGAGGTGGAGGTAGTCTTCCTTCTCGCGCTCCTTGCGCGCCCGCTGGTAGTGGTCCTCCTCCTTCAGGTACCAGACGGGCGGCCAGCGGTGCTTCTCGAAGTACTCCTGGTTCTCTGCAGGGGAAGGACACGTGAGGGCGGCCCTGGTGACGGCACCTGGGCCCGACGCGCGTGGGGATGCGGCGCTCACCTCCCGACATGGCCTTCATGTCCCGGGGGAACTTGCGGCACACGTTGTTGTAGTTGGTGCAGATGTGGTGGAGGCACCAGTCAGCAAGCTGGTAGGCGCAGTGGAACTGCGGGGACAGAGCCCGTGAGGGCCAGCACGATGCAACGCGGCACTGTGAACCCCATGTCCACCCCCCATCCCTACCTGAGCCAGCTCCAGGAACACCAGCACGTCCCCATCGATGTCCACCATCATCTGCGCCGCCTCCATCAGCCCCGTGACCGTGTACTGCTCTGTGGGCACATGCACACACGGGTTAGGGTGCTGTGGGCCTGTTTTGGGGCTCCCACCATGGTTCCGAGGACACAGGACATATCACAGGGCCAGTGGCCATGGGAGCACCAAGCTCTGGCCAAGGGCAAGCAGGCCTTGGGGTTAAGGACAACCCTTTTGACCACTTCTGGATGCTTTTCCCCCAGCAGCATCCCCATCCTGGAGGCGTCCCCATGTCCCCAGCGTGTCCCCGCGGCGACCCACCGGTGAGGGCCACGAGGTGCGGCAGGCAGAGGCGGTTGGCCAGGATGATGAGCTTCATGTCGTCGAGGTCGGGGCTGGAGCTGAACTGGCCCGTGTACAGGTACTCGAGCACGGCACGCATGCAGCTCTTGCTGGTGTGGGGGAGCGCCACCTGCAAGAGGACAGCGGCGTCACCCGCGGCCCCGCGGCCGGCCCCGCCGCCGCGGCGTCCCCGCGCCCCGCTCACCTCGCTCGTGGAGCTCTCCACGAAGGGGCCGCCGAACATGGCTGCCATCCAGTCGCAGCTGGAGATGAGCAGGGGCTTGTGAGCGCTGATAGCACCGTCGTCCAGCACGAAGGTGACGTCTGGGGACGGCACGGGCAGGGCTAGCGGCGCGCGCGGCCCTGTCCCCAGCGCCCACCCCGGCGTGGGGGCACCCGCGGGGCCTCTCCTCTGTCCCCGCCATCAGCTTGGCTCCCTCCCCAAGAACGGGGCCCCGTGGACACCGGCTTTTGGGCCTGCCCTGAGGAGCAGCCACCATGACGCACAGGGGACATTAGGCCACCCTATGGCAGCTCCGCACAAGGAGGGCGGCAGACCCGCCCTGCCCGGGCTCAGGCTCTGCCCCGTAGGGTTTCTCCTGGACCACATCCAGGCCCTTCCTCGCGACGGGGATGCAGCCAGAGCGACGCTGAGACACGGATGTCCCGCTGGGACGTTGCCCACGGGGCTCCGAGGAGGCCGGAGCGCAGCGGGGGAGTCCCGCCACGCGCTCCAGAGCCAGCCCACCCGCAAGCGCGTGGACCCAGGGGGAAAGGAGGCCGCCTTCTCCGCCCTCGCATGAACAGAGCTGTCAAACGGGCTGCAGAGCATGAAGCCCTAGGGAATGGGACAACGCAGCTGCGCTTTTGGGTAAAAATAGAAAGAAGCTGTAAAAATCCCACTAACGGATGTGGCCGGGAGCTCTGAGGCCTCTGGGGTGAGGTCCCAGGAGGCAGCACCGCCATCAAACGGGCCATCTCCATGGGGAACAGCCCCCTTCCCGCTGCGGGGCACGGGGCCGTGAAGCTGCGGCGTACCAGAGAAAGTCCCCTTGGCCAGGCATTCCTTCACCCGGTTGGTCCTCCGCACGTGGAAGGCTTTGGTGATCTCCTGGTTCATGAACGCCTCGTTGTTGAGGATGTTGGCCACCATCATGCGGAGGTCGAAGACCTCCAGCAGCTCAGCGATGTGAGCGATGTGCATGAGGTCCCGCTCCTTCTCGTCCAACTCCCCCGTGTACAGGTACTTGAGCACGGCCCGGAAGGGACCCGGCTGGATGGAGGCATCCATCTTCACCACCACCATGAGCTTGGACTTGTAGGTCAGGGGATCTTCCGCCATCTCCTCCTGGATGCTCATGAAGGCCCGACTCCAAGAGGAGAGATCCCTTCCCCGGCGTAGCCCTCGCTCCCCGTTCTCATACTTGTTGCCCCGCAGGATCCCGTCACTGGTGGAGGCTCTAAGGCACGGTTGTCGCTGGCCAGAGCTGGCCTCCTCGGCACTCTCGCAGATGTCAAAACTAGCAGCTCGGAGGAGGAAATCCCGCGCGTGGTGCCTCTCCTCCTGGTGCAGCATCCGCTCGGCGGCCGCGGTGACGGTGGTCCCGAAGCCGTGCCCTGCCACGCTCTGCTGGTCCTCCTCGCTCAAGTCCATGAGGAACAGGTCGTAAAACTTGGAGGAGGAGGTGGAGAGGTAGATCTTGTGTGCGTAGATTTTGATCTTCTCTTGCAGCACCAGGATGACGTCTGCGCACAGAGGGTCCTCCAGGAGGTGGGCTGGGTGCTCCTCGTTGTTGGAAGGAGGGTCTGGGACGATGATGATGGGTGGAGGAGGCTTGGGGGGCAGGAAGGGGGCTTGCAGCAGGGGCCGCTGCACATTGCGGAGGTGGGACTTCCAGAACTGCAGGTGCCGGCGGGAGATGAGCGCGGCACGGATGGCGTTGTCAAAGACATCCTTGATGCCAAACTGGGCCACCACACTAGTCTCGTAGTAGGGGATCCCCAGCTCCTTGGCTACTTCTCTCCCCTTCTCCGGGGGCAGGATCTCATTGGGTTTGATCGGCCTGCAAAGAGAAGAACCCCCTGAATGCTGAGACCTCATTACACGGCCACAATGAGCCCTCTTGCAGGGCACGGGATGAAGGGAGGACTGGGCAGGTATCAGCACCTCTGGGGACCGCAGGCACCGTAACTCCTGCTGTTCTTGGTCCCCGGCACCACGTCCCTACCTGGCGAGGGGCCGCCGGGCCCGGTTCACGGCCTCCAGATCGGCATAGCGCAGGTCGAGCTGGCAGCCCACCAGGATGACGGGGGCACGGGGACAGAAGTGCTTGATCTCCGGGTACCACATGGTCTTCACATGGTGCAGGGAGTTGGGGTTGGCAATGGAGAAGCACAAGACCACGACGTCCGACCTGATGGAAGCTAGAGCTGAGGTCCAGCTCCAGCCCCCGGCTGTCCCCAGTGTCCCCAGTGCCCGACCCCACTTTCCCCATTTCTGCCTCTTCCTACCTCCCGTAGGCGAAGCGCCGGTCCTTGTGGTGGTCTCCAAAGGTGTCCCAGAGCCGCAGGGACACACTAACATCGTCTACCACGTCCCGGGAGCGCTCCAGCACCTGCAGGAAGAGAAACACCACCCCGCTCTCGAACCTGGTCGTGCTGGCCCAGCTTTGCCAGGTAGGACATCCAGTTGCTCTCCCGCTCAGGGAGCCATTCCCATTCTCTTCCCAGGCCCAGTGCCCCCGACATTCCCGCTCTGGAGCATTCCCTACCTCCTGGCAAACGCGGTACTGGTCGATGGCCCAGACCGTGGGCACGTGGGTAGCGAGGAGCTGGTACTGGGTCAAGGTGGCGTTGCAGGCACGGGCACAGATGAGCCGCGTTTTGCCCACCGCGTTGTCCCCGACCACAACGCACTTGATGGTTTCTACGTTTGGCCTCTCATAATCCATGTCAGAATCCATTAATTGGGACCTGCCGAGGGAAGGGAGTCAGGAGCAGTGGCCAGGCACGAGCCGGGACCCGCACGCCGCAGCGGATGCTCAGGGCACGCGGGCAGCTCCGTGGGCACATGGCACTGCCAGCCCTTCCCAGCACACGCGCCAGGCGAGCGCCTTTAAAGTTTAATGTTCCTGGGGAAGCGCGGGCGGCACACGGTGCATCCCGACCCCCCCACCCAGCCCCAGCTCGTGCTCATCCACGTGAGACGAGGCTCGTTCCCCCCCGCCTTTCCCGCGCGCCAGGAGAAGCTTCCAGATCCCGTGTTTGGAGCTTCCAGATCCCGTGTTCGTGCACGGGCACCTCCTGGGCCGGAGGCTCTCGCAGGCGCCCCGAGCCCCTCGGGACAGCAGCTCCGGGGGCTCATGGTCCCCATTGCACTGTGGGGGGATCCAGGAGCTTTCCAGGAGCCACAGGAGGGAGGAGACTGTGAGAAGGGGAGAGGAATTAAAAAAAGCCCAGCCCAATTGCTGTGAACTTCCCCAAGCAGCCGCTCGCTCTCCCCACCGCCCCCCTCCCGAGCTGCTATAATAAACCACCAGCGCAAAGGCGCCGTGTGCGAAAATATCCAGTAACGATGGCAACGGGGACCTGCACGCGGGGACCACGGCTGCTGCGGGAAGCGGCGCAAGGACTTTCCAATGTTAGCGCCTCCCTCCCGTGCGCAAGCTCACGGGCACACCTGGCTCCCGAGCGGGCTCTGGCACGCCGGAGCGCTCCACACCGGAGCAGAGCGCGGCACAAATCCAGCTCGCTCCCAGCGCCGGCCCCGGGCAGGAGTCCTTGCAATTGCCGGGCCACCAGCACCGGCCTCTGCGGCCTTCACGGTCCTGGGGACATTGCCAAGCGCCAGGGCCACCGGCCACACCGCAGAGGTGCCGGAAGAGGCCGCTTCCGTTCTGGGAGGCTCGTTCCATCCTGAGCATCCCCTGCGATCCCGGCCAGGCTGCTGTCCCGCTCCAGCTCCTCCCGTGGCTCGGGCTGCACTCCGCTCTGCGGGGCCGCTGCAGGAGCCGTTATTTTTAGGGCCATCCGTGCTCACAGCTCGGCACATTCGGAGCTCGCCGCTGAGCTCACCGGGAGCGGGGACATCCGCCCCGTGCCGGGAGCCCGGCCTGCACCTGGGCCCCGGGAGCCTGCTCGGAGAGCACGGTGCCACCAGGGAATTAAGAGCTAAATCCTAATAGGATCAGAGTGCCTGCAGCGAGGGGAGGAGGGAGGCAGAAGGGGAAGGCGCGGGCACAAAAACGCAGGCTGCAAATAAAGCAGAAGCAGCGGAGGGGGAAGCGGGGCGGCGTGCAGCACGTCCTGCACCAACCGTCACCCGGGGCCACCGACACTTGGCGGGGGACACCGAGCTGGACACCGCGGCCTTGGGATGCTGCGGCCCTGCAGGGCTCCTGCTGCGGCTCCCGCTCCCCCCTGCACAGCCCCGGGCTGGGCAGCCTTCAGCCTGGCGGTGCCACTCGGGTCACCGGGTGTCCCCCCCCGCCCAGGGGACCCCCTCGTCCCCCCCCCAGTCCATCACTCTTTAAGGGCCGGGCTGCAGTTGCCACGGCAACTGCACAATCACCCCGGGACCGTTTCCTAGCAACGGCGGGCTGAAAATCCCGCATCTCCCGTGGGTTGCGGGGGGGGGGGGGCACCCGAATAGTGCGGCGGCTCCTGCGCGCGCGGGGAGGGGGGGCGCGGGGCACCGAGCACCGCGCCCGGTGCGGGGAGGCCCGGAGGGGCTCGCAGAGAACGAGGCGGCTCCGGGGCTCTGAGGCCCGGGGGGCCTCGAGGCCGCGGTGAGGGGCGTCGCGAGGGGGCCGGAGGCGCTCGGAGATCCCAGAGCATCGCCAGGACAGCGGGGATCGAGGGAAGCGGGCGCGGAGCAGGGCCAGGGGCTCGGGGACACGGGGAGCGGGGGGGCCCTGCGAAGGGCCGGGGCAGGATGCGCGGAGGCGGAGCGGCAGCCGCGGTACTTACAGCCACGGAGACGAAGCGGCGGCTCCCAGGGGCCGGGGCCGGGGCCGGGCTCGCCCCTGCGGACATGGCCTCGGCGTGGGCTGCGCGGCTCGGCCCTGCGCGCCCCGGCGCCGCGCTGCGCGCCTCAGGGCCCCGAGCGCCCATGGCGGCGGCGGCGCGGCCGCCCCGCGCTCCGCATCCGCGGCCCGCTGCGCTGCGCGGAGGGAGCCTTGCGCGGAGGGAGCCCTGCGCGGAGGGAGGGAGCGGAGCGGAGCGCGCAGCGCCGCAGTCCGGGCCGCGCCCGCCCCGCTTTTCATTCACAAAAAACAAGCGGCCGGCGGAGGCCCCGCCCCCGACCCCCCCTCCCCGCCTCCCATTGGCTGCCAGAAACCGGGAGGGGGGGGGGCGCGGGCGGCTGCTGCGGAGAACCGAGACCCCCCCGGGGGACCCCCCCGTTTGGCCCCGGTGTGCGGCGCCCCCGGCCCGACACCCCGAGCAGCGACTTGGGGGGCAGCCCCGCTTTGCACCGCCGCTGCTGCCCCCCCCCGCCCCGGGCCTGCGGGAAGAGGGGGGCCCCAGGACCGGCCCTGTGGGGGCACCGGGCCCAGGGCATCCTGTGGCACCCAGGGCAGGGGCTGCGGCGGTGCCGCTGCTCCCTCCCAAAGCCCAGAGTCATGTTGGCAGCGGGGCGCGCGGAGCCACATCATGTGACGGTCCCCAGCGCCGCTGCGCCTGCCCGGCTGCCCGCTCTGCCCCGCACCGCCGCTGATGCAATGCAGCGTCAGGCGGCGTCAGCAGCGCCGCTCGCTCGGGCTCGCGCCCCGGCCCGCTGCGGCCTCGCGAGCTCGCGCCTCCCGCATCCCTCCCTGCGGAGCGCAAGGAGCCGCTGGGCTGCAAGGGGAGGCCGAGGGCCAGGGCCGCTTGTCCCGCGCAGGCCGCGCAGCTCGCGGGTCACGGGGAGGGGACGCGGGGCCCGGCCGCCAGCCGCGTGATTTGGCTGCGGTCCGGCCTCGGAGCAGGTGTTTGGTCGTGGCGTGGAAGTTCCTGCGGGCCGGGCAAGGTCCCCAGCCCCCCCGCTCCGACACCGAACAAAAGCGCGACTGTGGCTCCCGCGTAGGGCGGCTGGGCCCCAGCGCGCAGATAACGCGGCCACGGGGCTCCCAGCGGGGAGAGAGCCGGGGCGGGTGGCAAGGAGGGCGCCCGGGGGCCAGGGGGGATCGAACTGGCAGCTTTGCAAGGCTGGGAGCAAAGTGGCAGCTGCTTCCAGCTCTTCCCGCGGAGCGCCAGGCCTGGGGGCACTGCAGGACACTGTCCTTCTGCTCTGCAATTCCCGCAATTCCCAGGCGAACCCCCCCACCTCTGCAGCACGCGGCTCCCAGCAACAACACACCTGGATTGAACCTGATCCAAAGTCCACGCGGGGCTGCGAGCGGCCCGGCCAGAGCTGCCACATGCTCTGAGGGACCAGGACGTGGAGCAGAGCGGTGCCAGGACACCCCAGGGACTGGCCACCGCTGCCGGTCCCCGGAACCCACAGTGTGTCAGGTACCGTGGGGAGCCCCGCGGGAATGGGGCTGCCAATGGATGCATCGCACTGCGACGGGTTATGTGGGAGTCAAAGAGCAAAGTGCTGGGAAAAGCGTCTGGGAAGAGCGCCCGGGAGGAGCTGCCAGCCGAGTGCCCGCGGCCATGCCCATACTCACAGGCTGCGCGCCATCGCTGCCATCCTCACGCCACGGCGACCTTTCCCTTGGGTTTCCATCTCTTTCTCCTGGCCGGTTCTGGAAGGAGAGGATGGAGAAGCTCTGTGGAAACGCCCCAGGCTGGGATTTACCCCCGCTGGCACATCGCCGCCCACGGCTTGGAGCGCAGAAGGAGCATTGGGGTGGCCAAGTGCCAGCTGCGTCCCAGCGGCAGCATGTTGGCATCTCCTCGCTGCGCTGCCGTCCCCGCGCCGCTGCCGGAGCACGGGGAGACGTGCGGATCGGTGCCAGCACACGCGCTGCCCCATCCGTCCCGGGCAGCGGAGCCTCGCGGCGGTGCCAGCCTCCACCTTGTTTGCTTTGGCCAGGGCTCCCGTGTGCAGGGCTGGGAGCTCCCCTCCTTCCCGGGATACATCCCGGTGCCACCTGTGCCCACGGGGCCGGAGCAGATCCTGGCTGCACTGCCCGGGCCCCAAGGTTTCCAACCCCGCTCGCTTGCGGTGGGTCCTGTGCTCATCCCGCCTGCGGTTCCTCCTGCAGAAACGCGGCCCCGATTCGGCACCACGAGGCTTGCGTGGCACCACGGGGCTCCTCCGCTCCCGGTGTGCGTGTGCCGCGAGGCTACCGAAGGCCACGAGTACACAAAGCCACTCGTGGAATGACAGCAAAGCAAGGAAGCTGGAGCGTGTTCCCAAGCCACCGTCTGCAGGAGGGATGGGGACTTGGGAGCAGGGAAGAGGGTGGGATGCGGAGCGGATAGGAACCTCCTGGAGCCTCCCCTTTCCTAGGCCGCAGGGCAGCAATTCCTGAAGCCCCAACGGGCCGGGGTTACCTGGGGCAGGTTGCGGCCGGGCCCCCGTTGGCTCCTCCGGCTGCTCTCCGATGCGCTGGGCGCTGGCGGCTGCTCCGGGTGCCAACTGGCCCGGACAGGTAGGATCCATTTTTATACGCGTGCCCATGTGATCTAAACAAATGCCCTAGGGATGAGTTTTTGCACTGACACAAGGAAAGGGGCTGGGACTAAAACCTGTTGAACCACAATCCGGGCTCCGCGGAAAGGAATTTTCCACTCGGAGCGACGGAGGCTGCCGTGCGCGTGCAGGAGCACGCGGGCTCTGAGCATGCAAAGGCAGGCTCCAAATCCATTTCCCCTTTCACCAGCTCCCCGTAACGAAGTCGCCTCAATTAGATTTGTATTTTATTAGCAGACTTCTACAACGTTCCCAAATAGTTCCCATTTTGCAGCTGGAGGTGCCCATGGATGGTGAATGGAGGTGTGAAAGCACACATTAAAGCCACTTGGTAAGACACAAACTAGGCAAATAACTGCTCTTTCAGCTACAGCTGGCAGAAGGAAACGCAGCTGGAGATGCCCCTAGGGCAAGAAGGGAGGAGGAAGCCCTTCCTGGGAGACGGGTGGCCCTCACCATGTCCTCAGGGCTTGGCAGCTCCTCTTGAAGGGCTGTAGCCGCCCCTGGGGGCCACAGCTGCTCCCAGTGATGTCCTGAGCACCGGGGAGGGAGGGAGCAGGAAGGGAGCACCTGGATGCAGCTGTGGGAATTGTGGGGCTGGGAAGTGCCCCAGGGCCTGGGAAAGCAGAAGCGGTGAGTGAGGGCTGCGTCAGCGAGGGGAGGCTGCGACGGGCTGGTGAGCAGCAGGGATGAAGGGATGGGGGGCACGGGGGCCTTGGGGAGGGAGCATCTCCTCGAGCAGCGTTGTGGAAGGGGGCTGGAGTCTCTTGGATGCGGATAGGCATGGATGGGGGTATGTGCAGGTACTGCTCTTGTGCACCCAGCCTCTTTGGCTGGGCTGGAAAAGGGCTGGGAAGAGGCCAGGCCTCGGCAGCGTGCGGGATGAACCTGGAATGGAGCTATTGCTGGGGTCCCTGCAGGCGGTCCCCGCGGTCTGACAGGGAGCTGGGAGCATCAGGACAAGTGACAGGACTGGCGTGGCTCCTCCTGAGTCAGCACGGAGGATGTGGCCTTCCTTGTGTCACCTCCTGGGTGACACCCGCTCCCCTCAGGGCTTTCCCACGGCTGTGACAGCACCGCAGTGGATGGGGATGTGAACCTGCTCGTTTTCTTTGGGTGCCGGGTGCGCGCGGGCGCTGCCGGCCGCTGTCCTGGCGTGCTCGGCGCTCGCTGCAGAGGTGCCCGTGCGGGTGAGCCGCGCTCCCGCAGCGCCTGCCTCGTGCCTGCCGCACGCGCGCTCCCCATGTAGGTCAGGCGAGCGTCAGGCGCGCGCGCTGTTCCCAGAATAGCAGCTCCTGCACGGAGCGCTGCGGCTCCGGAGCGCTGCGGCTCCGGCGGCAGCGATCACAAGGATCTGGCTGGGGCAGGTGCTGCGGAGCGGCTGCAGGGACCCGCGCGCGGGGTCGCGTCCTGTGAGCTCGTCCTGGGTCCTGCTGGTGCGGGAGCCTCTCCAGGGCGTTCGGTGGCCTCCAACAGAGGTGTCTGTGTTGTGCAGGGGGCCCGGTTCGTCCCTCTGCACCTCGCTGGGGCTTAGGGTGCTGCCCGGCGCTGGAACGCGCTGCCCACTCACTGTGCCACCCAGCGATGCCCTGCGAGGGACAGGAGCGCTCGCTGCAGGGTGACAGGGCTGCCGTGGCCTAAGTGATGCTGCTGCTCTGCACCCAAGCGAGCCACTCATCCGGGCTCAGCCGACTGCATAGGGACCCTGCGCTGCCGAAATCTCCCAGCTTTCCAGTACCTGATAACACCCCCGGCATCTGGGTGCTGGCTTTGGAGCTCAAATCCGGCTGCTCTCAGAGGCAGGAGCTTCCCCAGGCCCGGTGGAGCAGAGCCCTTTGAAGCTCCTAAGAGTCTCGGGCAGCACAAAGAGGCTGCCGGAGCAGCGGGTGTTATGGCCCAAACCCCGTTAGTGGCTCTGGCCCCGGCATTTGTTGGGATTTTGCTGCTCATGGTGGTGGCAGTGCTTAATCCAGCGTGACCGAGCCTGGAAAATGGGGCAGGCGGCAACACGGCTTCAGGCTTTGGGTGGTTTAGGGAGAGAAGGGAGGACAGAAATCCTCCCTGCTAATCTCTGAGGCTGCTCCTGCATGGATCTGCTCCAAGCACCCGGCTTCATGTGCACTGGTGATGCAGCCCCGGGGGGCTGCTCAGGGGCTGCTTGGGACATTTTGGGGTCTGAGCAACCCAAAATACTGCAGAACACGTGTGGAACCTGAAAGGAGCTCTGGCCTGATGGCAATGCCGGCCTTGGCCACCTCGGAGGGGACTGCACAGCTGGAAGCAGCGCGTGACCGCCCAGAAACGGCTCCGCTTGTGCAATGCCAAAGCCTGCGGTCTGAGCGCAGGAGCAGACGGATCATCCTCCTCTCTGCAGCAAGCACGGGGCAAAGTTTGCACTGAACTTCCGAGGTGCAACCTCCCCGCAGCATGAAACAACCTGAAAGGAAGCGCCCTGGTGCCAGGCTCCCTTTGGGGCTGGGGAAATTCAAGCGCTTTCTTCCCCACCTGTGAGCAATTAACCTCTTGCAAGAGCAGAGGATTCTGAATAATTTAAGGGAGGAAAGATTGCAGAGTGGAGAGCTCTGGGTAGCATGAGGGCTGGCTGCAGTTGGGGCGGAAACCTGGTGGTGGATTTTGAGTGGAACTGGTTAATCTTAAACCAGCATCAACAGGAAGCGCCGGTGTCGGGCTGCGGAGCTCCAAACTCGGCAGCATCCTGTGTGTTCGGGCCACGTCAGAGTGAAAAACTGATTCTTACAAACAGATTAGGGTGAAATTCTGATGGGGAAGCGGGCGCTGGGCTTTGATGGAGTCCCAGGGTTCGGTAAACAGGAGGTGCAGCGGGAGCTTTTGCACTCCTGCGCTTGGTTTCCTCCGGCTCCGCAGTGCCCTGTCCCATCCCGGGAAGCAGTGGGGTTGGCGGCAGCGCTTCCATAGCGAGCGGCTCTGTGGAGGCCCCTCAGGCCGAGCCGCAGCCACTCGGGAGAATTCCCGCTCGGCACGCTCTCCACGCTCATGGAGGGACAAGGAGCAGCTTCCTTGGGCCACCACTGCCCCCCAGCTCGGCTTTGCTTCTCTGATTTTATTTTTTCTTTAAAAAAGGGGGGGCTTCTACTGCAATTTGGAGCATGTCAGTGCAATGTGGTGGCTGCACCAGGGTGGCACCTGCATCCTGCAAAAAAGAGTCGTCCATTCAGGGGAGCAGATTTCCTTTCCTTTTTCCGAGGCCGGAGCCGGTGGCCGCTCGCAGCAGGGCCCAGGCTCCCTGCTGAGTCAGGGCGGCCGCGCTCGGCGGTTGCTCACGCGAGTTGCTGGTTACCAGCTCAGGGCCCTTAATTAGGGGTTTGCCCATTGCGGAGCGTGGGAACAGGGAGCCCATTAGCCCCCAAACCTCAAGATCATTCCCATTACACTAATGTAGCTAATTAGCGCAGTCCGATGCCTTTTTCCCACGGTGCTGCCAGCGGTGCGGGCGCTCGTGTTCGCTCTGTGTGCTGGCGCTTCATTATATAATGATCCGGCGTGTGCGGCAACACCCGTTCCCGGTTGACAGCGGCTGTTCGCTCTCCCGGTGCTGCCTCATCCGGAGTGGCCTGTCGTCCTCCCTGCTCAGCGCAAACAAGCGCAATTCCTCCGTAATTAGCAGGGAAGCTGTTGAGGGGGTTAAAATTAGAGCTGGGGAAGGGCTGCCTGGCCCTAAACCCCTTGCGGTTGCTGCCCCTTCCCGTGTCCCATTCCGGCCCCTTTATCCCTCCCGGGAACCATCCCCGTGGCAACCCCCAAGCGTCGTGCAGGGTGGGATGGCGCTGGCAGCGCTGCTGGTCCTCAGCTTCCTGGGCACTGCCAGGGGGTCTGCGGATGCACCATGGCGCGCGGGGCACCCCCGGACCTGCTTCTTCGAGCTGCTGGGCAGCCAGGACGCCGAGTTGTGCAGGTGAGGGGCTGCCACGGCCTCTGGAGCGAGTGGAGGCCGAAACTCCCCAGCTGCCCACGTGCTCCTTCCAGGCCCCATTGCATAATGGAGGGGAAAATCGCTCCAAGCTGGAGTAATCCCTGACCCCTCGATGCAGTGTCGGTGCCGGGATGCTCAGCCTGTCTCGTGTGCAGGAGGAGGACACCCACTCTCTCCCTGTTTTCCAGGGGGGAGCTGGAAGTCGTGTACCCCGAGCTGGGCGACGTGGGCTGCACCTACATCCCCGCGTGCCGCCAGTACCGGCGGCGCCTCGGCCGCGAGTGGAGCAGCCCCGGCGTGCGCTACGCGCGTGCCCAGCGGGTAAGAGCGCGTGGGGTCTGTGCCCTAGAGAGGCTCTCGCTGGGGCTGGGCATGGGGAACCATCCAGGACACGAGGAATCACGGGCTGGAAGGGACCTCTGGAGATCCTCTAGGAAGAGGCGCACGGTTCCGGCGCGCTCGGCTCTGCACTGCTGCTCCATGGGCACTGCAGGGCACAGAGCAGCATCACCCAGGGGTGCTCGGTGGCTTCTTGTCAAACCTCTCCTGGGGGTGCACGTGCTCCTGCTCATCCTCCTCATTGGTGTCCCCGTTATCCATGCAGCTGGTGCATGGGGTCAAGGCCAGGCCGGTGGCACGGATGCGACACGGGGATGCAGCGGTGATGCCAAAGGTGACAACGCGGGGCCACGCGCATCGCTCGCTCTCCCCTTGGGCGCAGAGGCTTTTGCGCCAACAGGGGCTCCTGCAAACGGGCCCTTGGCCCAACGGGGTGCGCCGGGTGCCTCGAGGGCCCTTTGCCATGTCACTGCGATGCCACGAGGTGGCACCATTGACCCGCACTTGCTGCCGCTGCGCCGGAGCGCGGGGAGCACCGGGGCTGCAGCGGGTGCAGGAGACGCAGCCGGTGCAGAGGCCGCGAACCCTGCACGGGGGAAGGGTCCCCAGACCCGGAGCGGTATCGGTGGAGACCTTCGTGCTGGGGCATGAGGCACCGCGTGTCCCCGGGTCCATCATTCCCGCAGGGAAGCACTGCCCAACAAGGGGCCTCGCAGCCCTGCATGCCATAGAGGCCACCCTGGCTCTTGGGGGTCCCCTCGGAGCCCCTCGCTGCGTGTCCGGCTTCGCCTTGTTGCACCAAGAATCCTCTCTTCGCTGCCTCCTCGCCGCCTGGAAAGCCTCTTCCCTCACTAATCACGTGGCTCCAAGTATAACTCTCCCTTAAAGATGTCTTTTTTTTTTTTTTTTTTTCCAAAAAAAGCCCTCCCTGGCAAAGGCTGCCATAGCTAAAATGATCCGTCGCTTGGGCACCGCTTCCTGTCAGTAGTTGGAAACTTCTCAGGTTTCTGAGCAGGCAAAGAAAAAAAACATCCTTTTTCTCCCTTTCCATATTTTCCTGCAGAATGGCCCGGGGGGGACCAGGAGGACGCGGGGAATGAGCAGAGCTCGATGCCTGCCCTGCTGTGCTGTGGAGGGCACCGGCCTCTCTGTGCCTATGGAAGCGAGAGCAGGATGCCGAGCCCGCTCCGGCTTGGATCGGTGTCGCGGGTGGAGGTTTATTTGGGGCCGGTCCCAGGGGAGCTGGGGCTGTCTTGGAGCCGGGCGCAGGCGGCACGTTTGGCACCGCTTCCCGTGCAGACAGGCTGGAGCGCGTCACATCGCACAGGCAGGTGGCATCTGAGGACACCGGCTCCGCTTTATTCCCTGGCCTCTTCCCGCGGTGTCAGGCTGGGTGGCCTCGAAGCCGCGGGAATGCTGCCGCCCCCATGGGAAAACCAATCCCCGTTTTCCCATGAGGGCAGAGCAGGCTCTGTTGTCCGTGCGCTCTGACTGCCTCCGTTTTCCCTGTAGCCATTCCGGCTTGTTATCCCTAACTCCCAACGCTGCTAGGGTGAGGCTGGAGGTGTTTGGGAATGGCCCGAGCAGATTCCCGGGAAGCGGGAGACACGGTGAGTTCAGCCCGGCCCGGCTTCCCTGCTGCGGCGCAGGGAAGCGGCTGCGCTCGGGGCTGGCGAGGCGCTCGCCGTCAAAACCGTCGGAGAAAACTAGGGTTTGGAGTATGAAAACTTGTGTAGGAAGTGTCTGCGTTCGGTGGAACACTTTGTCTCCTCAAGAAAAACAACCACCAAAAAAAGCCAAATGCGGAGTGTTTGTGTTTTCTGCTTTTTTTATCTTTGGAAATATTTATCAGTTTTCTGCTTGGGGGGCGGTGGTGGTGGAGTATTTTCCCCTTCATCCCAGGGAGCTGCAATTGGTCCAGCGGAGGCTGTGTGTGGACAAGGGCAAAGGCAGCAGCCCCGCGAGCCCCTTCTTGGTGGCAATGTGTTCTCCACACAGTCAATGTCCAGCTAAGGGATCCCTGGATCAAAAATGACCCTAGCATCCCCAAAGGCATCCTCTTGGGCTTCCTTCATGCAGCTGTGTCCGGGAAGGCCGCTGGATGCAGCCGTGGAGAATCAGGGAACAGGGAATGTGCAAGCAGGGCAAGGTGGCATCTGATGGTCTGAGTGCCTTGGAAAGCTTCTAACTTAGCTGGAGCAGAGTGGGAACATCTGGATAGATGGGAAACACTCCCTCCTCGTCCCGTGGATGCCTCGATATTGCTTTGCTCAACCAAAAATAAATTGGAAAAGAAAATTGGACATTGCATCAATTTGGGGGCAAGTTTATAAATTCTGCAGCTAAGCAGTCCCCCTAGAAGATGATAGATTGCCGGCGAGCGTGCGGGCCCTGCCGTGATGTATAGCCACATTAGCCGAAATGCTGCATTACATGATTCTGCTTTATTACCACTATTGGTGGCAGACAGCAAAACAGATTACGCCCGGGATCAAATCGATAGGAACTTTATTTACTGGCCGTTTAAAAACATATTTCTGCACTTTATAAAAACATACGGCAGATGCTATTGATAGGGCTTGGCGGCTTGTTAAAAAGCAATTTGCCCCCAGCGCCGTTCTGGAGCTGCGGTTCCGGTGCTCCCTGTTCCCTGCCCTGCTGCTGCGCGCTTGATGACTTCCTTAGAGGCCACTTGGGCTTTTTGGGGTCCTTGGAGGGGTGTTTGGGGCCAAGGGCCGGTGCAATGCCCGGGTGCAGAGTGCGCTCCCCTCCCGTGCCCTCCTCGGAGTTGCTTTGGGTGGAAAAAAGGCTGAATTGTTGCATGAGATGAAGCGATTCCGCACTCGTGCCGTCCTGAGCGGACGCGGTCGCTGCGTTGTGCCCTAATGCGCGGGGAGGAGATTGACAGGGTGGCAATCGGAGCGCGTTGCCCAGCACTTGCATCCCGGCTCCTTTTTGGAGCCCGGCTCCTTTTGGGATTCCAAGCGCCGCGGTGGGAAGGGCGCTGCCACGCGCCTTCATCCCCGCTGCGCGCCCATAGCGAGCAAAGCCACGTTTGTCACCCGCCCGGGTGACAAAACAGCCTTCAGCTCATCTCGTGCTTTTCCGCGCACCGTGCACTTATTCCTCCTAACCTGTAATTTTGTCATATTTTATTATTAAATAAACAAGGCAGAAAACACACTCTTTTTTTGCATGTGGGGGAGGATGGAAACATTTGGTAATTAAAACATCTCTCCTGCAGCGCGTAACTGCTTTGCTGGATCGCTGCAGCGCTGGTGGAATTGGGAATGGGGCTTCCCCCTGCTTGGAGCACCCTTAGTGCGTGTTTAGCGGGCAACCCGGTCCTAGGGATGGATGCGCTGGCACCAAGGGCTTGGCCAAGGTGGAGTGCAGCGAGTGTCTTAGATAAGGTCTTTCTCCGCAGAGCTATATGCAGCTCCGCAGAGCTGTGTGTTAGTACCTCAAGGGAGGCAGTGAGGAGGATGGCGCTGGTCTCTTTTCAGTGGTGGCCACCGACAGAACTAGAGGAAATGGCCACAAACTGAAGCACCAAAAGTTCCACAGGAACTTAAGGAAAAATTTCTTCCTAGTGAGGGTGCCAGAGCCCTGGAACAGGCTGCCCAGAGAGGTTGTGGAGTCTCCTTCTCTGGAGATCTCCAAACCCGCTTGGACGCAGCCCTGTGCCACGTGCTCTAGGTGACCCTGCGTGTGCAGGGGTTGGACTGGATGATCCCTAAGGTCCCTTCCAACCTTGAGCATCCTGTGATTCTATGATTCTATGATAAGCAGGGCCTTGTTCGGCCCCGGCGCTGAGCGCTCCCCGCCGCACGTGCCGACGTGGGCGCCGTGCGCTCGAGGCTCCGGGGGCCCCTTCGGAGGGGCCGCCCCCGCGCGTGGCTGCTCCCGGTGCCAGAACCCATCCGGGCTCGGCCGCGGCGCGACCGTCGGTGGCAGCTCGCCGGGCCCCGCGGTGCCGTGTCACTTCGGCTGCGTCTCCCGCCACCCGGCGGCTCCTTGGGCCCCTCCTGCCGCTCGGGTCGGGGAGCCGGGGCTCGTTTGCAGGCTCGCTAATGAGCCGTGCTTAATGAGGGCTCATCTCGCCTGTGACCGGCGCTGCGGGGCGGCTCCCCGCTGATGCGATGTGACGGTGGGACCGGCTCGCTCCGGGGGCAGCACCCCCGCGTGCCGGGGCCGCGGCATCCTCGGGAACGCGCTCCCGCCTCGGAGAGGGCCGCGTTACAAAACGCTTGAGTCATTTCCCTCCCTTTCCCCCGCGAGGAGAAGCTGCTTTTAAGGAGGGAGGGGGAAAAGAGAAAGAAAAAAAGAAAGAGAGAGGGGGGAAAGGCTCCGGAGCGAACGCGCGGCCCTGCCTCCTGCCCCGCCGCGCGGAGCGGCCCCCGCGCCGGTGGCTCCGCGCTGTTTATGTAAGCTGCTCGTGTTCTGCTGAGCTGCCGCTGCAGGAAAGCCCACGCTGCCCACGCCGGCTCTCCCGAGCCGCGTTGTGTAACGGCGGCAGCGCTGGCCCCGGCGACGCACCCGGAGCGCGCCCCGGCGCTCTGCTCGTTGCAAACATCCCTGCTGCTTCCCTATGGAATCGCCTTGCTCGCGGGCTCGGGATTCTCCATCCTGCCGCTTGACCCTTCAAAACGCATCCTGGGAAGATTCCCATGCTCCGCGGCCATCTCCCGGAGTCAACGCGCATTGGAATGCTTGCCCCATACCTGGGTTTTCTTGTAGCTGTTGCTGCAGAAAAGACCCCAAAACCTCCCGAACAGGACGGGGGGAGGAAGGTGCATTATCATCTCAATGGCTCCTTACATAAATAGGGAAGAATAAGAAGGCGGGTGGCTGGTGTTGCTACTGCAAAGCGCTATCTCGGTTATCGGGTTTTTAGTGCTTTGCAGCGTTACATTTTTATACATATTTATTCACGCAGAACCAAGCTGCTCGCCCCGCCACGGGGCTGCTGCAGACACTGTTATACATAAGAAAGCACCTTCATTTACATCCCCGCCACTCTGCAGCAAGCGAGCGAGGTGCAACCCGGTTATTTTTATTCCGTATGTGTGCTTTTTTTAAGTGGGGGAAGGGGGGGAAAAAAAAGCTCTAAATTTGCCCTTTTTACTTGTATTAAAACTTCCCTCCTGCATTTTTATCAGCTCCAGAAGTGCAGCGCATTAGCGAGTGCCACTGGGAGCGTTTGGGGTGAGGAGTGAGCTTAGAACCGCTTCCCTTGGAGCGATGCTGCTAACTGCGCCGCACGCCGCTCGTCTCTGCTTTATTAACTCGGGGACAGGGCATTGCATTCTTGGATATTGCTTTTCTTGCTCTCTAGTATCAAAGACGACTCCGCGTTTTCTAATAAGACCCGTTTCCCTTGTAATTGAAATACTGATCCGCTGCTCTTCCCTCCTCCCTTCGTTTTGAGCATCAGATTTCTCCATTCCCCAAGTCCCTCTTTCTGGCCTAAACTTTGTTTATTCTGGAGTGGAAGGTCCAGTGCTTGTGCGCTGGGCATGGAGAGGGCTCGAGTATCCTGCGGGATGCTGGGCTGGGATGCACCGGGATTTCTGGGAAGCCAGCAGCAGTTTAGCAGCTGCAGAGCGGCTCCTCGGCCTTAAATTAAAGTGCTTTAATAAGCGAGCACGTTGCTGCAATGCACCCTAAGGATAGTGCGGGGAAGCCCTTGTGGGATGGGGCTTTCCCTGCACAATCTTGGGAAAAACGCTCTGCCTGTGGCTCCCAAACATGATGCCGGGCTACCCGCACCAGAGACTGTTGTTTGTCTGGGAAAACGGCATGAAAAATAAGTTGTTTAGCGCTGGCTCGGCCGCCAAGTGGGGCAGCAAAGGGCTGGGCGAGCAAAGGCTTTTTAATTTCAGAAATGTCACTGAGTCATGAATGAGTCATGGTGATAATGGGAGACATTTCCCACCCAGTGCCTGACTCGGGGACGTCTTCCAGGGATGTTGGAGCTGTCGGGAAAGCCGGGTCTTGTCCCATCTCTCTTCGGCGCTTCCTCCTTGCACGGCGTCAGTGCAGCCATCCCTCTCACACGCTGCTGCTTCCTTGTACCCAACGGGCCGCATTAGGGTCCTCACAGGCAGCAGGACCCAACAGCGGGTTTTCCTCTCCATTTTTAGGGCATTTCCTTAATGATACATCTGTTTTTAACTGCCAACATCCCTTGCTGCGACGGTGGTTCCAGCCCCTTGCGATCCCATTGCGGCAGCCCAGCTGCGGGATGTTCCCCTCCTGCCCTGGAGGATCTGCGAGCCCGGAGCATTACCCACGTGCATTGCTATGGCTCATGTTAGCAGGCAGCTCGTCATTAGATTGACGGGGCTAATTAATTATTGGGGCTGGTGGGAGCTCAATGAAAGCGGGTGGTGGATGCGGCCGGTCCGGTTTCGCCTTGGTGCTGCCGGGGACTCAGCCTTGGGAGAGCTGCATCGTTTCCGCCTTGCTCGAAATCCTCCCTCACCAAATAGCATTAAATATTCCTGAGCTGTGAAAGTCTTGGACTGATTCTGTTTTCCATAAATAAACCTGTTTGGAGATATTTGGAGAAGGGCCTAAGCTGCAGAGCTTGGAACGGCTCCCGACGCCCGTGGCTGTTTGGGCCCGAGGCTTTGGTGCGGGATGGGTGTCCCTTTGCTGCGCTCAGTGCCGGGGCCGGACAAGCCCCTCCAAGGGTCGCCGGGATGAGCAGGAGCATCCAGGGGGATTTGGCTGCCCCGGGGCAGGAAGAGCCACCAAGGCCGCAATGCGGAGCAGGGCGCAAAGAAAGAAAGAAAGACCCCTGCTTCATTTGGCTTCAAATGGGGGCATAACCAGGCGAGTCCTGCAGAACGCGCTCGCAGCCGGGCTGCGCGCGGGCAGCGTGCGAGGGAGCCGGGGTGTCAATTCCTTCCCTCTCCGGAGGGGCCGTGCGCTCGCCGCTCATCTCGCGCGCGGCTGATGAGCCGCGACAGGCGCAGGATTGCTCCTTTGGAGCGCCGCGCGCGCCGCAGCCCGGCGAGGGGAGCACGGGTCCGTCCTGCTTATCCCCAAACCCGTGCGGGACAGGGGCGCGGGATGCCGTGCGCTCGAGGGACGGAGCTCTCCCTGCTCCGCGCGCTTAAATGCAGCACAACCCCCCAAAGAAGCCTTCTCCTGCGCGCGCGGCTCCGGCCTCGGGGGACACGGGGAAGCGAGCGAGCGGCACGTGATGGATGCTGATGATGGATGTTAATCACGGTGCTTAACGCGCTCCTGGGAGGCGCCGGGTGCAGGGCTGGGTGCGCGCCCGCTCTGGGAGACCCAGCTGTCATCCCTGCTTCCCTCCATTGGGAAAACAGCCCTGTGCTGGAGCCCCGGAGGGGAACACGCTCCAAGTCACCTGTGCACCTAAAAGAGGTCCAATAAAAGCAGGGAGAGGCCCCTCGGATGCTCCTCGGAGCAATCTCATCCGGAAGGTTCCCTCTGTCCGCGCCCCGCACGGGCTCGCGCTCTTAGGGGTGGTGGTGGCGGGGGGGACAGCGCGGCGGCTGATTGACTCGAGGGCTCCCCGGGCACGAACTCCCCGCTCCGCACGTCCGCAGCCGGAGCAATTACGGATCCGAGCGCGGCGGCCTCCGCGGCGCAGGAGAGGCTCGTTTGAGCGCAGCAGGGGCAGAGGTGAGCGACCCGCGGCACCTCCTGTAATGGGAGCCGGCGGCAGCCGCCCGGGGCTCGCTCGCCGTAATTGCCGCAGCCGGCACCGCGGTGCCGCTCGCTAACGATGCCCCGGCCCGCGCGCCGGCTCGGCCCGGCGCTGCCCACGGATTGCAAAGCAGCAGGGCGGCCGCGGCGCTATCGTAGTGCTCGTGAGATTGGGGCTTGTTGGGGGCTCTTGGGTGGGAGAGGAGCAACGTGATCGGGTTGGGAATGGGAAATGGTGGCTCATACGTACGGCACAAAGACGTGGCTCAGCTGGGTCATGTTGACCCCTTCCCTGTTACGTTTAGCAGGACGAGATCATAGAATCATAGAATCACAGAATGCTTAGGGTTGGAAGGGACCTCTAGGGATCATCCAGTCCAACCCCTGCACACACAGGGTCACCTAGAGCACGTGGCACAGGGCTGCATCCAAGCGGGTTTGAAGATCTCCAGAGAAGGAGACTCCACAACCTCTCTGGGCAATGGATGTGTTCGATGGATATGTTCGAACAGCATAATTATTAGGGAGGGGAAAACAAGATGGTTTAAGAGGGGAATAAATCCTACAGACTTCCATGTGCCATCCGCAGGAGGCAGCCGCCTCAGCCATCCTGTTCCCTGTCACCAGCTCCGAGCTGAGCATCCTCACCGCTGCGGCGGTGGAAATTGGATATTCCGGGGCTGACGGCGGCGGGTGGTCGGCGCTCGCCCCCGGGGTCGGCGGTGCCGCTCGGCTCCGCGCCGCGCGCTCCCCGGGGGCTCCCGGATTCATTTCCCGGCGTGACCCCGGGGCCGCGCGGGGAGCAGAGGTCGCGGGCGCTCATCCGCCTCGTCCCGCTCTCCGCGCGCTTCCTTGCCGCGTGGAGCCGAGCCCCCGGATTCAATTACGGGCTGCCCCGGGGCAGCGACGTGCTGCGCTCGCCCCACGCACCGGGGCCGCTTTGCAGGCCGGGACGCGCTTGCTGCCCGCTGCCGTTTTGGAAGCGGGAGCTTCTCCCGCCGTTGCTCCACGGAGCACCCTGTGCTCTCCCACGGGCCACCCCATCCTCTTTATTTCAGTAGTATGCAGTGCCTCCCGCCACCCCTTCCTCTTTATTTCACTGATTATTTCTATTTATGAATTGATTTTATACTCCTGGCATAAGGGCGGAGGAGCTGCTCCCACCCCGGAGAGGGGAGCAGATCCCGCTCGCTCCCACCCGGAGCATCCCCCAGCGCCGCCCGGATAATGAGAGCCCGTTTAAAAAACTTAAAGCCTCTTCCTGCACGCGGTGACTGACACAAATGGAGTTCGTATTTAATCATCTGTTAACTCGTTGTCTATTATAGCTCTTTAATAGCACCATAGATATTCTTAATGAAGCATGATTTAAGGTATTTACAGCTCCAGGACCGACAGACATCACTCACAGTGTGCAGGTAATGAGGCGTAAAACAGCTCTGGAAACCGTAAAAATGGGAGAGAGAGCGCGAGCGAGCGAGGAGCTCGCAGCTGAATTGTTCCAGGGTTTGTTTTAAAATGTTTAGGCATTTAAAGTCATTTCAGCTTTTCCGAGGTGTCTGCTAGCAGCAGGTTCAGCGGGTGCCCGTAACCCCTGCGGTGCCGTGGGCAGGAGCAGGCGAAGGCCAATGTGGATTTAAGGAGAAAAGCGTTTTGCACCCGCGCGCAATTAGCTGGGGAGGAATGGGCCGGTGCGGATGCGTCGCAATCGCAACGCTGTCCTGGCTGCGCCGGGAGCATGCGGGGCCCTCTTACTTGCAAATGTCACCCTGCCACATCCCGGCTCCGTCCCCATTAAAAAAAAAAAATAGCAGCCCACACACACACAAAAAAAAAAAAACCCAAAAATCCACCCGAGCCCAAGCCAAGATTGGGAAAATGATTTGTGACTGAGGTGCCACTCTGCATCAAAATATTGTCTCAGGAAATGTCAGATGTCACCAATCCATATGTCCCCCCGCGTGACAGTAATTGGGTTGGAAGGCGGCGGCAGCTCTTCCCGGTGCCGGTGCCGCGTTGCTGCCCGCGGCCCGAGCGCCACCCGGCCCCGCTCGCTGAGGAGGAGGGGGACAGGGACAAAGCGCGGCCGCCGCGCGCTCCGTGCGCTTCCCTGCCCTGTCCTGCTGGAATATCCCATGGGTGTCTCTTGGGATGGCGACTCTCCGTGCGAACCGGTCCCTGCTCCTCGCGGGGAGCTCGGCGCCGCTCCGGGCATCCCTCCGGTTCCCACGGCAACGGCTCCGGAGGCAGCCGCTCCGCACAGCCGCTGCCCCGGGGCCGCGCCCGATCCCTGCGGATCGGCAGCGGGAACGGGATGCGCTTCCCGCATCCCAGCCCGACCCCGCGGCCCGGAGCCGCGCGCGCCGCCACCTCGGCGGGCCGCAATCTGCAGCGCGCGGCGCGCCTGCTGTTACCTCCGCTTGCACTCTCGCCGCGTGTTTGCTGTTATTTTTTAACACTTTTCCCCCCCTTTTCTTTTCTTTTTTTTTTATCGAAGCGCTCCCTCTCCCCAGAGCCTGCCGGCAGCGAAGGCATGGTCTGTGCAACTGCAATTATTGCGAGGAACAGATGGAGCGCGGAGCAGAAAGTCTGTTAATAGTAATAGAGATGCCGCGCGTTAACCTGGCCAGCACACGATGACAGTCCCATGACTACGCGTTCTGTTCCCACCAGCTGGGCTCCCGCAGCGCCTGCTCCCCCCGGCCGCAAATTCCTTCACACACGCCACCACTCCGGGCTTTTTCCCCCTCCTGCTCCATGGCATATCCCCCCTCGGCACTTCCCTTTCCCGGGATGCGGGGCCATGCAACCGGTAGCACCTGATCCCTGAGGTCCCATTAGGAGAGCGGGTCCCATTCCGAGGAGTTGGTGGGATAACCCGGCCCTACATTCTTGCCAGATCCCGTGGCGTCCGGAGCTCATGCCAAACCCATATGCGTGCCACGGGCACCAAAATAGCCGTGCCAGCCCTGCAGCACGTGGATTGCGCCGTGCACTCTCTCCCGGAGCCATTTGCGGGATTGCATCGTGCGCTCGCTCCCGGAGCTGTTTGCAGGATTGCACCATGCGCTCGCTCCCGGAGCCATTTGTGGGATTGCGCCGCACGCTCGCTCCCGGAGCCGTTTGCGGGATTGCACCATGTGCTTGCTCCCGGAGCCATTTGTGGGATTGCACCGCACGCTTGCTCCCGGAGCCATTTGTGGGATCGCACTGCACACTCACTCCCGGAGCCGTTTGCAGGATTGCACCACGCGCTCGCTCCCGGAGCCATTTGCAGGATTGCACCGGAGCCGCTTGCCGTCCCCTGGGCCTGCTGCCAGAGCCAGGCCGCTTGCAACACCGGTGCTGAGGGCCGGGCTCCCAGCCTGGGGCTGAGGTTGCCCAATTCCCAGGTGTGCAAGCCGGGAGAGGCTGTGCCCGCTTGGGACATCGCCGGGTGTGCCGGCAGCCTGGCCCGGCAGCGCCGGAGCCGTGCGGATACCCGAGCCCCTTGGGGCTGTGTCCAGCGGCTGGCAGTGACACGGCCCCTTTGCTCCCTGTCCCCATCCCTGCGGAGCGCCCCATGCGCGCGGCGGCCTCGCGCGCTGCAGGATGTGGTTGGGGAGGAAGCTCTCCTTGGCGCGCTGCCTTCGGGCAAAGCGCAGAACCTCTTCTTCCTCCATTTGTGCTTGGAAGCAGTTCGGGTTGCAGGAAACAAAACGTCCCGAGGGGCTCCTGGGGGCACAGGCCTTTCACACCGGCAGCACCATTAAAGTGACCCGAGCGAACACAGCGGGGTTGCAGGGCCCATAAGCTCTCGGGGCCAGGGCACGTGGTGGCCCCTGCGCTGTGCCCACGGTGTTCTCGCTCTTTCTTGCAGGACAAGAAGTACGTGTTGGTCATGGTGGACCCGGACGCTCCCAGCCGCGCGGATCCGAGCGAGCGCTTCTGGAGACACTGGCTCGTCACCGACATCCGGGTGAGTGCGACCGCGCTGCTCGCATCGGGCCCCTGTGCTGCCGGCTACGAGCGCTCCTTGGGTGCCTGCCATGTGCGTTCCTAAGCTGCCAGCTATACGTGTTCCTAAGGTGCTCGCTATATATGTTCCTATGCTGCTAACTCTATGCGTTCCTAAGGTGCTCGCTATATATGTTCCTATGCTGCTAGGTATACGCATTCCTAAGGTGCTCGCAATGTGTTCCTATGCTGCTAGCTATACGCATTCCTAAGGTGCTCGCTATATATGTTCCTATGCTGCTAGCTATATACGTTCCTAAGGTGCTCGCTATATATGTTCCTATGCTGCTAGCTATACGTGTGCCTAAGGTACTTGCTATATACGTTCCTACGCTGCTAGGTATACGCATTCCTAAGGTGCTCGCTATATATGTTCCTATGCTGCTAGCTATATGTTTTCCTAAGGTACTTGCTATATATGTTCCTATGCTGCTAGCTATATGCGTTTCCAAGGTATTTGCTATATATGTTCCTACGCTGCTAGGTATACGCATTCCTAAGGTGCTCACTGTGTGTTCCTATGCTGCCAGCTATACGCATTCCTAAGGTGCTTGCTATATATGTTCCTATGCTGCTAGCTATATGTGTTTCTAAGGTGCTTGTTGTATATGTTCCTATGCTGCTAGCTATATACGTTCCTAATGCGCTCGCTATGTGTTCCTATGCTGCTAGGTATATACGTTCCTAAGGTGCTCACTATATATGTTCCTATGCTGCTAGCTATATGCGTGCCTAGGGTACTTGCTATACATGTTCCTATGCTGCTAGCTATATGCATTCCTACGGTGCTTGCTATATGTGTTCCTAGGTGTTTGCCATGTGCGTTCCTATGGTGCTCGCTAGATGTGCTCCTGCAGTGCTTGCTATAAGCAATCTGATGTCTCTCGCTATACGCGTTCCTCTGTGGCTTGCTGTGTGCATTTACATGTTGCTTGTTGCATGCAATTACATACTGCTTGCTATATGCACTTATACACCGCTTGCTGTGTTCATTCCCGTGCGACTTGCTGCATGTGCTTATGTCGCTTGCTCTGGGGGTTTATGTATTGCTTGCTATATGTGATTCCAGGTCACTTGCTGGGAACATTTACATGTCACTTGCCATAGGCATTCCCGTGTCACTTGCTCTATCTGCAATTCCCTGGAGTCGGGCTGGGCAATCCAGCCCCAGAGCAGGGATCCTCAGCCCCGCTGCTCCTCATTCCCAAAGGTTTCCCGCAGTCCTGTTGTGCGGATCATTCGGATCGGCATTCCTAATGCAACTCCTGTGTGGACCCCAAGCTTTGCCATCGCCTGCGTGCCTAGAAACCAGAAAGCAGCTTGGTCCTCTCTGGCTCACTTTTATGTTTAAAAGATTGGGTGTTTCCGCCCTGAATCAATCTAGCTAATAATCTGAGCGCTAAAGTCTAATTAAGATATCAATTAATTTGCCGCGTGCATTTAACAAGAAATATCTAGTTATTCTCCTCTATTATTCTCTGAAATTACTGCTAAGGGCTTTTTGTACAGATACCTTAATTAGACTTTTTATTGTTAATGGGAATATTGAGCAAATTAAAAACAGATATTAATACTTCCCATGAATTTCATAATTGGTGGAAAAACCACAAAGCATTCCAAAGAACGCAGAGATTTGTGTACAGGGCTTTCTTTTCTTTTTTCTTTTTTTTTAATCCACCATAGAAACCTCCTGCATTCCTAACAACAGGGTCCTGGAAGCCGCTCATTAATTTTAGCACTTAGGAAGTGCTGGAGCCCGAGCTCTTGCTTCCCTTCTGTGCCCAGATCCTTCCGTGGCCTCTGCTCCCACTCACTACTGCATCCTTCTCTCTCCTCTGTTTTAAGAAGAGGATCCTTTAGTAGAGGAGGGATATTCAGGGGTATTATTCCTGGCAATTCCCTCTGGAAAATGCCGAGGTCAGAAGCTCCTGGAGCAGTAAAACCTCGGTGCTCCAGAGGCGCCTTCCCATGTGCACGGATGCTGCTTTAGGTCAGACTTGGATTTCCACTGGTTTTCCTGGCCACTGCTCCAGGAGCTAACCTATCCCATGGGAAAAGCCGAATTTCCTGCACATTCAGCCACCATGGCCCAGATAGGCTCAGCATTCCCGGCCAGAGCCTCCGCGCGGCAGCCGCCAAGGATGCCTCTGCTGCCGCGCAAAATAATTTAAATAAAAACGTTGCTGCAAAGTGGAATAATATCTTTTGATGAATGTTTTTAAAGCCCTTTAGGTTTTCCTGGTAATTTGCAGTGTAAAATTATTTAGAGATAAGAGCCAAATTAGCTCTTATAGGCGGAGGTCGATATGTCCCGTTATCCGTGCAAGCAGTGTTTAAATATAATCAGCCTTTACTCTAATGCAGCATAATTGTTCATTTGAAATAGCTCTTTTTTTTGCCTTCTTTTTTTTTTTGCTTTACTCCATTCAATGAGTCATTAAAATATTCAAAGGATAATGCAGTGAATTGGAAAGGAATTTATCCCATTATCCTGTATGTACCGCCGAGCCTCAGGTAGGCAGGCAGAGTCGGAAGCGGTTTGCGGAGCCAGCGGGTAGACAGGAGGAAGAGTTGGGAAAACACGGCCTTTCTGGAGCCGCATTCCCTCCTCATCCCGGGATGCGGTAGCAGCTGCTGATGCTGCAAAATCTGCACTGCTCGACTGTCTTTTTCCCAAAATCTGTGACTTCCCAGGAGGTTGTTATGGAAACGGGAGTGGGGGAAACTGAGGCAGGCGCCGTCTCCAGTGCATCCCGTGGTGGTGCCAGGGATGCTGCGCGGTCCCATCCTTCCGTGCAGCCCCATCCTTCCACGTGGTCCCATCCTTCCATACGGTCCCATCCTTCCATACGGTCCCATCCTTCTGTGCGGTCCCATCCTTCCATACAGTCCCATCCTTCCATACGGTCCCATCCTTCCATACGGTCCCATCCTTCCGTGCGGTCCCATCCTTCCATACAGTCCCATCCTTCCATACGGTCCCATCCTTCCATACGGTCCCATCCTTCCGTGCAGTCCCATCCTTCCGTGCGGTCCCATCCTTCCACGTGGTCCCATCCTTCCACGTGGTCCCATCCTTCCATACGGTCCCATCCTTCCATACGGTCCCATCCTTCCATATGGTCCCATCCTTCCGTGCGGTCCCATCCTTCCATACGGTCCCATCCTTCCGTGCGGTCCCATCCTTCCGCGCGGTCCCATCCTTCCATACGGTCCCATCCTTCCGTGCGGTCCCATCCTTCCGTGCGGTCCCATCCTTCCACGTGGTCCCCATCCTTCCATGCGGTCCCATCCTTCCACGTGGTCCCATCCTTCCACGTGGTCCCATCCTTCCGTGTGGCCCCATCCTTCCATGCGGTCCCATCCTTCCGTGCGGTCCCATCCTTCCACGTGGTCCCCATTCCCGCTCCGCAGCGCCAGGCTGCGCACGTCGCCATAGAAACGGGGCTCTCAGGCAGGCTCAGACTTGCTTAAGCAGAGAACTTGGGGCGCGCTCGCACACAGCAGCGGGTATTAAACCTAGATTAGCAAAACCCGGGCTAATAAAAACACAGAGCACAAGCAAAGGAGGCCGCTGCGAGGACGCGGGCGCCCCTGCCCCATGCTGCATCCATGGGGTGACCCGGTGCCCGTCCCGGGCACGCGATGCGCCGCGGCCCCGCGTGCTCCGTCGCGGGCTGCGTGTCAGCGCGATTATTCATGCTCTGCAAACAGATGGGGTTTAATTGCTGCTACTGTCAGGTTCTCTGCAAATACCGTGCGAAAAGGGCTTTTTGGCTAATTGTTTTAAAATAAAAGTTCAGGAGCAGCGTGGAGAAATTACAGATCAAATGCATTTCGGAGATCAAACTGTTTATATTACCTTTAAATATAGTCTTTAGCCAGTGGCACCCGGAGGGGTGAGTGACTGCTCGGCACAGAGCCACCTCGGGGCCTGCGCGCCGCAATTGAGCTCTTCCCTGCGCCCTGCCGCTCGCTTGCAAACTACTCCCGAGTGCAGCATCTTGCAAAGGTCTCCATCCTGGGGGGGTCTCCGTCCGGCTCCTCTTGGAATACTCCATCCATCCAATCCTGGGATGCTCCGGTCCTTCCCTGTTTGGCATGCTCCATCCCCTGTCCCATTTTGGGGAGGGAAAGGGGAAATTGTCCTTCCCTATTTGGCATGCTCCATCCCATGTCCCGTTTTGGGGAGGGAAAGGGGAAATCGTGCTAGCCAACGCTGGGAGCCACGCACGGGGTGATGTGCTTGGCCACGTTCAGTTATAATCCCCTCCTCTGGAAGGGCTGGATTTAGCGCGCTTGGAAATAATCCCATTTTTCCCCGTGGAAGAGCCTACAGGGCTGTGCAGGCCGGAGTGCATCACTCCCCGCGGCCACCCTGTTTGATGCGGATGCCGAAAGCGCGGGATGGGCCAGATTTGTGTTTGGGAAGCACGGGATGGGGCCAGGTTGGGCATCACCACATTCCCCAGCCCTTCCCTGGCCTTTTCCCGAGGCCTTTCCCTGCATTTCCCTTTTCCCAGCGCTGCCCTGGGCTCCGGGACCCGCTCCCCGACACTGGCGTGGGCAGCGGTGCAAGCCGAGCGACCCGAGCGCGCGCCGGCACCGAATCCCGGGATACCGGGTCCCGCTCGCGTCCCCGGAGGCGGCGGGGGCCGGGCGCTTCCCGGGCCTGCCTGGCGGAAGAGCCTCCCCTCGATGACTAACGGGGCCTGTGTGGGAGAGCCGGGAGCCGGAGGAGGGAACTCCAGCAGCACCCCGGGCGCTCCAGGCACATCCCGCGTTGCCGGAGCAACGGGAGGCAGGCGGGGACTTCCCCGCGCCGGGGTGACTCGCGCGCTGATGCGGGCGGAAAATCGCTCCCAAGGAAAAAAAAAAGAGCTGGAGCTGTGACTAAGCAGCACAAGTTATGTAAAAGCGCTGGGGAGAGCAGGGGAGGGAGAGCGGGGCCCGTGCCCCTCCGTGCGCCCCGGCTGGATGCGGCACCGGCTCCCGGGATGCGGCTTCATCCCGGTGCTGCACGGATGCGTCCCGGTGTTGTGCACGGCTCCGTGGGGTGGATCGAAGCCTTTGACGCCGCGCTCCTCCTCGCTGCTTGCTCAGGGTCTGAACAGGATGATGTTCCCCTTTGCAACAGCCGGAGCGTGCGGAGAGGGGCCCGGGAAGCTTCGGGCTTCCTTTGGGAAGTGCGCAGGGCATCAGGAGCGGCGTTGCTCCCAGGGTAGGGAATGCAGAGGCTGCAGGGAAGCCCCAGCACTGCCCTCCTTGGATGCCAATGAGTCACGGCGGGGGAGCCCCGCGCTGCCAGGCTGCTCCATCCCAGCTCCTCGCATCTCGGCCCACAGCCCCGCGTTGCTATGGAGTCCCCAGCTCCAGGGCTGCAAGGAGGAGGGAAGGAGGGAGGGAGGGAAGGAGGGGGAGCTCCAAAGCTGCCACCGGGGATCTGCGGCCTGGAATATGCAGGAGAGCCTGGGAAAGGGATCCCCTGTAGGTGGGAAAGGTGGTGTCAGCACACGGTGCAGTGCCCAGAGCTGTTGGGAACCTGCGCGCTTCCCGGCTGAGCCTGCTGGGAGCATCCTGGATTTCTCTCCATCGCCTGCAGGACACACACCGAGGGGACAGAAATGATGCTTGAGCTCTGCTCTGGAGCAGGGATGCGGGAGCGTCCGGAGCAGGGATGTGGGGACTTCTGGAGCAGGGGTGCAGGAGCCTCTGGAGCAGGGATGTGGTGGCTCTGGAGTAGGGATATGGGCAGTCTGGAGCATGGACGGGGCTCTGGAGCAGGAATGTAGGGAACTCGAGCAGGGATGCAGGGGCCTCCAAGGCAGGGATGCGGGGACCTCTGGAGCAGGGATGTGGGGACCTCTGGAGCAGGGATGTGGGGACCTCTGGAGCTGGGATACAGGGTTCTGGAGCAGGGATGTAGTGGCTCTGGAGTAGGGATATGGGCAGTCTGGAGCAGGGATGCGGCTCTGGAGCAGAGATTTGGGGGCCTTTGGAGCAGGGATGCTGCGTTCCAGAGCACGGACGTGGGGGCTCCGCAGGCCTGCAACCCCCCCCATCCCGGCTCCGCACGCGCCTTCCGGTGCTTCCCGGCGGAAGGCAGGTGGGAGAGCGAGGAAAGCCCCGCTGGCTTCCCTCGGCGCGGCGCTCCCTTCCGCAGGCTTCCCTGCCGCTCGGCACAGCGCGGCGCAGCCGCTCCCACGCCGGCAAATCGGCTGCGTGTTTAATTGGGATTCCTCACACCTACGGGGTAGAGCCTTGTCACCGCAGCGCAGCCCTCGCCAGCTGGCAGCCCGCGCGCCGCCCACCTCCCCGCTCCCAAGAAATCCTGCCCGGCCCCTGCTCCGCACCCGCCGGAGCCGGAGCGGAGCGGCCGGAGCTGCGGCCGGGCTCGGCGTGTGCAGGGAGCAGCGGGTGGCTGCACCGGGGCATGGGGCAGGGGACGGCAGAGGGCAGTGCCGGCCTGTGCCCAAGTGGTGCAACGTGCCCGTGTGGTGCAACGGGCCCATGCGGTGCAACGTGCCCACGTGGTGCAACGGGCCTGCGCGGTGCAACGTACCCGCGTGGTGCAACGTGTCCATGCGGTGCAACGGGCCTGTGCAGTGCAGCATACCAGCATGGTGCAATGTGCCCGCGTGGTGCAATGTGCCCACACGGTGCAACGGGCCTGTGCAGTGCAACGTACCCGCATGGTGCAATGTGCCCGTGCAGTGCAATGTGCCCAAGTAGTGCAACATGCCCATAGTGCAGTGCAACGTGCCCACGCGGTGCAATGTGCCCATAGGGCAGTGCAACGTGCCCACGTGGTGCAACATACCCACGCGGTGCAACGTGCCCACGCGGTGCAACGTGCCCATAGTGCAGTGCAACATGCCCGCGTGGTGCAATGTGCCCACGCGGTGCAACGAGCCCGTGTGGTGCAATGTACCCACATGGTGCAACGTGCCCACGCAATGCAATGGGCCCACGTGGTGCAATGTGCCCGTGCGGTGCAACGGGCCCACGCAGTGCAACGTGCCCACACGGTGCAAGATACCCGTGCGGTGCAATGTGCCCATGCGGTGCAACGGGCCTGCGCGGTGCAACGGGCCCACACTGTGCAATGCCTCTGTGCCCAAGGGTTCCCAGCTGAGAGTCATGCCCAGGACTTGGGTTTTCATCTTGGAGCTCGTGCCTGGCACGCCAGGCTTGCTTTGGGGAGCTTTGCCCAATGTTTGGGGTTTGCATTGGCGAGCTTTGCCCCATGCTCGGGGTTTGCATCCAGGAGCTGGTGCCGGGCGCTCCGGGCCTGGACAGGGAAGCTCATGGCCAACGCTCCAGGCTCCCACTATGGAGTTTGGCCCAATGCACAGGGTTTGCACTGAGGAGCTCATGCCCAAAACTCAGGGTTTGCATCAGGGGGCTCGTGCCCAACACTCAGGGCTCGCACTGGGTGATCTCATGCCCCATACCCAGGTTTGCACCGGGCAGCCCATGCCCAACATGCAGGGCCCGCTCCAAGCTGGTGCCAGAACTCAGAGCTCGCTCTGGGAACATCAGGAAAATCCCAGTGGATTTTCAGGGATGCGCGGGGGCACCGTCACGGCGCGCAAAGAAACATTTGTGTTTTCCTACAGAACCAGCCCCCCTGGGCCCTGCAGCCCTCTGGGGGCTTCTCCCCTTTTTCTGGCTCTTTTCTTTTTTTTAAGTTTCCCCGCGTCTTTGTCTTAGCGAGCCAGGTTAAATATTCAGTAATCAGTGTATAATACACCTGGACTCGCTCGCGAGATATCTGCCTTTTGTACTGCGACAGGACATTAATAGTAATTATTCTGCTTTGTAATTGGAGCTTTAAATACTAATTCAAACAGCCAGAGGAAAACCAATTAGTGCTAATTTATCTCTATGTGTTTTGGAGAGCCTGTGTCTGTCATACTGTGAAGAAATAGGTTGGTAATTAGTACAGTTGGGTGGTAGATAGAAGTAATTATCAGATTCTTTCATGTTCTTTAAAGGGAGGGAAAAAAGAAAGGAAATGCGAGGGCTGCTCCGTGCTCCATTCCCGGGAAGTCGCACATGGGGTGGAGGGGAGGCATCCGACGGGTGTTCCCGGGGGATGCAGCACAGGGAGCCCCCGCGATGATGGGGATGGCGAGCCGGCCTTCATCCCGATCCTGCTCCCAATCCCAGTCCTAATCCCAGTGCTGCAGGCAGGAAGGAGCTGCTTTGCTCCCTGCACAGCTCCCTGCCTTGCTCCGGGGAAAGGAGCTGGATCGGGAGCACAGATGCCCCCCTCGCCAAGATGCAAGGCCGGAGCCGGCAGCATCCGCAGGGATTCGGGAATTCAGGAACGGCCCCTTGCGCCTCTCCCAGCGCCCGGCGGAGTTACCAAGGCAATGCCCGAGCGCTGCGCTCCCGTCGAGCGGATCCCTCCTCCTACCCTCCGTGCCCCTTTCATTCCTGCCAATTTAAGATTCTTGTTTAGGGAAAGAAGGAGAAGGAGAGAAAAAAAAAAAAAAGCAAATGCTAATGATGGAAAAAAAGCACATTTTTCTCAAGGGAGGGGAGAAAATGCTGCTGGAAGTATTCTATGCAAAGCGATGCCGGGGGGCACAATATATCAAAGAAAATATAATACACCCAGGTTAAAACTAATGATTGCCATATAATTAGACGTGAACCATTGTGCTATAAATGTGTATTCTTCGGCGTGCTGTGATTTTACTGTAAAAAGGAGAGAGAGGGAGCGCGCGAGAGAAAGAAAGACAGAAAAACACAGAACCCAGCAACATACTATAAAAAGATCTCTGTTGACTTTTCTGCTGTTTAGTATTCCTTGCCCGTACTCCCCCGGGAGTATGTAATTAGTGCTTTATGAAGAGTGCATTTAAAGCAGTTTAATATTCACCTCATTCAGTCTGAAACAATGTGATCACTGCTTAGACAAATCACTGCTCCTTACTGACATCCTCTGTCAGAACATTACCTCTGAAAAGACCTTTCAAGAGGCTTGGATGTTAATTAGTTGTCTGTCATGTATAAACAGAGCAGTGAGCAGAAGGGCTGCGCCAGGCCAAAGACACGGAGGGAAATACTGGAAATACTTTTTTTTTTTTTGCTTTTTTTTCCCTGCTTTTAGTGGGAATTGGTGGCTTCACCGTCACCATGCCCCGCTTGCTGGTTCTCAGCAGCATTTGGACTGTGAAGGAAGGGGAGGAAGGTGATGGGTTTCCCTGTGCCAGGATGCGATCCAGACCAGCTCCACTCACCTTTACTGGCCCTGGAACTGCCAAACCACTGATCCGCATCCTGGTCCTGCATCCTGGTCCTGGATCCTGGTCCCTGATCCCAGCCCGTCAACCTCTCCTTGTATTTTGGCCTTGTGTCCTGGTGCAGCATCCCTGCTCTTCATCCTTGTACTGCATCCCAGCCCCGTATTCTGGTCCCATACTCTACTCCTGTGTCTCATCTCTTCCTCCTGGTCCTGGATCCTGATCCCATATTCTAGCCCCATATCCAATCCCTGCTCCACATCCCAGTCGTGCATCCTGGCCCTTCTTCCTGGTCCTGGATCTTGGCCTTGGTGCTCCATTCCTGATCTTCATTCTTATCCTGCATCCCAACCTCATATTCTGGTTCCCTATTCCAGTCCTACATCCCAGCCCTTCCTCCTGGTCCTGGATCCGGCTTCCCACATCCGAGTCCAACATCCTTCCTAGTCCCCACATGCCCTGTATCCCAGTCCCATATCCCAACCCCACATCCCAGCCCCAGGAGGGTATTGGACACGGCACCGCACTGGGTTTCGGGAACGCGGCCGCTCTGGTGCCCATCAGTGCCACATCTGCACCCACGGCTGGGGAGGCTGTGCCCAAGGCAGCGGTTCGGGGCTTAAGCCCCGGAGTGACTTCGGATCAGGAAGGGAACGGGATGAACAGGCTTTTCTGCACCTATAAATTGTGGTTCCTGACACCCACCCACTTTTCCAGCATGCTTCAAAATGAATGGCTGGGAAATACTATAGGAAAGCAAAGTACTGCTATTTAAAATGGAGCTTAGCTCAACACAGTGGCTTTATCCAGTGAAAAGCTCCATAATTTAGCTCCGGCATTTGCTTTATTGCCACCGATAAACAGCTCCGGCTGTTCCCAGTGTGCCAGCTGTGCTGGCCAGCCTGGAGCTGCTCAGCAACGGCCAGAGGCCGCGTTTTCCTGGTGTTCCACAGCTGATTCCCTTGCACAATTCCCATGCACAATTCCTATGCACGGCCCCCATGCGTGGTTCCTTTGCACAGTTCCCATGCCCCATTCCCGTACCCAATTCCCGTGTCCCACCCCTCTGCCCCTGGATCAACCTCCTGCCCCAGCAGCTCCACACCCTGCAGAACAGGGGGGCTCCCCCTTTCTCTCCCATTCCCAGCTGCTTCCCTGTCCCTCTTAGTCACGGAGGTGAGGCACACACAGAGACCCAGGCATCAAAAACAAGAGGTGATGAAACGCCGGGAATAATTAAGTTGCACTAAATCACCGGGCCCCGGTGGCACCGTGCCAGCGCGCTAAGGAAACTGGAGCACAAACCAACCACCTTATTATTAATAATCGCCAACAACAACCTATTTTGCACGTCTCGGGCCCCAAGGAGCACCCGGGTAGCACTGAGGCCGCCGTGGGGAGGATGCTCGAATCCCCTCGTGCCGCGCGGTCCCATCCCGTCCTATGGAGCGATGCTGCTCATGGAGCGGGGCACGGATGGGCAGCTTGGCGTGGGTTTTAGGTGGTGACACCCGAGCCCCCAGCTCTGCACCCGCATCTGCAGCGCCAAGCCCCGAGGGCAGGGCTAGCCCGCGGGGCCGCGCTCGCCCGTTCCCACCTGCGCCATTGCATCAGCGCGGCCGGCCCGGCCGACATCCCGCTTGGCAGCGCGCGCCCGGCGGTGTCGAAACGCCCGTAAATCTCCTGCGCCCGTAAAACTCCCCTAAGCCGCGGGTAAACCTTTAATTCTCCGAGCTCCCACCCAGCCCAGGTCCCATCCCCACGGCAGGCAAGGAGAGTCGTGTCGCAGCACTCGAAATCACCCTAAAATCGGGCATTTTTGCATTCCCAACATCTAGGTTTGGGTTTGCAGCCCTGGCAAATCTCTGAGGCACCTTTTGCATCTCCCTGGAATGGGAGCGATTGCAGCCACGATGCAGATGTGCAGGGGGGCCACGAGGCACCGGCGGGGTCGCTCGCGGCTTTGGGAGCCGATGAGCGCGGTGACGACAGCGGCGCCTCTTGCCCCACGCCTGCAGCAACGCGGGTCCCAGGTGCCGGCAGGCGCTTGCCCAACGTGGCGAAACCCGCGCCCGAGACCACCCTTTCTTGGGTAACGCTCCTGACTCAAGATCCCACCCGGCGTGGCAGCTGCCTCTTACAACACAGCTCCCTGCAAACAGGTTTCCCCACGGATCCCTCTCCCAGCTCGCAGAGCGTTCGCCTTTGCTCCTTCCTCCCTGTTTATTGGAGCGGGGCGGGGGGAATCCGGCCCCCTCTGGCACAATCCTGCAGGGACGAGCATGGAAAAGGCTCCCGGGGGCCGCCGGGCCGTGGGCGCGCGCGGCCCGCGCTCACGGCGCGCCGGGAAGGTGTGCCGGAGCGCCGGGCCCGGCTTGCGGGCGCGTGGGCGGCGGGTTCGGTGCCGTCTTGTCAACACTTGAATATGTTGAGCATCACTCACGGGGCATTCGGCAAGAAACCTATTAAGCTAATTACCGCGTGTGTGTTTGTGTACGCGCGCGCGCGTGCGCCTCCGACGTGCCACCTTCCCGCGTCGTGCGCGGTGGCATCGCGGCCGCCCTGCCCGCGGATCCCTAATCCCAACCCTGACCCCAGCAGAGCCGCCTCCTGCGGCTGCGGGAAGCGGAGGGCACGCGGGCGCCTTCCCGCCCCGCAGGGCCGGGACACGGGCTCCGGTGGGATGCGGGACACGGATTCCAGCCGCCCGGCCGCTCCCCCGCCTCCGGGGCCCCGGCGCGGCCCCGCTTCCCGACGAGAAAGCCCCGAGCCCCGCGGGAGCTTGGTTCCGGTTGACTTTTATGGGAAAAAGGGAAGTCGGCGGCGGCGCTGGCGGAGCAGCCTTGGCAGGAGAGGCTGTTGAGCGCCCGCCAGGCGCGCCGGCAGCGGAGGTTGTTTAACCCCTCTCGCTCGGGATGCGGGAAGCTCCGATGCTCCCGGCACGGAGCAGAGCAGGGGCTGTTGCCTCCCGGTGCTCACACATCCTGGGTGTTCCCATATCATCCTACATAGCCATGGGGAGACGGGGGAGCTCACGGGGCTCCAAGGAGGGATGTCTCCCGTGGGAGCTTGCAGCATCCTGCCTGGAGTCTCCCCTCGAGCCTGGCCTCTGGCGAAGGGGAGACTTTGGGGGCAACAGGAGAAGGGGAAGAGATAAAGAGGGAAAATAAAATGAAACCCACGTGCCTTTCCCAGCACTCCCATGGGATGAGCCAAGGAGCTGGGCAGGCCCCGTGCAGCAAGAGAGCGGCACGTGCGCCCTTAGATCTGCCCCCACGCCACGAAGGCGCCCAGGGCCGCGCGTTTGCCGAGGCCCAAATAGGCACCGTCCCGAACCGCTCATGGTCCAAGCTCTCCTGCTGCGTGTGCAGAAAGAGGCGACGGGCCTTTAAATGCCTGGATTAGGCAAAATTTGGTGCTTCTCCAAGACTGCTCCGGAAATCTGCTGCTGGAAAAGCGAGCTAATCTTCAAGCTGCGTGCAAGCAAGCGCTCCCGCGAGAGCTGCGGTGGCTGGGGCGGGAGAGCCCCTCGCCGCCCCGCTCCCGTTCCCGGGGCTTTGCCGGGCCTCATTCCTCCCCCCGGATCCTGGTGCCTTTCCCAGGCTTCGGCGCCGTGGCGATGAGGCTGGCGCCGGGGGCGAACGGGGAGCAGGTCGGGGCAAACCGGCACCGGGAGCGATTGCGACGCTGTCCCGAGGGGTGCTTGGACGCGCCCGGGCGCGCACCGCGGGGTTTGGGTTGCCTCACCGCGCTCGCGCTCCCGGCACGCTCCGCTTCCCAGCACAAACCAAGGAAGCGGCCGCAGATCCAGCGCAAGCTTCCAGCAGCGCTTATTTGGGTTTAATCCCCTTTGTATGGAGTCGGGGCAAGGGGCTCGCTCCAGGGAGCCCTGTGCCCGCCTGCAGGCGAGCGGGAGCAGACGTGGCAAGGGGAGACTTTGGGTTTGCTGGCAGAAACGCGCAGGAGCCGCCCAGGTTTGGGCCCGTGTGCGGGATCACTCACTCCTGAGGCTGCCTCTCCCCAGCCTTTCCCAACAGGGTGTTGGGATGAAGCTTCCAAAGGGCGACGGTGGCACAAGCACCTCCACCCTCAGCCTCAGACCCCTTGCCCAGTTGCCTGAGATGTGGATAGGGAAATCGTGGGGGGAAACGTATCCAGCAGCAGCTCCCGCTCCGTATGGGGAGATTGGGGCTCCCAAGTGCTGCCTGGGATACTGGGGACACAACCATGAGCTCCCCACACCCCTGCACACGCTGGGTTGCGAAGTGCCCCTGTCATCTCTGCCACTTCCAGCCTCCCGGATTAAAAATTGCACCAAGCACCGGAGTGATTTATGTTTATTTTGCTCAGTTAATAACCCTACAACACGTCCTTCCCTGGGGCATTAGGGCGTATCAGACAAACATTAGTTTAAATTACAACCGTGCCCGATATTTATTCTTCAGCACACTTTTAGGGCAGCCTCCTGTGCTCGCAGTGCCAAGGCAGGCAGGATTGCAGCGCGCAACGGCCCGATGCACAGGGTGGAATTTGGGGCTTTGCACTCTTATATCGCAGCAGGTGCCCGTGCGATCCAACTCTTTCCAAGCCACCCTTGCCACAAATGCACCATGCGGAGCCGGGCCGGCTGTGCTGGCCTTGGCACCAGCTGGGACAGCTCTGGATCATGCAGCTGCCCCCATTGCACCGCCGGGCTCCGCGGCCCCTTCCCACGTCTCCTCGGCGGCTCTTCCCGTGTGACAAGTCTATCGAATGTGTCGGCAGCGCGGCTTTTCCCACTCCGCGCTGTCTCTCCGCGTCTTCCTCAGCTCGCCCCTTTCCCTTTCCTGATGGGGAGAAGCGGGCGCGGAGACGCCAGCGCCGGGCCTGGCGCCGCGGCCGCGCTGCCCTGATGCGATGTGACACTTGTCGCAAGACGCAATTAGCATGAGCGGCTGACGGCGTGATGGGAAAATGAGCGAAAGGGCGACTCTGCCCTCAAAACCCGCCCGGTGCCACTACCTGCCCCGACCCGCTGGGAGCAGCGGGCTCAGGTCTCCACGGAGCCCTGTGCCACCCCAGTGCTCCCGATGGTGGGTATTCCTCCTTCCAAGCCCCACACCAGCTGGGCAGGGGTAGGAAAAGTGGGAAACGAGCTCAGATGGAGTCATTAGGGACCATTAGCTCCCAGGAAAGGGTATTAATGAACTAAAGTGCTCGCAGCCGGGGTGCACAGGGGCTCCTGCATCCTCCTCCTCTGCGGGACCACCAGGAACATTTGGGGAGAAGCAGCTCCTCTTGCAGCCCAGCGGGTACAGCGGTGGCACCGCGCGTGTCCCCTGGCGTGACAGGGCCGCTGGAGCGCTCCACAGGACTCGTTTGGTGCGCGCTGTGAGGACGTGTCCTCACTTTCTCCCTCCCGCCTTCTTCCTGTTCTCTCCTCTTAAAAGCAGCTTCATCCTTTGACGCTCCCATGCCCGGGGCTAGCGCCATCCCGCTGCATCTCAGGGCTAGCCGGCAACCCACATTCGCAGCAGGAAAACAGGGAGGAGGCCCGGCCTCTCCCGATAAGCCCGTGGCGAAGCCAGGAATAGAAGGAGGTCCCCGGCTCCCCGCGCGCGCCGGCCGCCCTCCCCGCAGCGCTGCCTTTGAAGCCGGAGCCGGGCACGGAGGCGGCTGGCGGGTGGCCCAGCCGCGAGAGGAGCCGCGAGCCTCCCTGCTCGCCCCTTCCCGGGGGCACGGCTGGGTAGGGCAGGGGGTGGCATCGGTGCGCACATCTGGGCAGGACGGCGGGGGGGTTCCGCCTGGGCGTGCACATCTGGATGGAGCTGGGGGGCACATCTGCATGGAGCAGGTGGTCCCGGCTAGTGCGCACATCTGTATAGAGCTGGCGTGCGCGTCTGTGCAGAGCAGGTGTGCACATCTGCATAGAGCAGGCATGCACATCTGGACGGAACGGGCATGCAGACCCCTATGGAGCTGGTGTGCACATCTGCATAGAGCAAGCATGCACATCTGGATGGAACAGGCATGCAGACTCCTATGGAGCTGGCGTGCACATCTGTATGGAGCAGGTGTGCACATCTGCGTGGAGCAGGCATGCACATCTGGACGGAACGGGCATGCAGACTCCTATGGAGCTGGCGTGCACATCTGCATAGAGCAGGTATGCACATCTGGATGGAACAAGCATGTAGACCCCTATGGAGCTGGCGTGCACATCTGCATAGAGCAGGTATGCACATCTGGATGGAACAAGCATGCAGACCCCTATGGAACTGCTGTGCACATCTGCATAGAGCAGGCATACACATCTGGATGGAGCAGGCTTGCACATCCAGGTGGCTCGCCTGGGCCCATCTGTGTGGAGCAGGCGGGCACATCTGGATGGAGACGGTCTGCACACCTGCATGGGAGTGTGTGTCCACCTGCACGGGCTGGGCACGCACATCTGGACAGAGCAGGTGCCCACATCTGGTGCTCTGCTCCCTGCAGCAGATGCTCCGGGATGCTCCACAGGGAGCAGGACGGAGCTCACCGCCGCTCCCTCTCATTCCAGGGCGCCGATCTGCGGGCCGGCCGCCCCAGGGGCCACGTGCTGACAGGTGAGTGCTGGATGCAGGAGGACGGAGCATCCCTGGAAGTGCCCGGAGTGTCCCCAGGGGGCTCAGCCGCGGCCGCTTGTCCCCACAGAGTACGCGCGCCCGGCACCACCGGCCCGCAGCGGCTACCACCGTTACCAGCTCCGCCTGTACGAACAGCCAGCACACGAGTCCGTCGCCCTGAGCACCGCAGAGCTGCTTTCGCGGGGTAAGGAACGGCCGGGATGCCCTGGTCGGAATGGCAAGGAGCACCCTGTGCTTCCTGTGGGAGCATCCTGCAGGGAACACCCCACGGATCTGGTGTGGAGAATCCCATGCATCCCTCAGGGAACATCCCATGCATCCCGCCGGAGTGTCCCGTGCAGCGTGCTGTGCATGTCCCTGTGCACGCCCGCGGCAAACTGCTCCGTGCCGACGCCAGGGGCTGAAGCCTCCAGAAGAGGGCACTAAACCATGACCTAGACATGCCAGCGGATCCTTTTTTTCCCAAAAACATTCGTTCCTCGCTCAAATTCATGGGAAATACAAAGCGAGGGGGGCGGCAAGGTGCCACAAGGCAGGAGGGCGCCTCCGCTTCCGCGGCTCCTCGAGGCGCCCGGGCGCAAGGGGTGCTCGGGGCGCCACACCGGGCCCTCCGCAGGCGGGACCGGAGGGAAGGGGACAACCACGCTGCACCCGGAGTGTCCCCTGCGGCCACACGGGCTCCCCCAGGGCGAGCGCGGCCAGCGCGCGGCTGCTAGATAAGTAGGTCAGGAGAAGCCGGCGCTCGCCGCGGGGACCGGTGCCGCGCTCGGCGCGGAGGTGCAGGGGAGCCGGCGGGGATGCTGCGTTGCTGCGACCAGCGGGGCCGGGGAAACCCGTGGCCCTGGGGGATTTCCAGGCATCCCAGGGGGCTGGTAGGAAGCCAGGGGCTGGCAGGCCCCAAAGGTCAGCAGGAAGCTCCGGGGGGTGAAGTGGGGGGTCCCGGGTCTGCGCTGGTGCCCGGCCAGCCCTGCGGCAGAATGTGGCTGCAGCGGCGCGGGGTGGCAGTGCCAGGGATGCGCTGAGGGCACGAGGGATGCACAGATGGTGCAAGGGATGTGTTGATGGTGTGAGGGATGTACAGACGGTGCAAGGGATGCACTGAGGGTGTGAAGGATGCGCTGATGGTGTGAGGGATGTACAGACGGTGCAGGGGTTGCGCTGATGGTGCAAGGGATGCACTGAGGGTGCAAGGGATGCACTGATGGTGTGAGGGATGTGCTCCTGGTGTGAGGGATGCACTGAGGGTGTGAGGGATGCACTAAGGGTGTGAAGGATGCGCTGATGGTGCGAGGGATGTACAGACGGTGCAGGGGTTGCGCTGATGGTGCAAGGGATGCACTGAGGGTGCAAGGGATGCACTGATGGTGTGAGGGATGCACTAAGGGTGCGAAGGATGCGCTGATGGTGCGAGGGTTGCTCTGCAGCTCAGAAAGGCTCCCGGACACCTGCCACTGGCTTTCTCTGCCGCCTCTCTCCATGCAGGTGCCTGGTCCATGGAGCGCTTCGTGGAGCGGTTCCGGCTCGGCTCGCCCGTGGCCTCCACCCAGTTCCTCACTAAGCACGACGACGACTAGCCAGGGTGGCCACTCGCTCCACGGGCATCTCCAGCCCAATAAAGCGTGGATGGAGCACAGCGGGATCCCATCTTGGCAGAGGCCAGGGGGTCTCGAGCACAGAGCCACCCGTTGGGGCTCAGAGCCACTTGTTGGGGCTCGTTGCCACCTGGACACAACAGGTCGCCCCCGCATACGGCCACCACGTGCCCTGCTGGCACCCGGGGCTAAAATTGGCAGCAGGGGAAGTGACAGCGGGACATGTCATGGAAGGTGCTAAACTTGGACGGCTCCTTCTCTTTTTTATATTTACGGCAAGCGGAGCTGGGGGGTGTAACTGGGTGCACTGCAGCGGGCAAGGGGAAGGGCATCCTGAATCCCGCATCCCATATCCCGCACTTGGCCTGGCCATCCCATATCCTGCATCCCGCTCCCACAGTTGCTTTGGGTGCATAGGTTGAGAGGCAACTGCTCCTTCCAAGAAACCTGCACTGGCCCCTGTGCGGTTTTTGTCTCTGATGGGAGCAGGAACAGAGCTGGGAATTGGGGTGGTGCTTGAGAATTGGGAATGGAAATGGGAATGCCGTGGCCTCAGCTGCTGGGAGGCCAAAATGCACCACTCTGAATACGTCACCCTCCCCCATAACTGCAGCAGCGTGGAAAATATTAATCGATATTTTTTTTGTTGCTTTTCAATAATTTAGAAAGAAAGAAAAATAAAGGAAGCGGTGCCGAGTGACGGGGCGCAGCTCCCACCCCGCTTATCTGCCCTTCCATTCACTCACGGACAGCGCACGAGAAAAGAGAAGCCACCCGCCGCCTAAATGTAGAAAGTTTTGCTTCTAAATCAGTTTGTGATGGAAAGGAAACACGTCACGTCCCTGGGGAAGTGGCTGGGTTTCGGCGGCCGCAACCTCAGCGCCCGGCGTTGCAATGGAACAGCCCGGCCCTGAAATAGCTCCGCACCGTGTTATTGTCACCCCGAGGAGGGCGGTTTTGCTCTGTCTGCGCGTGTCATTTTTAGCATCCAGAGGAAGTTTTATTTGTATTTCTTAGCCCGATTTTCCATTGCCGTGTTTTTCTTTTCTTTCTGATGGTCCAGGGAGGGGAGCATGAGAGAATAGATGGGGGAGCCAAGGTGTGCACAGGAGCAACGAGTCCCCGCTCCCGGCAGGAGCACAAGTTTTCCAGGATCGTGGGGACAGTTGGAGGTGCACGGTCAAGGCTCCGGATGGGACACAGGGACCCGCATCCCGCAGCGGCTCCTCTCGCCTGCACCCGGGCCAAGGAAGTGGTTTTGCCGACAGGTTTACACGCAGTGGCCCCTGCCCGTGGCGCCTGCCAGCTGCTGATGACACCTGAGCTGCTCAGTGGAAAAATCCCAAAAAAGAAAGAAAACAAAGAGCCAAACAACCAGGGCCTTCCCAGAAATGTGGCCCTCCGGCGTCGTCCTGACTCTCCTGCTGCCCCTCCATCCTGCGGGATGCTCCCTCATGGCAAGGCCCCGTGCTGGGCACACACCAACAAAAGGGTCTGTTTGGGATTTGGAGATAGATAATATATATATGTATATATATGTACATGCATATATATGTATATATGTACAGATAGCAGCAGTAAGCTTGGAAAAAACTCTTGCTCCTTATGCAGCCAACGGCAGCTCCCAGCGGCACTTGCCGGGGGGATGTTTCCTTCCCAAACTGGGCTAGCGTCCAGAGGAAGCCCATGCCGAGCGCAATGCTGGAGTCAGCAGGGTGATAATTACCTATTTTGATGATTATTGGAATAATTACAGTAATGCAGAAAGCCCTCCATGAGCGGCGCCCCATGGGCCACCCTCCCCTGCGCGTCCCTTTGCGCGGAGCCCGTGCGTGAGCTCACGGTGCGCGACGGTGGCACAGCCGTCCCCGTGCCAGTGATGTGAGGACTTGTGTCACACGGGGGTGACACAAAGGGGCTCATCATCCCCTGGGACCCTCTGGATTTTCCTTTTCTTTTTTTTTTTGAAAAAGATGTAAAATTAAAGGCTGGGATCAATGCTGCTGGGCACTGGCTGCTGCCTTCACCCCTGCCAGGAGTTGCCGGCTTTGGCTGCTCCCTCCCCACCGCGGCATTCCCGGGGCCGGCGAGCTGGGGCGGGCCCTGGGAATGGCAGCGCAGCCATGGCAGGAATTTAGGGCTCCTGAAGTAATAGGGAGAGGGCCGGGAACGTGGGGCTGTGCCTGTGCAGCCAGTGCCAAAACCTGCGGGAGCTGCCGGCGGCAGCAGCTGCAGAGCCAAAAGGGCAACCCGGTGCTTAATGGCAGCGATGGTCAAGTCTTCATGCACATTGGGGGAGCTTTGTGGCCACCAGCCCCGGGGCTGGGGACCTGGTGTCCCCTTGGTGGTGCCTGTGCCCGACCTGCCCTCACTTGTTGCAGGCAGCCGCTCTCCATTCCCTGCACTGCAGCCGGTGCTCGGCCAGTGTTTCCTCATTGCAAGGAAGTGGCTACTTGCCCCCGGGCCGGTTTCAGTGCCTGTGAAGGGAGTTGCTTTGGCCTCTGCCCAGTTTCTCTCCGCTGGCCGCAGCTTTCCCGCGGCGTGAGAGCAGGAAGGAGCTGCGAGCTCTGCTGGCCACATTCCCACCGCCCCTGCTCCCGTCGCCTCCGGCCGTCTCCCAGTGCTGCCACCTTCAGGGACTGGCCCCGGCCACCGGGTGCCCATGTCCTTGCGCAGGGCCTGTCACCCGGATGGGAGCCGAGCAAGCAGGACCGCGGAGAGGGACCCAAATCCCCAAGCAGGGACTTGCTTGGAGCATGCACGGGCAGAGCCATGTCCCTGCTTTGCCCAGGGGTGCCGGTATCGCTGTGATTGTTGTCCCTAAACTCCTCTAATCCCACGGGGCAACCTCAGCCCTGCAGACAAAACCCTTGCAGCCCTGGGAAACTGGGGCCGCCTCGTCGGACGGCTCCGCTCCACCCGCCTCGTGGTCTGGGCAGCTCCGAGGCTCCGCACCAACGTGTCCTCCTTCCGTAGGCTGCTGGAGAGGAGCCCACATCACCGGCCAGCCGAGCAGCCTCCCACGCGCGCGGCCCTAGTAGTCGCACCCGGGCAGGCGTGGAGCAGGTCACCTCGCGGGGACAGGAGCCACAATGTTTATGGCTCTAGATCCGCATCTAGAGCAGCCCCAAGGGCCCAGCAAGCAGGGCCAGAGATGGGGAGCCCTGCCTGCCTGCGCCGGGGAGCCCGCGCTGTCACTTATCAAGGGCTTCGGGGGCCGTTTGCAATGGGTGAGATGTCCCACTTGTCACTCCACGAGGCATGGAAAGACGGTCCTTGGCGCTGCCACTGAATGAGTGAAATAACCTAAGGAGTTCCCCTTTCTCTCCCTGGAGAGCAGCCCCGCACACCTGCGGCCCCCGCAGCCGCTCATGAGTCACCGTGGCCCCGGCGCAGCCACTTCTGCTAACGCGTCGTGTCCCGGTCACAAGACCGAGGGGAATGGGGAGAAGCCACGTGTCAACTGACAGCGGGACCTGGGCACTGCTGCCCGGCCCTGATCTCCATCCTGGCTCCCCTTGGCACTGCCAGCCCAGGGAGGGCTGGGGAGGCCACACGGTTCCCAATGTCCATCCATGTGCCCAAGGAAGGAGCTCTGGGCATCCCTTCTCCCTGCATCCCTGGGTGGAGGAGCATCCAGCCCCAGAGCGGAGCTGGAAGCTCGTCCCGCTCTGTGTCGCCTGCTCGAGGTGAGGATTTTCTGCTCCCTTTGGGCAAACCAGACACCTGGGCCCGTTGTGCCAAACTGTACCTCGCCCCCAATGTGCCATCCCCATGCCAGCCGGGAGCACCTCACTCTATTGGGCTGGAGGCCACCTGCTCTCCACGGGCACTAGCCCCTATTAGTAACCTCAGCAGCGTCCAGCCAGGGATTTCGGTGCTCGCTCCCAGCCCAGCGCCTCGTGCAAGCAAGGCCTCAGCCTGGCAGCAAGGGGTGGGGGGCTTATGGATACATCCCATGTTCCCAGATGGCGGAATCAGGAGCAGGGACAGCGCATGGAGCAGGTGGCCGGGGGATCTCAAGGTACGAGGCGTAGTTAGTTAAACACGCAGAGCGTGTTCATGCCCCCACTGATCCGCTGCCTGCCGCCCACGACGAAGCCACCACCTCCACAGGCAGAACCTCGTGCTGGCCGGTGCCGCGTGGAGCCGATCCGAGCCCAGGCCCTCCTGGCAGTGCTCAGTGCTCGGCTCCTGGAGCACGCGGGGTGAGCAGAGCCGGGCCAGTGCCTGCTTGCTCCGCTGCGCTAATTACCCAGACGAGTCTCGCTGCAGCCTGCCAAGGGAGCTGAGCGAAACCCGCCGCTACGGAGTGTGCAGCAGCTCACGCGGGGCCGCGTTGCCCGCGTGCAGGAGCGGCGGCTCCATCTGGAGTCTGCGGGCGATGTTGGGATGCAGGGGGCTGTGGGTGACGCTTGGATCTAGGGGGGCCGCAGAGCCCCGCGGGTGCCCCGCGAGGGTGTCACCTGTGGCACCCTTTATGGCACCGGTTATAGCCCCCTCGGTGCCACCGGCCCCGGGAGCCTCGGTGTCCTTAAAGCCGGCATCCTCGATGCCACTATGCCTGGCCCCTCGGTACCATCGGCCCCGGGTCCCTGGGTGCCCCCGGCCCCCTCGGTGCCCCGGTCCCCGCGGGTAGGGTGGCCGCGGGGAGCCGCGGTCTCGGCGCCCGCCCCGCCCCGCCGCGGTACCGCCCCGGGGGCGCCGGAACCGGCCGCCAAAGAAGGCAGCGGAGGCGGGGCCGGATCCGGGCCTTGTTTGGCGCTTCCCCTCGGCCGCCCGCCCGCCGCCGCCGCCCGCTCCCCCCGCCGCGCTGCCCCGGGCCGCGCCGGGCCACGGGCGGGGCGCGGCGGGGGTGCAACCGGGGGGGGGAGCGGGGGGGTTGCGGTAGGCGGGAGGCAGGGCTGGATCCCGGGGGTGCAATCGGTGCGGGTGCCGTGGGGAGCCGGCGGCCAAGGATAGGGGGTCCCGCAGCGGGTGCCTGCAAAGGATGGAAGGGGGGGTCCTGCAATGGATGGGGGTCCCGCAACGGGTGGGGGGGCTGCCGCGGGGGGGGGGGGGGGTTGCAAAGGGTGGGCTCCTGGCAATGCACGTTGCGCCGGGGCACACAACCCCCCCGCGAAGAACAGCCCACGGCGAGCTCGCCGCGCTCGGTACGTGGTGACCCCTGCGCGCTGCAGCAGCCACCCCCCAAAATCACGAGTCTGCTGGCACCCAAGGGTGGCGATCCGCTCCCCCCCCGCCCTGATCCCTGCAGCCCCAGCACCCTCCTTCCCATCCCATCCCATCCCCCCCATCCCGTGCAATACTGCAGCTGGGGCTGTGTGCCCGCTGCCCTCCGGCTGCAGCGCTCCGGCAGCAGGGATTTCACTCCCATTGCAAAGCCGGCCCTGCAGGAATTGGGTAAGTGGAGCTATTGCAACACAGCATTTTTCCATACATTTGCTATATAACTCGGAGGGTTTTAAAGATAGCATCAGTTGGCACACTTAGCACGAAACCACCTAATTACTGACGCCTTGGAAGTGCCAAACTTTTAAAGGGGGAGGTGAGGTTAAAATCACAGGCGACCAACAAGTGTTACCTGTTTTAAAATATTCAGGGTACTGTGGTACACGATACCCAAGGCGGGTGGGGAGGGGGAGCCCGGTGCAAATCCCTCTCTGCACCGCTCTTCCAGGGGCTGGGATGCAGTTCCGGGCTCCTACAGCTCCAGCGCTGTCCACGCCAGCCTCCCTTCCCCACCAAACCCCGGACACTGCCCCGCCACGCTCGTGCCTCGGCTCCTGTGGCCGCGGGGTGGATTTAGGGCCGTTTCTTCCCCCGCGCTGCCGCTCTCCCCGGCTCTGACGGGGGATATGTGGGCCCCAAGCCTCGGGCGGGAGGCGCATCCCAAGGCCCGGGCGGCAGAAGCCGCTGCCGCCGGGGGAAGCGGCTCCGGGGCTGCGGAGCCGCCTCCTGCCCGGCGGCGCCCGGAGAAAGTTTCGCCGCAGCGCGGCCGAGGAGGAGGAGGAGGAGGAGGAGGAGGAAGCAGCGGGGGGGTCCCGGGCGCGCAGGTGTCTGCGAGGGGGCGGCGCGGTGCAGAGCGGCGGGCGCCGCGGCCCGATGCGCGGGGCCCGCGGCCGGGCCGGACCGGGCCTGGCCCCGGGACCGGGGCCGGGGCTGCCACCGGGGCCGCTCCGTCGCGCGCCGGCCCCGCTTCCTGCTTTCTAATGTTCCATTGTGCGGAGCTTCCATTGTGACGTCTCGGCCTCGGCTCGGCTTTGTCTGTCCATATATGGGCAGCTACGTCACGGAGCTTTCCCGTCGCTCACATAAATAGGCTGGCGGATTTCCCTCGCCGAGCATTTGGGCAGCAGGGAGGGAACCTGCGAGCGAGCGGCGCGGGGGAGCGCGCGGAGCGGCGCGGGAGGGAGCGAGCGAGCGGAGCGAGGAGAAAAAGAGGAGGGGTTAAATACTCCCACCCGCTTCTACAACCACATCTGCAAGCCAGATCGCCCCCTCCCCCTCGAGGAAACACCACCAGGGACCCACGGAGGATTGCACCCCCCTCCCCCCGCACCCCCCCCTCCTCCGCAGCCACCCCCGCCGCCCCCCCCGGCCCCCCTCCCCCGCCCCAACTTTTCTCTTGCATGATTTCCCTCGCACGGATTTGCCACTCGGATGTTGTTTCATCGGGAGCTGCGCTCGGAGCCACGGTGAACCAGCCCTTTCCTCCAGTGCTATGACAGGCAAACTACTGGAGAAGCTGCCGGGGACCATGAACACTTTGATGAACCAATTGCCTGACAATCTGTACCCAGAGGAGATCCCCAACTCTTTGAATATCTTCTCCGGCAGCAGCGAGTCCGTGGCTCACTACAACCAGATGGCTGCAGGTAAGGGGGAAGGCGAGCGGGGAGGGGGAGCCGCGGGGCGAGGAGGAGGAGGACGCCGTGTGCAGGGTGTCATGGAGCCTCGGAGGGAAGGGAAGTGCCGGGGCCGGGAAGCTTCCCCCCCCCCGCAACCACCCACCCCCGTGCTCGCCGTGTTTCCAGGCGATCGCTGCCTCCCCTGCGGCGGGGCTCCGCGGGGCGCTGTCGGGGGGCCGCGGCGGCAGGTACGGGGCCGGGCCCGGGGGGGTGCAGGGCCGGCCCCCGCCGCGCAAGGGCCGCCCGCCCGCGCCGGGATGCGCGCGGCTGCCGAGGCGCCGCGGACGCGCGTGGCCGTGGCCGCCCCGGGGACCCCGCGCATCCCCGCGGCGCCGGTTTTGGAGGCGGGGGGGGGCCGGGGCACAGGTGAGCCCCGGGGCGGGGGCGGCCCTCGTCGCGGAGGGGGGTCCGGCCGCTCCTGCCGCGGAGCCGCGGGGGCTAAAACTCCCTTGTATTTCTCCTTGCCGGGCGTCGGCGCAGGGAACGCGGCGAGTCGGTAACGGCGCCGGCGGCCGGAGCGGGTCCGTGGAGTGCCCAGCGCTGCCGGTGGGGTGCACGCGAGGCGGCTCCCGGGGAGGATTCCTACCTGTAGCCGCAGGTACCTCCTTCCCCCGGCCCCACCTGCGCGGCCGCGGCCCCGGCGCGCGTGGGCGGCGGCGACACGGGCAGCGCGGCCCCACGCAGCCCGGCGCCGCCGGGGGCTCCGCTCCCCGCGGGTCGGCGGCCGCGCGGGGGCGGCCATGGCGCGGGGCCCCACGCGCGATGCCCCGGGCCGCCCGCTCGCCGGGACCCGGCGCTGTGATAACCGGAGAGCAGCAACAGAGCCGCCGCTTCCCCTGCCTCGCTTCCCCGCTGGTTGCCCGGGAGAGGGGGGATAGCGAGGAATAGGAAAGTGTCGGGGGGAGGCGGTTCGGTCTCGCCGCAGGGCCCCTCCGCCCGCGGGCCCCGCTGCACGACCCGCTGCTCACCCTGTGCTGCTTCTCTCCTGCTCTGCAGATAATGTTATGGACATTGGATTAGCGAACGAAAAGGCAAGCCAGGAACTGTCCTCCTATTCGGGCACTTTTCAGCCCGCCCCGGGCAACAAGACTGTGACCTACCTGGGGAAATTCGCCTTCGACTCGCCCTCCAACTGGTGCCAGGACAACATCATCAGCCTGATGAGCGCGGGGATCCTGGGGGTGCCCCCGTCGTCGGGCGCGCTCACCACCACGCAGAGCTCGGCCGGCAGCATGGGGCCACCACAGGGCGACGTGGACCAGATGTACCCCGCGCTGCCACCCTACTCCTCCTGCAGCGACCTCTACCCGGAGCCCGTCTCCTTCCACGACCCCCAGAACAACCCCGGCCTCACCTATTCCCCCCAGGATTACCAGGCAGCCAAGCCCGCCTTGGACAGCAACCTCTTCCCCATGATCCCAGACTATAACCTCTACCACCATCCCAACGACATGGGCACCATCACGGAGCACAAACCCTTCCAGAGCTTGGACCCCATCCGTGTCAACCCGCCCCCCATCACCCCACTGGAGACCATCAAGGCCTTCAAGGACAAACAGATCCACCCGGGTTTCGGGGGGCTGCCGCAGCCGCCACTCACCCTCAAGCCCATCCGGCCTCGCAAGTACCCCAACCGGCCCAGCAAGACGCCGCTGCACGAGCGGCCCCACGCCTGCCCCGCCGAGGGCTGCGACCGCCGCTTCTCCCGCTCCGACGAGCTCACCCGCCACCTCCGCATCCACACGGGCCACAAGCCCTTCCAGTGCCGCATCTGCATGCGGAGCTTCAGCCGCAGCGACCACCTCACCACCCACATCCGCACCCACACCGGCGAGAAGCCCTTCGCCTGCGAGTTCTGCGGCCGCAAGTTCGCCCGCTCCGACGAGCGCAAGCGGCACGCCAAGATCCACCTCAAGCAGAAGGAGAAGAAGGCCGAGAAGGGCTCCGGGCCGCCCCCCGCCGCACCCCCTGCCACCGCCGCCACCACCTCGCCCCCCGTGGCCCTCGCCCCCGCTGTCACCACGTGCGCCTGAGGCCGTCCCGACCGAACGGGACCGGACGGACGCGGTGGCGCCTCCGGGCCGTCCCCTCCGCTCCCGGCGGGGCCCCGGCGGCCGGGCCGACCCCCCCTACACGCACTCCCCGCCCTGGCTGCTCGGAGCTCGGCTCGCCCGGTCCCGGCTTGGGGAAGCCGTTTCCCTCCGTCCCGCACGGCTCTGCCCCGGCTCCCTCGGTCCGATCCCGGCTGCTTCGGTCCGGACCCCGCTCCCTCGATCCGGTCCCGGCGCCCCCGCTCGGCACCGGCTCCTCGGGCTCGCCTCGCCGGGACCCGATCCCGGTTCTCCGGCCCCGTTCCCGGCTGCCGCCGCTTCGCGGCTCGGCGGGACCCCCCCAGCCCGGCACCCCCGGGGCCGCCGCGGGCTCCAAGTCACTTTACGGGTCTCGCCCGGGGCCGGCCCTGCCCGGTCCGCGCCCCGCGCGGCGGCGGCGGCCACGGGGAGCGACGCGAGGGCCGCGCTCGCAGGTACCGCCCGGCTCGGTGGGGCCGACACGGAGGTGTCGGGGGCGGGAGGGAAGGTGCTCCCGCGTCAGCTCTTCTTTCCCTTTTTTTCTTTTTTTTTTTTCCCTTTTTTTCTTTTTTTTCTCCAGCAGAAGGGAAATTCATTACAGAAATGCAGAAAAAAAACCCCACAGTATTTTGCTGAATACTTTTTATAATGTGAGATATTTTTATTTTATTTTATTTGGTCACTTTAAAAGCAAAAAAAAAAAAAGGCAACTACGGAGGAGAAAAAATCAATTAGTCCTCTATTTTATTTTTTTTTCTTTCTCCTTCTGGTATGTGCATGTCATTGCATGACTGCTCTGATTTTTTTCTTCTTTTGTTTAATAAAACTGTGCTCAGACATTTAAGCTAAACTAAGCAAAAATAATAATGACTTTAAAAAATCTTTGTTGCCAAAAGGTCGTGCTATCCAGGTTTGATGTCTGCATGTGAAAAAAAAAAATTAAAAACATACAAAAATAAAGAGAAGAGAAAGAATGCAGTCTAATTTATGTGAACTGAAAGGAACAAAAAACACAATCAGGTTTAACCACACAAACCTAAGGAATGATATTTTTTGAAAGACTTTTGTATAAAGTTGAGTACTTAGAGAAAAAAAAAATCATACCAGATGTAATATATTTTGTGGATGTTTTTATTTCTTGGATTTATAGTACCTTATACTAAGGTTAAAAAAATATGCTTGATATTGTGAAAAGGTGATAATTTTCACACACATTTCATTTGCTCATTTGTCATGTTGTAATGCAAATATGATAGTTAATGCATACAGCATTTTTAAGGGAAAAAATCAGAAATATTGAACTGATGTATTGTTGTACCATTTGCACTGTGAGCAAATGCTAATGCAGTAAATATATTGTGTTTGCTGACAATCAAAATCTGTAGTAAATATCTTTATTTTACCTTGCTTAAAAAAAAATATCTATATTGATTTGGAAGGAAGCAAAGTCTCTAACATGTAAGGCGAATGTTAAAATGGCTTGCTGGAAATGTGTAGGATGGCAGGCGCTGTGCCTCTTTGCAGACGACTTTGGAATCTGTTTGTACATTTTTCTAGTGTTGTATTTTATTATTTTTTTGGTATGATTTTTAAAAATAACCCAACCTTTTCTCAGTCCCCTCTCCTTCAGTTCTGTCCGCAGGCCGCCCCCGCGCTCTCGGCAAGGCGCGGGACCGGCACACGGCGCCTCCGGACGCGCTCCGGAGCCCGAGCCGCGCTCCGGGCCCGGTGGGCGCCCCTCATCCCGGCCCTGGCACCGCCAGCCTGGCACCGTTTTGCGGCCGGGTGGGATAATGGTGGCGGAAAGAGGATCTCCTGCCCTCAGCCCTTAATGCTCTCCGCTCCGGAGCGGAGCGCGCGGGGGCGGAGGCGGCGGCGCCGCGAGCGGGGACGAGGCCCCGGATGAGCCCCTGGCTCCGTGGGGGACACCGGAGGCCGAGGTCCGGGGTTATCCCGCGAGTGCCGTGCGCTCCGGAGCCACATCCAGCTTGCCATGGCCTGGGAAAGGCCCTTCCAAGGGCTTTGCCGATGGGCCTGTGTCCCAGCTTCCCGGCTGTGCCCGGCACGCTCCGGCATCCCACCGGCTTGCTGCTCCCTACAGAGCATCCAAGCTCGCTGGGATACAGGGCGCTCCATGCTCTTCCCTGCAGCATTCCCATTTTGGGATTTGCACCTGGGATGGGAGCCCCTGTGACTGCCAGCAGGCCCCAGCCAACACTCCGGTTGCTGGAAGCTCCCGCGCGGACACACTGGGATTTCCAGGAGGCCCTGGAAAGCCGGCCCTGTCAGCAGGACGCAGGGCATTCCCAACCTTTCCCACCGGGACGGCGCTCCGTGCGCTCGGGAAGGGCCGCGCAGGTGAGCCGCTTCCACGCGGATTCGCGCCCGGAGAGCCCGGACGAGGCCGGAGCCGCGGCGGGAGGCGAGGGGCACCCCTGGATGTTGGAACACACGGGAACGTGCGGGAATCGCGGCGCCCGGGGCCGCTAATCCGCTGTCCTCAGCGGCGCCCGCGGCCCCTTCCCGCTTTAGCTCCGTGCCGTAATCACCAGGGCGCCAGGATCGGGGCAAGCGGCACCGCGGCCGCCTGGCACCTTCGGCCACCCCGGCGCCGTGCGCAGCCCCAATCTGCTGCTTTTCTGCCCCAAAACCTTCGCTCTCCCCCAGCCCCGTCCCTCCAGGGCCATCTGCCCTTTCCATGTTGGTTTTGGCTTTTTGTCCCCGCTTAAGGCGGAAGGGGAGCCCGCGGGGAGCCATTTGCCCGAATTTCCCGTGTTTTGTGTTGAAACCGAAGGCGCTTTTTGTTATTTTGGGTTTTTTTGTGCATTTTCCTGTCTGGAAATAGCTCCCGAACTGTAATTGCCTCCCACTTGCTGTGCGGCGGCGCCACCTGAGCACGGGGCCCTGTCCCTGCCCATGTCCGTGTTCATCCGTGCGTCCGTCCCCACGTCTGTCCCTGTGCCCGTCCCCGCGTCCGTCCTCGTATCCATCTGTGTGTCCGTCCCCGTGTCCGTGTGTCCGTCCCCACGTCTGTCCCTGTGCCCGTCCCCGCGTCCGTCCTCGTATCCATCTGTGTGTCCGTCTCCATGTCTGTCCGTGTGTCCGTCTCCATGTCTGTCTCCATGTCTGTCCCCATGTCTGTCCCCATGCCCGTGTCTGTCCCCGTGTCCATCCCTGTGTCCATCCCTGTGTCCATCTGTGTGTCCGTCCCCGTGTCCGTGTGTCCGTCTCCATGTCTGTCCCCGTGCCCATCCCCTTGTCCATCCCCGTGTCCGTGTCCGTCCCTGTGTCCGTCCCTGTGTCCATCCCTATGTCCATCCCCGTGTCCATCTGTGTGTCCGTCCCCATGTCCGTCCCTGTGTCCGTGTCCGTCCCTGTGTCCATCCCTATGTCCATCCCCGTGTCCATCTGTGTGTCCGTCCCCATGTCCGTCCCTGTGTCCGTGTCCGTCCCTATGTCCATCCCCGTGTCCATCTGTGTGTCCGTGTCCATCCCTATGTCCATCCCCATGCCCGTCCCCGTGTCCGTCGCTCTGTTCTACACAGTGGGAAGGCCAAGGCTGCCGTCTCCATCAGGCCTGCAGCCCTTCGCTGCCCGCGTATGACATCACGCCCCAGCGCTGACGTCACGCCGCCTGACGTCACGGCGCGGCGCGGGTGAACCCTCCCCTCCCCGCCCCACGTGTCGTCATGGCGGCGGGCGGAAGGGGCGTGGCGGGGGCGCCGGGACTTCCGGCAGCGGCGCCGGGCCGGCGGGGACCATGAGCTGGTGAGTGCCCGGGACCCCCGCCCCGCCCCCCGCCCGCCCCGGCCACGCCCCCCGCCCCGGCCACGCCCCCCCCGGCCCCGCTGCGGTTCCGGAGGCCGCGGGTTCGGGGCCGCCCCCCGGCCCGGGGCTCTTGGCCGGGGCCGCGGGTTCGGGGCCGCTCCCCGGCCCGGGGCTCTTGGCCGGGGCCGCCGCTGGTTCCTGCCCTTCGCCGGGAGCGCGGAGGGGTCGCGGTGGAGCGAGGGGGCCTCGTGCGCGGCTGCCTCTTCCTCCCCCGCGCGCGGGGCGCACAATGGCCCTCAGTGCGCGCTCGACGCCGGCCCCGCTCAATGGCCCCTTTGAGGCCAGGCCGCGGTGACGCGCGGCGGCCGCCGGCCGGGTGCCCCCGCGTCACGCAGGGACGCGGCCCCGCGGGTGCCGCCGTGTCCTTGCCAAACTCCTTGGGATCCTCCAGGACGGAGGGCGCGATGTTTGCGGGCCCGAGGGCGCCGCGTTTGGAGCCGCTGTTAAACTCCCGTTTCGCGGCTTTCCGAGCTTTGTCCGGGCTGGGCTCTCCGGCCCCGGCAATGGAATTCCCATCGCGTTAACCGGGAGAAACTGGGACAGAGCGAGCGTGTGAGTTGGCCCCATGCAACGACCCAGAGGAAAACCCCGATTCCCTGATTCCTGCACCTGGGCAGTGCTGTCTCCGCAGGCTAAGCCTTATTTCGGGCACAAACAGGCTTGTTTTGGGAAACCGGCCCATGCTGCAGGCTTCACGGAGCCCGAGAGGCACTCGTGACCCCCAAAGGGCTTTTTGAGGCTCTTGGAACGGGCTCAAAGCAAATGCGGAGCCCTGCGCAGGTCCCCTCGGGTTTTCCTTGTGCCGGCGGGGGATTTTGCAAGGAAAAGGGACAAGGCGTCGAGCACACGCTGACGGCGAGGCCGGGATCCTCGTGCTCCGAGGCCCAACGGCCCCAAAAGCTGCTTTTCCTTCCAAGTCCTCAATGCCAGCGCGCGGCTGGGCGGCACGGAGCCATCCGGATCTCCACCGGTGACATTACCGGGAAATGGGTTCCCGAAATACCTGGGGCTGGCGGAGGCGGGAGGAGAGGCCCCGGTTTGGCCTGGGAAGGGCCGTTTGCCGGGTCTCTGCCCTGCTGGAAAAGGCCGGGATCGCTCCAGGAGGGAGCACTGGGCACATGGGAGCAGCTGGGAGCAGCTGCATTTGGGTTGCGACGCCCAAATCCCGTTTTCCGCCTTCGGAGCGGCGCTCCCGCCGCGTTGGGTAGGCGCTGCGCAAACACCGAGCGCGGCGCCGTTTCCTTCGGGTAAATCAATATTGTTATTTTCCCGAGCCCAAGTCCTGGTGATCGACGGTGACGCTCCCCCTTCCCTCCGCGTTTCAGCGAAACCGGGATCGGGAGATTGGCTGGAATCAGGCGGGATGAGGCAAGCGGATGCCGAGGCGGTGAGCGAGGTGCGCGGAGCTGCCCGGCTCCCTGGCACGGGGACGGGCCCCTGCTGAGCCCAGGTCACACAACACCAGTGCAGCGAGCTGGGTTGGGCCTCAGCTGGGTGCTGGGATGGAGTCAATCCAGGCGGGATTAACTTTGCAGCGATTGCAAAGCTTGGGGTGGCCCCGCTAGCGTGATCGTCACGTGCTTATTTCTTAATTATTATTATTATTTCCCCCCCCCTCCTCCGCCGTGTTCTTGGTACAGGTAGCTAAAAAACAATGTTATAGTTGAGCCACAACCGTGTTTCACAACCATGCTTAAAATGGATATTTTTGTAGCATAGTCAGGGCCTAAAACAGCCTTGCAAAATTCTGCTCGCCCACGCGCCTGGCGTGAGTAATTTTCTTTTGATGGGTGAGTAAAATATCATTATTTTTTTTTTCATGCTCATCTTGGAATGGGTGGGAGAGCGGATTCTGACATGATTTCGGAGCGCTCCGCAGTGGCCCCGCGCTCCGAGGACGCCCCTCGACGCCGGGATCGCCGCGGGCTCCGCTCCAGCCCCGGAGGGGACATTGGCACCCGGTCACGTGCGGGACGTCCCCCCGCGGTGACCTCTCCGGGTCTTTGGCGCGGAGTCTCTCCCACCGGGAGCCGTTTGCGCTCCGCGCGGATCATTTTTTCCTCCGCGCATCCGCGCTCTGTTTGGAGCCGTTGCCATGAGTCCCTGGAAGGCAGCGGGAGCGGGTGGGACGGAGCGCGCGGTTTCCATGGGCACGGAGCGGCGCGGCAGCCGGAGCGACGCGGTGCCGCCGGCCGGCCCCGGTGCCTCCTCGCGTGGCCGGCCCGTTCCAGCGCATCCCGGTATCCGTCGCCGTATCCCGGCCCTGCGGCCGGCGGGGACGGCGACACCGAGCGCGTGACCGCAAGGGCGGCACGGCACATTCCGTGGAAAGGGAGCCTCCTCCTGCCTCCGTGTGCGGCTTTCCCCTTCCTCCCGTGCCAGCTCCTTGCCGCCCGCGAGCGCCTCCCTCTCCGTCTCCGAGCGGCCTTCGGAGCCCCGGGAGCGGGATGAAAGCGCCGGTGCCTCCGCGTGCTCCGGCCTCGGGATCACCCGGGACGGAGGCCTAGCCCAGGCGGGAGCAGGGGGGTCCCCATTCCCGATGGGACGCGCGCCGCTCCGGCGCGCGCCGCGTTTCCCTGTGGACCCCAAGGAGCAGCAGCCCCTTGGGCTGCCGGGAAAAGGCAAGGAAAAAAGTGGCATCGCCGGGGGAACTTGGGAGCAAATCCGGCTTCTCCCGGCTCCCCTCGCGGGGCTCCCGGCACATCCCGAGCCCGCGCGCCCACGCGCTCGTTCCTGCTTTAGGCTCTTCCCACCCCCTCCTTAGGGGCTTCACCCTCCTCCTCCCGTCCACCTCTGTGTTTTCCCGCTCGGGCCGGGCGCCCGGGGGCTTTCCCGGTGCCGGAGCGCGGCCGGGAGCTCCGGAGCAGGAGCTCATCCCAGCAGGAAGCAGAGACCCCCCCGCGCGCCCTCCCTGCGCCCACGCGGGGCCGTTGGGAGGTAACGCCGACCCTGGGGCCTGCGCCGCATCCCCAGCCCGTCGCGGGCGACGCTCCAACCCTCCCGTTTCCTTCCACAAGTGCCAACCTGTGGCTTCTGCCACCGGCCACTTCCCAACGCGGCGCCCTCGGCTTTGGTGCCCTTCCCGGGTTGTGTCCCGGGACACACACGGAGTCGCAGAGGGACCAAAACCGATGCCCACGGCATCCAGCACTTGCATTTCAGAGCTTTGCTTACATCCACTCCTAACATTGCAGATAAGATCACTGCCTCTTTTTTTCCTTCTTTAGTGCTTTTGTTCCTGCTTATGCTTTTTTTTTTTTTTTTTCCCTTCGCAGAACCATATTAAAAGGCAAAGATTCAGAAACAAGGAAGATTATCTCAAATTGTAAAATAGCAAGAAGGAAAAAAAAATGGTGAATAGACAGTACTTGCACAGGGTTATTTTTTAGAGGTTTTACCGAGACAGACATAATTAGCCAACTGGCATCACGATGCTAATAGAGATATTTACTGTTTCAAAGTGTATTTGTGGCTTTGTTAAGCGCTCTATTGACTTTCTTTTGTTCTGGAAGAAAGTGGATGAGATTTTATATATATATATATGTATTTTTCTCATCGCTCTGCAATAGAGAGGAGCCGGGAAGGCCGTCCCGCTGTGCCCTTGGTTGCGTCAACATCCCGGGAATGTGCAGGGAAGAGGGAGCCACCGGAGCCGGCCGGGCCGGTCGCGTTGGCAGCGCTCGCCCTGCATCCCGGGTGGCTCCCGGTGGCATCGGGAGCTACGGATGCGGCTGGGATGGTGGGAGCTGTGGGGGCCCTTCCTATGGTGCCAACCGGGGGTCTCTCCGGCGCTGCCGAGCCGGGATGCTCCGGGATGCTGGATGAGCCGCCGGCGCATCCCGTTAGCCATCCGGCCCGCGGCTCCCTCCTCCTGGCGCATTCCCAAGCCCAGCTCCGGTGAGGGATCCTCCTTTTCCCGGGAGCTCCCGCGCCGCTCGCATCCATCCGGGCCTGGCGCGCGGAGGCGCTGACCTCATTTTGGGTTATATTTGCCCCGCGTAGGAAAACATCGAGGAAGCAAAATCCGCTGGTTTTCTGCTTTCTTCCTGCAAGGCTCCCCACACCCAGCGTAATTATACTGCAGGCGGCGTGTTTATAGAAGGAGCGTGAATCACGGGGCCGGCCGCCGCGCCGCCAAGGGTTAACGGCCTCCAATTATCTCCCGGAGCTGCAGGACAATAAACAGGAAGCTCTCCCGAAATTCGGAGTTCAACCGCCGTGACTAAGGCTCCGCCGGCAGGCCTGGCTCGCCGGCCGGGTTTATTATTGGTGGCTAATTGCACCGTTGGAAAACAGCGCGCGAGGGACGGAGCGGAGCGCGTGCCGTCCGGATGCCCCAATCATGGGATTTCAGGGGGATGCGGGATCACCGGTGCAGCAGTTCCCATGTGTGGGGTGCTTTTCCGCAAGCGCTGCATCCCGGGAATGCGGCAGCCTCCAAAAAGAGCCTCGGTGCAGCTCCCGGTGCGACCAAATATTCCCGGTAGCCGAAGCACGATGACACCGTGAGATTTCGGAGCTATTTAACCAAGCGGCCCCTCTCTAGCTTAACCAAATACCCCGAAAGCAGCAGCCGAATTCCTGGATTTTTATTACACCGACAAGCCAAAGAAATGCAATTATTTGCAGGGAGGCTGCGCGGCGGTTCCAGCCCGACCGAGCCAACCTCGCATCCGTTGTGTAATTTGTTTGGAGTACTCTTCACCTTTGAGCTAGCTCGCGCAGGGAAAATAATTTAGGTAACCCAGATTTTGCTAACAACCATATTAGAGATTTTAAGAATGAAGCCTGTGCTGCTGCCAGGTGAGCCGATCCTACAGCTGTTGCATTGGAGAAATCCTTTGAAGCAGCTCACGGCTCCAGACACTCAGGCTGTTCCTTTTTTTAATATCCTCTTTCTAAATATTTACAGGGTTTGTGTTTTGGTGGGTTTTTTTTTTTCCCTCCCCTTCGGATTTGTTTCTAAACACAGCGTGTTCTTCAGGCGCGTGCTCTGCCGAGGGATGCCTGGAGCATCCTTGTTGTGCAGGGAAGGGAATAGGGAATAGGGAATAGGGGCCAGGCTAAGTGGGTCCTGAGGGGGAGCCGTGCTTCCCAAAACGGGTGCCAGGATGCTCCCGATCCCATCCCGGCAGCCCCTTCCCATCCATCGTGGTCCTTCCCCACGGCTGCCGCCGGCTCCGCTCGCTCACACGTTCCCTTCTCTCTCCCTCCCCTCTTTTCCAGGATCCCGTTCAAGATCGGGCAGCCCAAGAAACAGATTGTACCCAAGACAGTGAGTAAACCGATTCCCCCTTTTTTAGCTCCAGCCTTTGATCATGTGGCTGATGAGTCAAGGCAGCACTTTGACTCGCCCCGTTTCGCGAGCGCTCGCGTGTGCGCGCGTGGGAGGGCCATGGGCGCCAGCACAACCTGTTGCTGCCTTTGACCAGCGCTCCGCTCCCCGTGCCGGGAGTCCCAGCCGGAGCACGGATTTTGGGCCGGGATCCGTTCCTTGCAAGGAACTCCAGAGCTCTCCGGCTCTGGCACGGTTTTCCTAGGAGATGGCTGCACGGGTTTCCTTCCTTCCTTCCTTCCCGCAGCAATGGCTTGTTTGTTCAGCCTTTCGGAGCAGATGGAGGAGGAGGAGTGGTTCAGATCGCTGAATATAACTGTTTCCAAAGAAAGGCTTATAAGCTGAGATGCTTAGTGCTCGGGCGTGAATTAATTTGTGCTGCACAGCATTTGCTTTAAAAGCAAATTAAAAAAGCATTTTGTATTCTCATGTATTCGAGACTCCTAAGTGCCGCTCCCTGCAGCTGGCTGCGGTGTTTTCCCTGTTTTTGGAGCAGATGCTCCTTGCTTTGGGCCCGCACAAACAGGCCGAGGGGTCCTGCCCCCGAGCACCAACCTGTCCACCTGCCCTAAAATAGGTGCCTGGTCTTTATAACGGCCCTGGTGACCTAATCCCCTGAACAGACTAACATCCCTGATCCTTCCTCGCTGGGACGCTCATCGCCGCTAATTCCTCCGGGTGTGTGGGCAGTTTCTCCTTGGGACATGACATTTTTCCCCGGGACGCTCCCTCTGTGGCTCCTGCTTTATTTTGCAGCATTTTGCAGTTGGTGCCGCTGCCGAGCGGCGATTTTCTGTGACAGCTCCACGGCAGCACGAAATCGAACCCAGGCACGCGATGAAGTCGAGTCCTGCTGAAAACCCCCTCTGGTTTTTGTCTCTCCGAGCTGCCCTTTTGGCAGGGCCTTGGCAATTCCCAACGGAGAGCGATGCATCCCCGGCGGCTCCGGCGCCTCTGGGTCGCTCGTGGTGCCTCGTCCTAGCGACCCCCGGGATTTTTCCTCTCTTTCCTTTGCTTCCTAGCACTGCCGTCCTTCCAGGCTGTTGCAAGAACCACCTGCTCTGCCGCTCGGGTGTCTCGAACAGCTTTCTTGGACGTCTCCATCCCACCAGTTCTCACATCCAAATTCGCTCTCCTCTTTCCTTTGCCAGTGCCTGCTAATTTCCCGCTGCTGCTGCTGCCGTTTGCTGCTGGGAAGCGCTCGCTTGGGCAACCTCCATGCGGGAGAGGGTGCCCGGTGCCCGGCTCGCTGCCATCCGGATCGGCCTTCCCGGCGGGCAGCGGAGACGGCTCCGGAGCTGCACCGCGGCGAGCAGCCGCTCCCAGGCACTCATTGGCAGGGATTTCTTTATATATATGTGTGTGCATTAAATAGAAGAGCTCAGAATATCCGGCAGGGAGAGGCTCGTTCGGGAGCGCGAGTGGTTCCAGGCCTTTTCCCTCTCCTTCCTTCATTCCTTCCCCCTTTTCCTCAGCACCCCAGAGCAGAACAACACGTCCCTGTGTCAGCGGCTCGCTGGGAGCCGCGGGCTAGTTGTGGAATGGCCCCACTTGCCATTTCTTGGTGCTGGTGACATTCTCTGGGCGGCAGGAAGCCCCAAGGGAAGCGGGAAGCGGCCCACAGGGATCACCCCATGGGAGCAGGAAGGAGAAATCCACGGCTCCGCGCCACAGGTAGCCGGGAATCCCGCAGGAAAGCCGGGCCGGTGAAGCGGGGTGATCTCCCCCCGCAGCTTCCACCTTAACCTGGGCAAATCCAATTGCAGACGGCGTAATCTGTCCCCTGCTCTCCCCTGAAAAGAGCAGCTGTCACCGGCTGCCACCGGGACGCGTGGCCGGGGGGGCCCTCATGCGCCGCGCGGAGCCGCGCTGGCACAGCCCAATTAAACTAATGCCCGGCGATGGGAGGCGAAGCCGCTGGAATCGCAGCGCTCCAATCCCGGCGCAGCCGAAGCCTCCGACGGAGGAGATGCCGGTTCCCCCCGCTCCGAGCCGGGGTTAGGCCGGGAGCAGCTCCGCGGCCCCGGAGTTCACCGCTGTCAGCCCGAGGTTGTGCCCTGCTCTTCAGCCGGGCCCGCGTTATCCGAGGCGGCAGGTGGCTGGGAAACGGGAAAGGCAGGAGCGCGGCCGGAGCGCCGTTGGAAAGGGCTTCACCCCGCTCTCCCCGTTGCCATTTCACATCCGCTCGGATGCTCCCTTGGGAACGGGGGGCTTTGCTGCTTCCCTATCCCCAAGAGCACGGGCACATGTGGAACCCGGGAAAGAAAGGGACCCCAGGGGGATAAGGAGGTTCCTCACAGCTCCTTCCTCCATCTCTTTGCAGCGTTGCCTTTGGTCTTCCTCCCCTTGTAACCATGGTGTTTATTATATCACCCTTAAAGAAGGTAGGACGTTAGCACAGGTGGAAGGCCCCGTGTTTGCAAACAAAAATAAGTGGGTGAAAAAGATGGTCGTGATTTTATTTCAGCGCTCTTTAAAAGTCATCATTCTTTTTGTAGGTTTAAATAAAAAGCCGTAGAAGAGCAATCCTACATTAACTAACCCATATGCCTAGGAGAAAAAGCGTTCGATGCAGAAACACATTTTGAATTTCAGCTTTCAGAAAGAGACTGCAGAGAAGTGGGATTATTTTAATATTACGGAAACTTCCCTTAAGGATATTATAATTTTCTTGCCTGTACTTCTTGTTCTCGTCATTCTTAATGTGATAATCCTATCCATAGCCTTTTGCCGTAAGTGTCGGATACGTGTGGCCATTGATGATAGCTACTGGGAATTAGCGTGCTCTGCAAAATGTGCTTGGCTGGCTCATCCTCCTTGCTCGCTCCGTGTGCTTTGATGCCACCGCTTGTCACCTTCCCCGGTCCCCGGCTTGTCACCTTTCCCGTGGCACGGGGCCTGAGAGCGGCTCCAGCATCGGGATCCCTGCTTGGGCTCCGGGTGCCCCGCGGTGCCCGCGCGGAGCAGGACACGGTGGCGACGGGGAGCCAGTTGCTGTTGTGGGCGTGAAAAATAAAGAGCAATCCTCGGGCAGCTGTCCCTGCATGGATGGCGCTGGGATGTGAGTCAGGCCGGGCAGCTCGAGCGCTGCCTCGTTGGATTCACCTCGTTCGGGTGCAGAAAGCGCTCGGGAAAAGCGAATTCCGGAATCTTGGAAACGTCTCGAGGGCACGGCCGGGTGTAAAAGCTACGTCTTCCATTAAGCCGTGGTGCCCTTATCCCTGGAATTGTGCAGGAAAGGGGAATTGAGGAACTTAGGGAGTGCGCAGGTACCGAGGAGGTTTGTAGGCAGCCACATTTCACCCCCAGAACCTCTGGTTCTCCGAGGAAGCGAACGCGGAGCCTCCTGCGCTCCGAGGGCTCCGTGTCAGGGCAAGGATGCCACCAGCCTTCAAAGGACATATTTCTGAGTCGTGCTCGACCCGCTGTGGTTTGCAACCAAAACAATTCACACTTAGACATATAAATAGAACGCAATACTGGGCGGTTATTTTTGCAGCCGGAACAGCCACAGAAATATGGGGTGATTTTTTACTATGTGCCGGCTACCTGACCTCGCGGCACCAGCTGCTGCGGATCTGTGCCGAGCTGCGGAGCGGGCAGGACCGCGTGCGCTGCCCCCGCACTGCGTCCTGCCCGTTCTCCAGGCCCATTTTTAGCAGCAAGAAAGGGAGTTGGGGCTCTGCAGAGCTTTTTCATCAGCAGGGAGGCCAGCTCACATCCCTAGGATGGTGGGAGCTGATGGTGCGGACAGCTGCCCATGGGGAACTCGCTGGACCCATGGACACGGGGAACGTGTTGGAAAGGGCAGCCCGGAATGGGACTTAGGAAAGGGAGTTTCAAGAAAACCCAGATACTGGGCTCCATCTTAAAATGTTGGTCTTTTAATAGCAATTTTGAGTGAAAAGCAAATGTCAACATGAAGTGTTTGTGCTTCACATACTGGTGTTGCATTGAGCCTGGGATTGAAATGCCGAGGACAGCGTGGAGATTTGGAATAATCCTTTGGATCCTTCCAGTCCTGGCTTCTTATAACGCTTCAGCCTCTCCTTAATAGCACGGTAGCTTGACAACCCAACCGAACCCAGCTTTGATCCCATGACAACAAAAGCGCCTGTATTTACTCTTGGCCAGTCAATAGAAATCCGTTTGCTGATTTGGTCGGCGAGGTGTGGATGAATGTTTAAGTGTGTGTTTAAAACAGCCAGCGTGGAGGGAAGATTCCCTAAAATATCTCGTATCGCTGGAGACTCGCTGCCAGATAGCAAGTAGGAGGAAGTAGTCGCTGCTGTAACACCGGAGAGGGACGAGCTCTCCTTTTCCAGGCTTTTCATGGCTCCTCCGGGTTCCTGCAGCATTTTCCAAGAGCGAGTTTCCTTGCACGGCTCTGTTGTGGTTGGATGCTGATTTGATCTCTTCTTTCCGCAGGTGGAGAGGGACTTTGAGAGGGAATATGGAAAGCTCCAGCAGTAAGTGTTGCTATCCCGGGGAGACAAGGCCATCGCATCCCTAGTCACATTCCCAGCTGCTGCCCGTCTTCCCAGGAAGTTTTGGCCGGTTACACTCTTCCTAGCAAATATTGCTGTTCTGTATTTCTAACTATTCAGGGTTTCTTTCGTTGGTGGGTGTTCAAAGGTGACCTGAAAAGCATCTGCAGTGGGTTTGAGGGTATGACAGCTGTTAGGAATACAAAATCCATGGAATATAGTGGATCACTGAGCGGTTCAACACTTCTGAGGGCAAATATTGGTTTCACCATACTGACTGGGTCATATGGGCTCTTAGTTATCGTCTGGAAGCATTTGGCTATAGCATTTGTAATAAGTGAAAGGATCTAAGTAAATATGTGACTTCTTAGAATAACAGGTCACCAACCTGAAAGGTGGGAAGACATCAGAAAGCAACCTGGAAAGCTTAGGCCTCGTGGATGCGTTTATTCACAACAGCATCTACACGAATTGTCACGTATCTAGTACATTTTGGGTTGTTTCTTTACAATGCTCAGCGCTCTCCTTCTTCTTCCTTCTTTCAGATTGGAAGATCAGACCAAAAAACTTCAGAAGGATATGAAGAAAAGCACAGATGCAGACTTGGGTATGTGACTGTAGGATACGTAGACTGTGAACTTGGCCGCAAAGAGATGCAGTGACTTTCTCGAGATCACATGAGTAATCTGTGACAAGCCTGGAAAACAAACCTAGATCTCCGAGTCCCACTCAGTGTGCCTGGTTGCCCGGCCATCTGCCGCTCCGCCGCGGCACCGGAGCGCGTTCCGGGCTCGGACGGCGGCTCCGGCCGGGCCGAGCGCGTCCCGCCTGTGCCGCGGTGACTGCAATGAGGGGGACGAGGAGCGAATCCGGTGTCCGAGCAGCCACGGGAGCGCGTTCCTGGGAGGGCAGCATCCAAAGGATGAGGGAATGAGGGGGTCTGAGCCCCATTCCCAACACGGCCTCGTGCCGGGCGCTGCGGTGCTGTCCTGCTTCCTGCGCGGTGCCGGTGGGGACAGTGGGAAGAGCAGCAGGAGCCGCTGCCAGGAAGAGCCCTTTCCAAAGGGAAAACTGCCCTTTCGCGGGACTGGCCGTTGTTGGGATCCTAGCTAAGTTTTTCCTTGTTAAGGATTCCCCTCCCCTCCCTTGCAGTGGGCGTTGTTTATATGGAGCATTTCAAGTCCCAGAGGAGCTGTGGGAGGACTTTCTTTTTCCGTTCTGCTACATGGCAGAGTCACAAATGAGCCTTGGCCAGATCCAGGAAGATCTCATTTAAAGGCATGAAATCCTGCGTGCAAGGGGAGATTTCGAAGGTGGTCCCATGAAGGGACAGGCAAAGGGAAGGGGATTAAATCCAACTAGATGCCAAGGATGGCTCGCGTGGAGCCCCCACACCTGCTGAGCGCGGCGGTGCATCAGCTCGCGGCGTTCTCCCGAGTGTCTTATTTCTTCCACCGCACCTCCGTGTCGAGGGGGCTGGTTATTCGCTCTGCCTGCAAACGCTCGCTGCGAAATGGGAGCAGTTGGAGCGTCCTCCTCTGCCAAAACAGGCTGGGCTGGAACAAGAGCGATCCCTGGGCCAGCTGCAGCGCGGCTGGGAAAGGGCACGGAGCGTTAGCAGCGGCTTGGAGCGTGGAGGTCCCTATCCCCACCCTCTTTTCCAACGAAAAATGGTATTAAGGAGGATGTTCTTTAACAGGAGATGAGGGCTCTCCCTGTGGAATGAAGCGCGAGGCCCTGCTGAGCTCTGCAGGGTTTGGAGCATCCCGGGTTGCTTTTTTCACGGGCGTTGCGGGGGAAATGCGGAGTGTTGGAGCCGAGGAGTCCCATGGAGCCCCATCCCAACATCAGCGTCCCCCTTCTTTCCTACAGCCTCAGCGAAGGGAAACTTGGAATTTCTCTTCCGGCTGAAGGAGTCCTGCCACTCTTAACTGTGTCCCACTTGGGCACAAATCCTCCCTCAGATGCGGTCACACATATGGATTATAGCCCATCTGTTTAAAGGTTTAGATGTCTAAGCCCTTAGTGTTGGGATAATAGATGGATCCGGTAGCTTTGTTATTCCGGAGGAGCGTCTCCTCCTGCATTGAGCTGCCCAGCCATTTAACTTCTGAGCTCTCGGTATAATTGTGCGTAACCTTTAAATCAGAACGTTTAACCCCTTGATTTATGATCTTAAGCCCCATTATTCAGATGACTTTAACTTTTAATATCTGACTTAGTACAGTAGGAGTCTTTCCAAAGCTCATCTCTAGCACGGCTCAAGCATCTGCCTTTCTGATCTTAAAGCTGCAATAACTCCCAGCAACAGTGCTGAAGGAAAAGAACAATTTTTTAGTACGAATGGGTGTTTTTTTTTGCCCCTTTTTGCTCCCTTATATATTGATGCTTGCTTTTTTCCATCATTTTTCCCATTCTATACTATAGTTATTGTCTTCTAGTGCTCCGTTATAGGGATTTGATTTTCCTCTCGGACAGCAAGGAAGAGGTGCGCGATGCAAAGCAAGCAGAAACGTGCAGCAAGGTAGAAACTTCAGGCTGCAAATGGGAGTTCCTATTTTTGGGGAGCAGTCTCTGCTCTGCAGCCGTTATCCTTTTCTCCTGCTTCTGGAGGTGCTTTCCATGGGCGGGAAGCTCAGGGAGGATTTTGCTGGCTCATCCACAGCGTTCATGCGGAGCCTGTTCGGACACCCGGCCTTTTCCACCACCACTAAACCCTCTTCAAAGACACGTTTTTGTCAAGCTGTTTGAAAGACTTAATGGACTGATTTTTTTCCTCGCTGTGGAAGAGCTGTAGTGAGACTGAGTGACACTTAATAGTCTGTCGAGAAAAGATGTATTAAAAAAAAAATCTACATTTTCTTTTAAAGAAAACACTGCTTTTGTTAGCCTGATATTATTTCTGGCAACATCACAAGCCTTACATCTAAGTGATCCAGACTTAACTTATATAAAACGTTTCTCTGAGTGTTTACGTGAATGAATTGGTGGCTCTGCCGTTGTTTTCGCTTAACCCTCGGTGACATCTCCCTGGAAGGTGGATGTCCCGTGTGGGTTGTGTCCGCGGATCGCTCCGGAGCCGGGATGTGACCTCTCTGCTTCCTTTGCACGCAGCCATGTCCAAGTCAGCCGTCAAGATCTCCTCGGACCTGCTGGCAAACCCGCTCTGCGAGCAGGATCCCGCCTTCCTGGACATGGTGACGGCCTTTGACACGGCGATGAAGAGGATGGACTCCTTCAACCAGGAGAAGGTGAGCGTGGGAGAGCCGGGCGGGCTCCGGTCGGATCCACCTTCCCTTTCTGTCGGCACCTTCGTTTGTGATCTGTGCAAACGCGTAGCCTTGTTCAAACAGGCTTCCTCAGCGAGTACAATCATCCCTTTTGCTTTCAACAGGTGAATCAGATCCAAAAGACAGTCATAGAGCCGCTGAAAAAGTGAGTACCGACACCGCCGCGTGAGCCATAGCGAGTGTTTGTCATCACCGTGTTCTTCAGGGACGTGGATCAGGGAAGGAGACGCTGTCAGGTCTCGAAATCGGTCCTTCCCTAGGTGCTAAATCCTTCCCAGCCCTGCATGGGAACGCTCTGCTCATTGTTTTATGGCACAGATGAGGCAGAGAGGGACAGTCACGTTAGCCAAGGCCAAGGGCAGAGGCCTCCAGGCTCTGCTGTGCTCTGTGTGTTTGTGCCTTAGGGAATCTCCTGATGAGCAACACGGAGGGCACTGAAACATCCGACCTCTCCGTTTATACACGTGCTGCTTCCAGCATTTGTGGTGCCTGCTTGCTGAGCAGAACCTCCTTTCCTTGGCAAGTTTACTGAGGAAAAGAGAAGCACAGGAATATTTTTTTGCCTGCCATCCTGCCCGGATGGGAATGCTGTGTCCGGGAATATTCCAGCTGGGAATACCGCGCCGTAGCGCGTTGCAGACACCGGCGAGGTTGGCACCCTTGCTGCGGTCGCCGATTTTCCGTGTTTTGCCCCGTTCCCTCTGCGGCGCCGGGTGTTAACGAGTGCCTTGTGGTGCGTCACAACCCAGACAGGCCTCAGCACCGCCGCATTCTTGTCACCTCTGGTGCAATTCGCCACCATCTGCACAATGTCCCCGGCACCAGCAGCCGTCGCGGGTGTCCCAGGCTGTGCCACGATGCCGGGGGCGTTTCGGCTGCCGTCCCCAGCGCCTGCTGAAACCCTCCGCTCTGCTGTTTTGTTACAGGAACAGAACCAGAGAGCGAAAATAAAATGACTTTAATATGACAGTAAGTGTTGCAAATTGCTGAATAACAATTTTAGCTTAGGTTTGACACAGGGTGTTTTTTTGTTTTCTTTTTTTAAGTTGTTGTTTCTGCCCAAATCTGAAAGTAAAATCTCCTATACCCACTTAGCACATGAGGTTACACCGTGTTTCTATCCGGGGAATGTTTGGTGACTCAAGTTTTACTTTGGTTGTCTATCGACGACAAGAAATTCTTGATTATTTAGAAAAAAAAGAAGAAGAAAAGAAGGAAAAAAACCTCCCCAGCTTGTGCTCGGGAATTGTGTTGCTTATTATCTAGATTGTCCTCATGAAAGATACATTAACTTTTTCTTCCAGCATTCTGTTAAGCCTGAAAGAAGTGCTTGTGTGTCTGAAATCATGGGGTTTTTTTTCTTTCTTTTTTCCTCAATTTGTCTTCGTTGGCGTAATGGGAGAGAACCTCTCCCCGCGGACCCCGGCTCGCGGGGTTTCTGCTTCGGGGGGACCTTGCGGTGCTGCAGGAGGGACCCAGGGTCCCCCCTGGGCACAGAGCGGGTGGCCGTGTCCCCTTTTGGTCCCATCTTGCTCGACCTGCTGCTTTTCAGGAGGGGTTTTCAGGGACACACAAGGCTGCTCTATTCAGCCCCCTCGCCGCTTCCCAGCCTTGGAAACTCTCCCCCTCTTCCTAATTTTCTCAAATATGGATTTTTTTATCCCCGTCTGCCCTGTGGCACCTGCAGGCAGCTGCTGCTCTTAACCAGCTTATGCTTCACGCTCCATGAGGCTGCATCCCAAAGGTGGGCCAGGCGCTCTCCCTGCTTCCCTGCTCCGCGCCGAGCGGGAACGCGGCGCGGCCGGGAACGCTGCACCCCCCCTCGGCCTCCCAGCACCGTTTCGGGGCTAGAAATCACAGATTAAGGGCAGCTTCCCCCCCATTCCCGGTTCAGTACCGCGGCCCCGCGACCGTCCCCCCGGCCTCTCCCAAACGCGCCCTGACCTAGAAACGGGCCGTGCTTCAACAGCTGCACTTTATTACGGCTTCACTGGTGGTCCTTTTTTATGCTTTATTAGCCAAAAACACAGATAAGGGTAATCCAGGCAATTATCATTAGTGGTAATATTTTGTAATCAGAGGCACATGGGCAGTAAAATCTCCATTCAGTTGTCCGGGGCTAGGAGATTTCAGAGGAATATTGGAGAATTTGTTACGAGAAACCATATAAAAGGAAGCAGTAGTTGATTTAAGCGGGGGTGGTGGCTCGTATTGTGTGAATGTCGCTGCTCCGGGGCTGTGGAGCCCTTTGCTTCCCGAGTCCCAGCGCTGGGAATCGCTCATTTAATTTGGGGGAATGCAAAGAGGTCCAGTGAGACCAGCAGGGCTGGCCAAGGGCACCGGGCAGGAGCGGCCACGGGCGGAGATTCCCAGCGGAGATGGGAATTTGGGGCAAGACGGGGGGGGAAAACGGCTGCTTCGTGCTTTGCTTTCAGCTCCCAACGAGATCCACTGGTTCCTGCGGGGCTGGCGATGGGCTGCATCCCGCTGCATCCCTGTGGCATTCCCGGAGGCAGGAAGCACTGCAGGCGAGCCGGGCGGACGGGGAGCCGCAGCTTTGCCGGCATTCCCGTGCGGAATCCCGTTCCGCAGGATTCGCCTTGGCGACCCGCACGGCGCGGGCGCTCCGTGTCCCCGGCCGCGCATCCCGCTCTGCCGTCCCCTTCCCGAGGCAGGTAGCAGCCAGCCGGCGCTCCGGGGGTGCCGGAGCGGAAGCGGGAAAAGCCGCTTTCGTGTCCTCACGGGCCTCTAATGAGGATTGCCGGCGCAGAGCGAGCCACATGGCCGCCCCCCTGGCCCGGCGGGCTCAGCCTAATCCCCGCGCCGGTGCCCGCGGCCTCCCTGGTTTTCGCGGCCGCGGCGGCTCCCGCGCGGCGCTCGGAAGGGCCGGCTTCGGTTTCCCCTTCCTGGTGGGTGGACGGGCCCACGGCGGACGCGTGGGCTCGCCTGGGGAACGGCAGGAATCCGCGGGCATAGCGCGCATGCCTTCCCGGCGCTCCGCGCGCTCCGAACCCCCCCGGTTGCTTCTCCCGTTTGTCCGGATGCTCCCGCAGCGGACACGATTTGCTGAATGAGGAGCCTGGAAGCTTGTGTGGCCGTTTCCCCCTGCCTCGGTGCTCCAGCATCCCGCTGCTCCCAGCAGGGCTCATCCCGGGCCACCTTGGCCTCTCCGACAGGCCCCATCCTTCCTTGCAGGGCAGCCGGGTCGGTAATTCCCTTCAGCCATCCCCGTGTAGCTCCCCTCACCTGCTCCTCTAAGCTGCCTGGGCTCTAATCCCCGCTCAGCAGTGTTGCCGAAAAAGTGACAGGGAGCGACGGCAGCTTATTCCGCAAGCGGCTTTGGCGGCAGCGGCGCTAATGCCCCGTGCCGCAGGTGTCCCCGGTACCGGTGCTCTTCCCGAGCCCCCCGGCAGCGAGTTTGCAGGATGCAAACGCTACGTGATGCTTCTCCAGGGCTCTTGGAGCCGCAGTGCCAGGAAGCAGCGAGTGCTGGAGATTGCAAAGTGCTCCGAGGATGGGCTGACAAGAGGAAAAAAGCGCTATTCAAAAGCTTGTGCGCGGCGCTGATATAACGCTTGCCTTTTTCAAGGCATCTCCCTCATTTCTGTCCCTCGTGCTTTAATATCGGGGGTGGGATGTCCCTGCGCTGGTGGCCGAGGCCGCGTGTCCGTCCGCACCGTGCAGCCCTCGGTGCCCTCCCCGTCCCCATCCACGCTTTCCCGGCGCGTTTTGGGCCATGCATGGCCACCGTGCCCCTGCGAGGGGCAGCAATCGCAGCTCCCGGCCAGTGGGTGTGCAAAAGCTACCATAAAAAGCAATGTCAGGGAGCAGCATCTGATCCGGGCAGCTGGGTGGCCGGGTGACGCGCCCGGGAAAGTGCACTCGCTCCCTGATGGCTTTTTCAGGTGGCCCCAGCTCTGTCCCCATAAGGGGGACAGCAGCAGCAGGCGCCGGTGTCACCGGGTCTGCAGCACCAGCCGGGTTGTCCCCCCGGGTGGGCTCGGTCACCCCGAGTGGTGGTTGTTGGCCAAGCAACAACCCGGTTGTTTGGCCAAGCTCGGTTGTTGGCGAGCGCGACGCGGCTCGTGGGGACACGAGCTGCTGGTCCGGCTCATTCCGAGCAGGAGGAGCAGGGAAGGCGGCCGAATCCGCAGCCTTCCCTTTGGAACCGCAGCGCGCCGATGCACTCGCTTGCATGGGGCGCGTGCAGGGGTGCCATGAACTCGCAGCTCCTGCACCTGCAGCTTTGCTTTTGAGACAAGGTTTTAGCAAAATGCCACTTTGGAGCATTGCAAAAAATGCCACTTTGGAGAATTGCAAAATGCCACTTTGGAGAATTGCAAAAAAAAAATGCCACTTTGGAGCATTGCAAAAAATGCCACTTTGGAGAATTGCAAAAAAAAAATGCCACTTTGGAGAATTGCAAAATGCCACTTTGGCCACGCGTGCACGGGCAGGAGATGGGGGCCGTGCTCTTCTCCTCAGCGCGCAGCCCAGGCCGCTGCGGCGCCCCGAGCCTCGGCGAGAGCAGCTGCAAGAGAAGGGGGAAACGGTTAAAAATAAAAAGCTAATTGTAAAACCATAAGGGTTGGCAGGCGAGCTTAAAAGCAGATTGGGAACTTCAAAGTACTTCTACCAGACTTTGCAGAATTGCCTAGATTTTAAGTAGTTCTTTTTTTTTTTTTTTAATTTAAAAACACACCCTTAGAGACGTGAATTGCCCTTAACAAAATGCAAGGGTGTTTCCCGCTCCGCTCGCAAACGTGGTACCTGGGCTGGGGTTTATGGCTTCTCCTGGCAATGGGATGGAAGCGCTTGGGAAGCGCTTTCCCGGGAATCCCGGGGATTCGCCGGGGGGGACACGTCCCACTCGGCCCCTCGTGCTTGCAGGTTCAGCAGCGTCTTCCCCAGCCTCAACGTGGCAGTGAAGCGGCGCGAGCAGACGCTGCAGGACTACCGGCGGCTGCAGGCCAAGGTGGAGAAGTACGAGGAGAAGGAGAGAACCGGCCCCGTCCTCGCCAAGCTGCACCAGGTACGGAGCCGTCGGAAGCACCACCCGGAAAGGGCCATTTTTCCAGATAAAATTAGCACCTCCAGGGCTCGATATAAATGCAATTAAATTGCAGCCCTCAGCAGAGGGGCAGAACCGAGCCCAGCTTTTCACGTTGGACTCGGTTCTGCCTCTGTTGACTCGGGAGAGTCCAACATAAAATCCCTGGGAACTTCCCACCCCACCATGAGAGCTGCTGGCGCCGTGTCCGTGGGGTTGCCCTTGACCTCCGTGTCCCACCAAACAGCTGGATATATAAAGAAAGACCAGAGCTTTTCCACTCTTTATACAGGCCACCTGTTACAAAACAAAAAAAAAAAAAGTCTTGGAAAATTGCAGTAATTGGTTAACAGGAACCTTGGCCAAATTCTTTCGTCTTTCCAAAATTGTTAGCAAAAATCATGATCTTTTAAACAACGTCTCCTGCAGCGCTCCTGCCCAGCGCTTGCTGGAGCCCCGGCACCCGGCTCAGCATCGGAGCACGCGCGTTTCCCCATTGCTCTGCTCCCCAAATTAAGCATTGTGCAAAAGAATAGTCCTATCAGCAGTAACAAAAGTGAATTCCGATTTAATAGTAAGCAGCTTACTTTGCTTAGCCTCAGTGACTAAAGCCGCGCCTGGAAAATGTGAATTCTTTTGTCCCAGCGATTAAGCGGGTTTGGGGTTATTTATTTTTTTTTCCCCCTTCTAATGAACTTCAGAGTGATCTAAACCCCTGCAGCCGCCAGCAGAGCTCGGCATGAGCCCCAGCGCGCTCTTGGACCCGGATCCGGCACGTTTGGACCCGGAGCCAGTGCATTTGGACCCGGATCTGGCGCGTTTGGACCCAGAGCCAGCGCGCTTGGACCCGGAGCCGGCTCATTTGGGGAATGCTGACCCGGGGCAATCGCGGCGGTGCCGGGAAAAGCGTCGGCCCCGGTGCCCGCGTGCGCCGCCTGCTCCTGCGGCTCGGCCCGGGCGAGCCTGGCACTGCCCGCGGCCCCTTCCCCTCCCGCTGGAATCGCAGCGGGATTAAGTGGCCGACTTGAACCCGGCTAAGGTTTCACAGCCCACCCCCTCCTGCCCTTTTCCACACCATCCCCGAGACATTTCCCTTTCTCCCCACGCGTCTGTTTAAAGCAGCCGGTGGCCGCGCGGCGCTGAAGGTCACTGGAGGGGGGTGGCATCACCCTGGGAGAGGGGCCCAGGACACAGCTGCTTGGCACCAGCACGGCGGGTCCCGCTGGCACCGCGTCCAGTGGGACCCGGTCCCTCTTATCCCTGCACTTCCAAGCTGTGGCCATGGCCCGGGGCTGCCCGCGGTGCCAGTTCTGACCCCTTCCGTGTCCCCTCTCTTGTGCCCAGGCCCGCGAGGAGCTGCGGCCCGTGCGGGACGACTTTGAAGCCAAGAACAAGCAGCTCCTGGAGGAGATGCCCAAGTTCTACAGCAGCCGCATCGACTACTTCAAGCCCAGCTTCGAGTCGCTGGTGCGCGCGCAGGTGAGAGCGCCCTGCTCCTGCGGCGCCCGGCCCGCTCTCGGAGCTGGGATCATCGCTCTCGGAACCGGTACCATCCGCTCTCGGAGCCGGGACCATCCGCTCTCGGAGCCGGGATCGCAGTGCTCCCTGCGCCCTCGGGGCCGGGCTCATCCGCGGGGCCCAGCTCACCCTCGCGCCGGGCTTGCCGCGGCGCTGCCGGCGCGCTCGCTGCGCACGCATGCGCTAGCAGATGGTGCCGATGCCCGGGTAGCTCCCGGGAGGCTGTTGTGGCCGTTCCCATGGCAATGGGGCTGAAATGACCCGGTCCCCGCAGATACCAAGTTTGCCCTCGTCCCACAGCACGACAGGCTCCGGCCGCTGGCCCTGCTGGGTGTGGGGACGTGGCAAATTGCTGCGTCCCCCACGGCGGGGCTGGGGGCTAGAGCAGTGTCACCCGAGCCGGAGCAGCCCCCGTTAGTGCCACAGCCCCATGACCACTCGTATCGGGCACAGGCATCGGGTACCCGGTGCCACTTCCATTGCCAGCTCCACGCTGGGCACCAGGGCAGTGAAAGGGACACCCGGGGATGGGGCCAGCGCTCTGCAAACAGGGTGGCACCTGTTTGACTCGGCGCGGGGACGGGACGGTCCCGCTCCCCGACGGCGCCAGGAAAGCGGCGTCGCGCCGGGCGGGTTCCCATGGCCCCGGCTGGCCCCGTGCCGCGGTGCCGGGTGGCAGCGCACGGCGTGACATGTCCCAAGCAGCGGCGCTGACATTCCCGCGCCGAATAGCTCCCGCCGCCCCCGCGCGCGCGGCCAACTCCATCCCTGGCTTTGAAGTGGCCATGAGGGCACGGGAGCCACCGTCCTCGCCCGTCCCCAGCAGCAGCAGCAGCAGCCTCTGCGTTGCCGCCCCACGGGGACCCGCGTCCGTGCGGGCTGCTCCGCTGCTCCTCGCTCCCGCGGGACGGCTCCGAGGCACCCAGACCCGGGGGAAGGAGCGGGCACCCCCGGCTCCGGCGCGCCGCAGCCGATGCCGTTAGTCACTGTGCAAATGAGCAGCGCCGCTGAATCACCGGCGCGGCACCGCGGGGGTCGGGACGGTGGCAGGGACGTGCCCGTCCCCAGCAGCTCCCCCCGTGCCTGCCCAGAAGCTCCATCCCGCGGGAGCGCCGGGAAGAGGCAGCAGTCTCCATGGAGACCAGGCGGGATTCGCACCGGAGCATCCAGGGAGCCTCCAGGGAGACTCAGAGCTCGTTCCTGCTGCAGGGCCCATGAGCGCAAAGGGAGCACACGGCCACGCTGGGCTCTCCCGACCCTCCAAAATCCGCCGATCCCGGGCTGCTCCAGGGGATTTGGGGAAGAGCCGCATTTCCCACCCCTTCCCGCCCCGTCCTCTGCTCCCTTGGGGCCCTTTCCCTCGCGGTGGCCGCCGGCCCGGTGCGCTGAGCGCGCTCCCGCTGCGAGCGCCCGCTGCCATCTGCCTGCGCTGACCCGCTGGCTCCGCCACCGCGAAGCGCCGCTCTCGCCGGCGCCGTTAATTGGTTGTGCTAATTAGCACGTTATTAAGACACCCCTCCCCCTGCGCTAGCGCCTGGCGGCCGGGGAGCTCTCGGGACTCCCGCCTGCCCCCTCGGCCGCTGCGGAGCGGAGCCCGGCGCGGGGACACGCGGCTCGGCCGGGTCGGTGCCAGCGGCCGGGCCGAACCCAGCGGTGCCGCCCAAAACGGCGCCACGGGGCCGCTCGCCGCGCTCGCGGCGCCCAGATGGGAGCGAGCAGCGAAGGGCAGCGCGTTATTAAAACGTGTTGAGTTGCAATAATCCGGGGGGGCGGCATCGACACATGGGCGGGAGCTATTTTGGAAGCGGCGCGGCGCGCGCTGCAGCTCCCCGCTTGCTCCCGCCAGGTCGTCTACTACACGGAGCTGCACAAGATCTTCGGGGAGCTCACGGCGCACGTGGCCGAGCCGCGGCTCAGCGACGAGCAGCGCGAGCGCGAGCACGACGCCCGGCTGGCCGAGCTGCGCGCCCTGTCCATCGTGGCCGACGACTGAGCGCCGCCGCCGCGGGAGCCGGGAATGCCGCCGCGGGAGCCGGGAATGCCGCCGGGAAGGCCCCGCTCCGCACAGGGATGCTCCCCCCGGGATGCTCCCCCTCGGGACGCCCCAACACCTCTGCGCTTAACCTGCTCCCTCCTGTCCCCCCAGGCTGCTGGGGAAGGGGGCTCTTCCCTCCAGCCCTTTTCCAATCCCTCTCCCACCCACACACACTTTTCCAGCTTCTTTAAGGAAGGTTGGGGAACTCCCACCCTGCTGGGGGGCTGGAAGGGATCCCGGCCCTCCCAGCTCCTCTTTTAGTGCCTTAGGAATCGGGTAAGGACAGCAGCGAGGGAACAGCTTCCCCACTTCCCTCCATGCTGCAGTGGGGAGGCACCCCTGGGTGCTAAGGGGATGCACTTCTCCCCCGCAGCAAGATGCCACCTTCCTGGTGGACCAATTTCCTGGAGAAAGGGGACAGGATTTCCTAGCTCCAAGGTTAGGAGAGGTCCCTGCAAACCCAGGGAGCAAGAGGGAGGGCTGCCAAATTCCCATGGGGATGGGAGCGGAGGCTGCAGCTAGGAAAGGGGGCCCAGGACTTAAAAAAAGGGAAAATCCAACCTCCTCCTGGAAAGAGGCAGGAGCAAAGGCAGGGAAGAGGGGCACTGCGGGCTCGAGGGGCCTTGGGGGGTCCCTGTTCCTCCAATAAAGTTTATCCGAAGAGCGAGTGCCGAGGACGCGCGCGGCGGGCGCCGCGGTGCTGCTGCCCTCTGCCGCCGCGGGCCGGCCACTGCCACAACGGGGCCACCCGCGGCGCGCGGGGACAGCGGGGACAGCGCGGGGACCCCGGCACCGGGGCTGGGCCCTGCAGGGTGCCCCCCGGCTCGCTGCCCAAACCCTCCTCGTGGAGCAGGCGGCTGTTTATTAAAGTCGAAGGTCTTAAGAGGTACAAGGGCCGAGCAGGGCCCGGCGCTGCGGCGCTGGGGGGAAAAAAACAGAGCAGAACAGTCACGGACACCCAGCTGAAGAGATTTGCAAAGATGTCTTCAGTTAAATACAAGGTGTAACCCCTTTACAGTCTAAAACAATGATTAGAACTAGCCCGAGCTGGCGGCCGCCCCTTGCCGCCCCCGTGCAGCGTAAGGCCAGGGTGGAGGGGACCTGGCTGCCCCCCACCCCAAAGGCTGCTCTGGCAGGGCCCGGCTGTCCCCATTTGTCCCTGCGGTCGGGGCTTCCCCCGGGCCAAGGCCACCGAGGGAGCAGCGGGGACATCGAGTCTGTGCAAAGCCAGTGACGGGGCTTGGTGCGCGGAGTCCAGAGACCCTCGCAGGGCTCTGCGGCATCGGGGAGCACGGCCGGCCGGGGGCCGGTGACACAAGAAAGCGCCAGCCCTGACGAGTCCCTTTCGGGTCCTCTGTCCTTTTAAAACGAGCCTGTCCCCTGCTCATGAGGCCAACTATGGAGCACCAAGCCACCCTGGCTCCAGCACCGCACGCACTCAGTAGGCTGCACAATTCCCTACCTAAGAGGTTTCCATTAAACGGGAGTGACTAGTCAGAGCAAATCCTGCGCATCCCTCTGGCGCCCCAGGCCTGGCACGGGCACCGCTCCAGCCTGGCCCTGCAGCGAGGGGGTCGAGGCAGCAAAGGGGCGTGAGGACGGCGCCTGCGACGCGCAGCGCCGGCCAGACGGGCGCAGACCTCGCGGTCCCGTCCGCAAGGGCAGCGGACATCAGTTGGAGGAAGGAAGGTCCTGTTCCAAGCAGTTATCGGTCTGCAGGAGCAGAGAGGCAGAGTGAGGACAGCGCAGGTGACCTCCGGCCACCCGAGCCGCGGAGCTCGTGGGGAGCCCGGCTCCCTCCGCGCTACCTTCTCGAGGATGCTCTGGATCTCCTGCTGCACGGGGCCCAGGCGCTTTCGGTGCTCCCGCAAGAGCCGCTGGAAATGCGATTTCTGCCTCTCGGACACCCTCGCCTGCTCCTCCACCTCGGCCAGGCGCCGCTGCACGTCGCGCAGCTCGGCCGCGAGGGCTCTGTTGGTCGACTCGGTGGCTGCCAGGCGGCTCTGGCTCTCCTCTGCAGGCACAAAGGTGCTCAGGGCCTCCCTCTGCAGCAAAGCGCCGCGAGCGGGAGAGCCGAGCCCCGGGCAGCTTTGCCAGGGGAGCAACGAGCAGCTCGTGGATGGGAGCCTCCCCGGGCTCGGGCAAGGCGAGGGGGGAAGCAGCCCTTTGCTCTCACCAAGCTTGACCTCCAGCGTGTGGATTTTGCCCTCCAGATAGAGGCGGCTGCTCTCCGCCTGCTCCGCCTTCTCCAGCAGCTTCCCCACGTTGAGCACCGTGCCCTTGTGGGAGACCAGGCCTCCCTGCTCCGCATCCGCCGGCGGCGGAGGGGAGACCGCGGCTGGTGGCCGGGCAGGAGGCAGCAGAGGGAGGTTTCCTGGGAAAAGAAGAGCCGGTCACCCACCACGAGACCTCCGAGAGCGCAGGGAGGAGCGGGATCCGCGCCTGGGCTGGTGGGAACCACAGCAGGGCCTGGAGAACCGCCCGTCCTGCCGGCACCTACCCAGCTGCTGCTCCTCTGGGCCGCGCTCGGCGCCTGCTGCCTCCGGGCCGTCGTGCCGGCCGTAGCGGAGGTTGCGGTACTGGCACACGTACTGCGTCACCACGCGGTTCACCAGGCACTTCACCTGCTCCGCAACACGGCGCGTGTCAGGGCGCCCGCGAGCCGCTCCCCGGCGCCGAGGGGCGGCCCCCGGCGCTCACCTGCTCTTTGCAGAGGTGCAGCCCCAGCGTCAGCAGGATCTTCTCCAGGTCCCTCCGGTGCAGGTAGCCGCAGAAGTTGGAATCGAAGTACACGAAGGCGAGGAGGGCATCCAGCGGGAGCACGGCGCTCGGATCCAGGTCCTTGGGCTGCTGAAAGGCAGATGGGCCTTAGTGAAGGGAGAGGCTGCAATACGGGCACGGTGCCGTTTACTTGTCCCACCAGGACGAGCGGGATTGAACTGGTGACTCCTGCTCCTCCCCTGGGATCCTTGTTCAGAGATCCCACGAGCTGGACGGCCCCCAGAGCCACCAGTCACATTGATGCAGCCTTGACTTAAGCCCTTGGAGGACCAACGGGGACCCCCAGGCTCCGCTCACCACGTCTTGGAGGGAGGAGAACTCCATCTCCGACTGGTTGGACGCAGGGGATCTCACTTCAGCATCTTCCAGCTTGGCACCTGAGGGAGAGCCAGGAATGAGGTCCCTGCGCTTTGCTCCCATAGAAGGGCTGCACTCTCCTCTCTGCGCCTGCAACACACCGAGCTCCTCCTCTTCCTCCTCCCGGAGCAGCAGCAGGCCATCCTCCAGGCTCAGCACACACAGGTCGTCTGGAGACTCCTTGGGATCTCCTTTGCACTCACTTTTGCTGCTCTCCTGCTCTCCACCCGCTGCGGCTGCCTCGCTGCCTGCCGGCCTCTCTGCCTCCGTGTTCCCAGGCTCGCTTTTGGCAGGGGGCTGAGCAGGGAAAGGGCATGATCAGAGGCTGCAAAGGGGACAGGCTGCAGGGCCACGAGGGGACAGCGGGGAACCCACCTGCTCAGCCTCCTCGTTGGCCGCGGCCGCCTCCGGAGCCGCCTCCGGAGCTGCCTCCGGAGCCGCCTCCTTCACGGGCTCAGGGGCCCTTTCCGGCTCCGCATTCCTGGTCTCCGGGGGCTCTTCCTTCTCCGGCAAGGCCAAGAGCGCCTTGTAGAGCGTGTAGCCAAAATCCCGCTGCAGCATCTCCTGGAAGAGCTCCGCCACCACGGCCACCTTGGGAGCGGAGGGAGCCATGGAGCGTCGCCCACGCGGCGCCCAGCGCGGCGGGCAGGGCACGCGCCTACCTCGAAGGAGAGCCTTTCCCTGCGCTTCCGGTATTCCAGCAAGGCGAACAGGGAGACGTTGGAGCAGGCGTCCAGCCGGCCGGGCCGCGGCCGGGCCACGAGTGCCGGCTCCGCGGGGAGCGCGGGATCGGGCTCCGACGCGGTGTCCGCAGCGGCGTTCCGCTCGGCGGCTCCCGTCTCCTGCTCGGAAACAGCCCGTTGGGATGGGAGCGGAAAGCGGCCGCTGGGAGCTGCGACGGGGGCAGCCCCGGCCCGAGGTCGGTGCCCGGAGCTCCGGAACAGCCCCCCGGAGCCACGAAGGCCCCGCTGGGGACACGGAACCCTGGCTAAGCCCTGTCCCTGGGGACGGCCCCGGCACGAAGGCCGGCCTCACCGTGGCAGCCTGGTCCGGTGGCGAGGGCGCCTTCCCCGCCTTCGGCCGGCACGAGGCTTCCCACTGCTCCAGGGACGGCATGCAGCCCCAGACGTCCGGCAGGAAAACCACCGCCACCTCCCGCCGGGCCGGCTCTCCCTCGCGCAGGTACCTGAACTCGGCAAACCGGACCCTGCGGCACGGAGGGGAGCAGCAGTCAGGGACACCCGGAGCCCCCCTGGCCCCTTTCTGGGCTCCTCGGTGCTGCTGCCAACACGGAGCTGCCACAGGGGCTCGCGCAAAGCCCCGTCCCCAGGCCGGGACGGCTGCGCCGCGGTGGCCCACGGGGACGCAGAGCGAGGCCAGGTCCTCGAGCAGCCCCAGCGCAGCCTGCACCGCGTTTCCAACCCAGATCTCTCACCATTGCTGCTGGGATGGAGCCAAACCTCCTCCCCCAGCGCTCAGCGCCGAGAACTTCCATCTCCCCTCAGCTGTTCCTTCCCAACCGCATCACATGCCGGGCCAGGTTTAAGCAAAATAAAATCAGTTGCCACGGTTACCCGGCACAGGAATGCTATATATAACCACGAAGTAACGAGCCGAGCCAAGGCACCCAAGTGAGGGCCGCGCTTCCCTACGAGTGATGGTTTGGGAGCTCGTCCCAGCGCGGTGCAGCACGTGCAGAGGTTGGTGACAAACTCCTCAGGGCGCCTCGAGCGCTCCAGGAGCGCCGGTGCGGACAAACCGGGAGACGCCGCGCTCCTCACTGCAGGGATCAAGAGCCATTTGGGCTCCAGCTCCTAAAACCCTCCTTGTTCCTGGTCTTCCTGCCCCCTTCTTGCCCAGCACCGTGTCACGTGCGGGGCTACCAGGCTCCCCTGTCCGCTGGTCCTGGCAGGGTGGCCGCTGGTCCCTGCTTCCTACGGCCGCGGAGGCGCCTCATGGAGATCGGTGCCTTTTCCGGGCCACCAGCTCCTCCTGCTGTCCCTTTGCTCAAAGGACAGGCCCGACCCGAGGGAACGAAACCCGACTGCTCCTGGCAGTGGGAATTCTGGTCTTGTAGCCACCAACGGTGGCCAGGGCCAGGCTCGCAGCGCCCGGGGCCACGCGCCGCGGTGCCGCGCGTCCTCCGTGGCCGCGCCGGGCCGAGGAGGCCTCCGCTTCACCCAGGACACACGGGTGATTTCTGCTTTCTTGCACCACCCACGAGATCCGCAGCATTAAGAGGCAGAGCTTGTGGAAAATGAAGATTAACTCTGCAACGTGTCGCGCTCTCTTGCCCTCATTTTCTGCTATCAGTAAAGCACTGCTGAACGCTGCACTTCCCGGCACTCCGGCATTCCCAGGTGGACAGTTTCATGGATGAGCCGGGATGCCACCACTCCAAGGTCCCACTCACCACTTGGTGCAGCTGCTCAGGTCCAGCCCAGCCTGAGCCTTGGTGCAGCGGATGGCCGTGCGAACAAGGACCATGGGATCAGCCTCCGGATCGGGGCCGTCCAGCGACGGGGACCATTCGCCGCCGATGAGCACCGTCTCGTCCTCCTTCTTTCCCAGCAGGAACTAGGGGGATACAGGCCGTGAGCCCGGTCCCAGCACAGCATCCCAACCGCCAAAGTCCCCTTTCTTCCTCAGGGAACAAGGTCCCCTGGACAGATGCCACCCCAGAGCCGCTCCAGCAATAAATGTGGATCGTAGCACACAGCCAAACCTCCTCGCCCGACAGCTTTCTCCCAAAACGACGGGTTGGCCGCAGGAGCTGCGCACACAGCGCGCACTGTCAGCCCCGTTCTCGCTGACCTCACCTTGATTTGTTTTGTGGGGTGCTCGGGAGCCTCCCTCTGCTCGCTGGAATCGTCGATGTAGGACAAGCAGGCGCGGTAAAACTCCTCGAGGCCCGGGGAGGAGAGCAGCAGCACCTGCGGGCAGAGGCACCCGCTCAGACAGGCACGGGCAGCACCTCATCCAGCGATTTGGGGACATCCAGGTGACAGGGAGGACACCAGGCCACCGCCTCGCAAGCCAGAGCTGGACGAGGGAACCAAAACCACCCGCCAGGAGCACATCCCGGGATGCAAAGCCAGCCTCACCTTGGCGCTGAAAGCGGGATCGGCGTCGCGCGGAGCGGCGTCCGGCGCGGCCGCCTGCTCCGGCGCCTGCTCGGGCTCGGCCAGCACGATGCGGCTGCGCTGCTGCAGGCGCAGCGGCCGCGCCAGCGGGAAGGCGTCGAGCCAGCGCAGGCGCACGTCGTAGAAGCCCTGGGGCAGCTGGATGCTGCTGTAGCGCCGCAGGATCTCCATGGCGTCGCAGAAGGGGCTGCGGACAGGGAAACGGGACGTTGAAACACACAAACAACCTCAAAAACGCTCTCCGAGCGTCTCTTCCACTTCTGGGAGCCCGGACACGGGATCTCTGCCTGCTGATTCACTCTCAACCTTTCGGTGTCCCTCTCCAGGCAGGGACACAGGGTAAGCCACCCGTTCCACGGCGCCCGGTGCCGCTAGGGACACGCTCACCTGTCCACGGCGTAGTGGGCAAAGTGCACCCGATACTGGGGCAGCTCATGGCGAGGCTTCTTCACGGCCCAGGGCTCGGCGCCCTTCTGTTTCCGCTTCTTCGAGTCGAAGTCGTCCCTGGGAGCAGCACGAATACGAGCTCACGAGCTCCCCAAAATAGCAAAAGGCCAGGGAGCAGCCCCCTGTCCAAAGGCCCCCAGGTAAAAGTGGGAAAACCAGGACAATCCTGGGGTTGGCACCCCACGAACACGCCGTTCCTTACCACCTGCCGGGGTCGTTCCAGCCCTTCGGTCCTCGGCCCGGGTATCTCCCCGGGTGTCCCAGGGGAAGGGACGGGGGCGCTGAGAAGACGTTCACTGCTGGGGAGACAAGGAGGGTAAGACCAGGCCTCGGAACGCAGACACCCCCGGAGACCCCTGCCCACCGCCTCCTCTGGGGTGATTTCTCGGAGAAACGGCACTATTCTCACCCCGAGGATTAGCAGCAGCCTCGGGCCCCCCGCGTTAACGCAGACACTCACGTTTCTGAGGGAAGAGCCGCGGGACGCGGGGAGGCTGGAAGAGCAGCTGGGGCTGCGCCCCGAGGATCCCCTGCTTCTGCCCCAGCGAGGCCACGTGCAGCAGCGGCGCTTTCAGGAGGGGCTGCGGGACGAGCACGGCGAGATGAAGGAAAACGGCAGCCAGGACAGCCCCGGATGCAGACGCCGGAGCGGGAAGGACAACAAGGGGACGCGAGACGGCGCGCGGGACGGCGTCCCGGAGGGCGCTACCTGGTTGGGGAGCGTCTGCACCTTGAGCGCGTTCCAGGGCACGGCCTGGCTGGGGTTGTAGGCCGCCTTCACCAGCACCTTCTCGCCGATCTGCGGCATCCGCCCCTTCACGGCGCTGCGGCACGAGAGGCGGCACGAGAGGCGTGAGCGGCGCCGCGGAGCCCCCGCGCCGCCGCCGGCCCCGACTCACCTGAGCTGGAAGAAAACCTCGTCGTCCACCACGCCGAAGTAGTCGTGCAGGCTGGTGACGATGCCCGTGAAGACGCGCTGCTTGTCGCCCACCGGCGGGGCGGCCGGGCCGGCGGGGGCACCGGCGGCGCAGCCCCCGCGGCGCTGGGGCTCGTGGGGGCAGCCGGGACCCCCGGCGCCCACCGGGAGGTGCCGGGCCGGCGGCGGCAGCAGCTCCGCGGGCACCGGCGGCGGCGTCAGCAGCCCCGGCGGCGGCCCCAGCAGCGACGTCTGGGGGCTCCCTGCGGCGGGGGCAGGTTTAACCACGGGAAAAGGCCCCCCCGGCGATGGGGCTGGGGGCCGAAGCCCCCTCTGCCCCCGGAACATCGTTAATAGGGACCAATGATCCCCCCCTCCCAAAAAATCAACATTAACTACCGTTAATGGGGGCTAATGATCCCCCCCCCCTCAAAAATCCCTGTTGATAGGGATTAATGATAACCCACCCCCCCCAAAACACGGCTGTTAACGGGGGCTAATGAGACCCCCCCTCCTTTAACGGCACCACCAGCGCTGCCGTTACCGGGGGGCTGGTGGCCCCCCCTGCCCCAGGCACGGCTGGTTATGGGGGTCCTGCCCCTATTAACCCCCGCCAACGGCACCGTTATTCGCCCTTAATACCCCCAGTACTGCCCTTAACGGGAGCAAATGGCGGCCCCTCCCCGGTACGAACGTTAACGGCCCCCCCCCTCCCCGGAACTGCTGTTAACTGGGGCTAACGACACCCTGGAACCGCCGTTAACGGGGGCTAACGACCCTCCAGATCTGCCGTTAACGGGGGGTATTGACCCGCTCCCCCCAGTTCCGCCGTTAACGGGGGTTAATGACCCCCCCGGAACTGCCGTTAATGTGGGCTAATGACCCGCTCCCCCCAGTTCCGCCGTTAACGGGAGCTAACGACTCCCTCTCCCCGGTACGAGCGTTAACGGGGCTAAAGACCCGCCCGGAAGCGCCGCTACGGGGACTAATAACCCGCCCGGAACTGCCGTTAACGGGAACTAATGACCCGCTCCTCCCAGTTCCGCCATTAACGGGGGCTAACAGCTCCCCCCACACACACACGGCGGCGCCGTTAACGGAGGCCCTGCCAGGCCCCCCCGCCCCGGAAGGGCCGTTCCGGGGTTCAACACCCCCGGGGCCGCCATTCCCGGGAGCGCCGCCCCGCTCCCGCCGCGGCTTCCCGCCCGCCCCGCCCCGCGCTGACCTGGGAAGGCGGCGGCGCGCGGCGGGGGCGGCGGCTGCCGCTTGAACTGCGCCATGGCGGCCCCGGGGCCGGGACCGGGCACGGGGGAGGACCCGGGACGGCGCGCGGGGCCCGGGGACGGCGCGGAGCGAGCCGGGCCGCGCCGCGCGCACGTGCCGCGCCGCCCGCCGGAAGTGACGCCGCCGCGGCGCGCCGCGCGGGCCGCCCGCGTCACGGGGGCGAGCGTGACGTCACGGGGGCGAGCGTGACGTCACGGGGGCGCAGCACACAGAGGCGCGAAGCAAGGCCGCCATTTTATTGCGCGGAGGCGGCGGCCGCACGGAGCAGCAGGGCCCGCAGGCGCCGCCAGCGCCCGCCGCGTGCCCGGTCCCCGTCCATGTCCCCGTCCCCATCGGTGTCACCATCCGTGTCGCCATCCGTGTCGCCATCGCGGTGCTGCCACGTCCCCGCGGCTCCTGCGGGGAGAGGGCAGCCCTCAGCGCCGTCCGCGGCGGCCGCCCCGTCCCGCCGCCCGTCACCCACCGGCGCGGCGCGGCGGCAGGCGGCTGTCCGAGGAGGAGCGCGCGCGGCCGCGGCGGCCCCGCGGCGCCTGCGGACGGAGGAGGAGGAGGCGCCGTGAGCGGCGGCGGCGGCTGCCACGCGGCCCCGCGCCGCCCCGCGGCTCACCGTGCCCGGCGCTGGCGCGCGCTGCCGCCGCGCCATGCGCTCCAGCCGCTCGCACACCAGCTCCAGGTAGCGCAGGCCCTGGCCCGGCGCCTCCGCGCCGCCCGGCGCCCGCTGCCACGGGCCGGCCTCACCGCCCGGCACGGGAGAGGCTCCCCCGGTGCCCTCGCGCCGCTCCGCGCTCGCATCCCGGGACGCGCTCCCGAGGCGCCGGCCGGGCGCGCGGCGCCGCGCCGCCTGCGCCAGCTTCTTGCTGGCCGAGAGGCCGCGGGGCGGCCGCTCCGGCGCCGCCGCCTCGTGCCGGCCGCTCCTCGGCGCCGGGAGGCCGGCGATGATGGAGAAGCCTCCGGGCGAGTTCCCGCTGCTGCCCGTGTCCACGCCGGAGTCCTCGGAGTCGCGCGGCGGCGCCGGGCGGCCCGCGGGGCTCTCGGGCAGGCGCCGGTAGACGCTGGCGGCCGTGCGCACCACGCAGCAATCCAGCGCCTCCCAGGAGCCGTCTGCAACGGGACGCGCCGCTGGAAGGGGACACGGCCGAGCGGGAGCGGCCGCTCCGTCCGGCCCGGCCCGCGGGAGCCGCCGGCGGGACCCGCTCCCGCCGCCTCCGGGGTTTGGGGAGGCTGCAGCCATCCTGGGTAATCCGGGATACATCCCCAAAGGCCGCATGGCCCAAATCCCAGCGCACGAGGGCTCGGCATTCCCAGAGCGGTGCCGGGTCACTCACGGTGGCTGAGTGCTCCCCTCCTCTTCCATAGGGAGCCCCCCCACATCACGGAAAGCCGGAGCCGAGCGCCGGGCGCGCGTCCCAGCGCTCCCTTTTATGGGTGCTCCAGCCGGAGCCGGGCCCTGTATCCGGAGGCATCTCATTACGGGACTGGTTCCCGACTGGTTCCTTTGGGGATCTGAGGCCCGGCGGTACCGGCTGGGCCGGTGGTTGTGGGTGGGAAGGCGGGATGCAGGCGGGATGCAGGCGGGATGCAGGCGGGATGCCGAGCACTGCCGGGCTCCGCGGTGCCAGGAACGGCGCCGGGGCTCGTCCCGCCGGACAATCCCGCCATTGAGCGGCTCGGAGGGCCGCGCGCAGCCGCACGAATCCCAGCCATGCCGCGGGCGGCCGCCTCCGCAGCCGCCCGGGAGACGGGCCCGTTCCGTGCCCTCTGCGGGACGCAGGCTGGGATCCCCCCATGGGACGGGGGGTCTCCCTGCGCCAGCCCCCAGGGTGCCCTGGGGACACACACGGGCCCCAAGGTGCCACCCCCCCGGTGACACTGTTGGGCCACCCCGGGGGAGCACCCAGAGCCCCCGGCCACCGGGGACACAGGGACCACCGGGAGGCTCCTGCGACCCCCCAGCAGCGGCACCGGGACCCCCGGGATGTCCCCCCCGGCCGGAGCCGCGTCCCCCGCGGTGGCAGCGGCAGGGGACCCCGCAGGGGGACTCACCGCGCGGCGGCTCCACGCGGAAGGCCCCGCGGCGCCGCCGCAGCATCCCGGGTCGGGAGCGCCGGAAAGCGCCGGGAGGCGCCGGGGAGCACCGGGAGGCACCGGGAGCAGCGCGGAGCACGGCCCGTCCCGGCGCCGCTCGGCCGCTTTATGGAGAGGGCGGCCCCGGGGCGGAGCATCCCGCCGAGGCCGGGCGCAGCTCGTTGCACTGATGAGAAGCGCCGGCGCCGCCGGGCCGGGTCCCCCGCGGCCGCGGTCGCTGCCGTCGCCCCCCACAGAAGCGTTTGGCTGATTTGGGCTTTTTTGGGGTTTTTTTTGGCATGAAAACCGCGCTGAGGCTGCTCCACAGCAGCAGACAAGGGCAGGTGACACCCCGGGGCTCCACAGAGCACGCGCAGCCGCGGCGCACGTATATATTATATATATTATATAGAGCTCTGCTCCAGCAGCCCAAGTGCCCGCAGCCCGAGCGCCCCGGTAGCCGCGGGGGCCCCGGTCAGCGCGGGGGCCCGCGGGGCGGCCCGCGGTAGCGCAGCCGCGCGTGCTTCTCGCAGTAGAGCTCATCGCCAGCCCAGAAGTGCCCCCGCATGCGCAGGTTGAGGCCGCAGTCGTTGCAGGCGTAGCAGGACGCGTGCCGGTAGCGCCCGGCGCTGATCCGCACCGCCTGCGTGCTGGGGAGAGACACGTAATCGGTGTCACGAGGAGGGGACGTTGCGGGGGGCCACCCCCCTGCGCCCCGGGACTGCCACTCACGCGATGGCGCGGCCGCACTTCTCGCACTCGTGCAGCTTGGGCGCCGCGGGCGCCGCGGGCGGCCAGGCGCCGGGCGAGAGCCGGCTGGGCAAGGGGGCTGCGGGGCTGTCTGCGGGGGGAGCGTGTGAGGTTTGTGTCACCTTTGTCCCCACCGTGCCTGCCCGTGTCCCCCCCCGCCGCCCCGACCTGCGCTGTCCTCCGCCAGGGCCTCCTGCAGCAGGCGGAAGGTGCTGGACTGCCGGGGGGGACCGCGCGGCTCTGGCTGCATCCTGGGCACGTCCGAGTCGTCCGGCAGGCGCCGCGTGGGTGGCTCGGAGCTGGGGCTGCGGGGTGGCACACCGGGATGCACCAGGATGCACCATGATGCACCGGGATGCACCGCAATGCACTGGGATGCACCATGACGTGCTGAGATGCACCATAATGCACCGGGATGCACCACAATGTACCGGGATGCACCATAATGCACCGGGATGCACCAGGATGCACCATGATGCACCGGGATGCACCATGATGCATCGAGATGCGCCGCGATGCACCATAATGCACTGGGATGCACCGCAATGCACTGAGATGCACCATGATGCACCCTAATGCACCGGGATGCCATGCAATGCACTGGGATGCACCATGACGTGCTGAGATGCACCATAATGCACCGGGATGCACCACAATGCACCGGGATGCACCATAATGCACCGGGATGCACCGCAATGCACTGGGATGCACCATGATGCACCCTAATGCACCGGGATGCCATGCAATGCACTGGAATGCACCATGACGTGCTGAGATGCACCACAATGCACCGGGATGCACCATAATGCACCGGGATGCACTCCAATGCACTAGGATGCACCAAGATGCACCGAGATGCGCCGCGATGCACCATAATGCACCGGGATGCACCGGGATGCACCGCAATGCACTGGGATGCACCGTAATGCACCGGGATGCACCATAATGCACCGGGATGCACCGCGATGCGCCGCATGTCCCAGCTTGCCCGGCCTCCCACGCGCCTCCCTACCTGTCGTGCGGCTCCGGCTCCGGCGAGGCCCATCCGGGCACATTCCGGGTGCTCGGGGGCACCCAGAGCCCCGGTGAGGGCGGGTGCTTGCAAGGAGGTGGCACCGGCCCCGGGGAGCTGCTCCGGCGGCCCCGCTCCTGCTGGGGGACGCAGAGGGGCCGGGGAGGCTCGTGGGGCACTGGCCCCCCCGGCCCTTCCTGCTGCAGTGCGAGAGGGTGCCTGGGGATCTGAGACCAGGCGCAGCTCATGGCACCAGTGGGGCTGGCATGGGGCCAGCGCCGGGAGCTGCTTCATGGAGCCGGGATGCTCCGCGTGGCTGCCCGGAAAGACACGGGATGCTCCGTGCTGCTGCTGGGCCGCATCGTCCGGCTCCCCCCATGCCAGCCCTCCCACCGCATCGGCTCCCGCTTAGCCTCCCCTCGAGGCAAAATCCCGGCTAGGTGAGAGCCGATATTCCCGGCAGGCAGAGGGAAAGGGCGGCAGGAGCCGGGCAGGGGGCTCGGAGCAGGCACCAAAGCGCACACGGCGCCGGGGAGGAGCGAGGAGCCACTGGATGCGGGAGCCAAGGGCCGGCCGGGGCTGAGGGCAGCTGGGACAGGCTGCGGCGCTTCCCAATTTGGGCTTGAAAAACATTCCCGGGAAAAACAGGGAGGGAGAGGCCGGAGGCAGCGGCGGCCCCGCGATGGGGAGCAGCCAGCGCTGCCCGAAACCTGGCAGGGGGACCGGGGCATCCCGGGACCGGAGCGGGTGCCGGGGCAGCCCAGCCGCATCCCGCTGCGGCGGAGGGCAGTGCCGGGGGGGACCAATCCCACGGAGCGAGGCCCGGCCTCCCCAAACTGGTTTGGCCTCCCCAGCCTGAAGCGGCTGCCAAGAGGGGCCGGGAGGGAGGCAGCGGAGCAGCCTCTGCGGAGGCTGCGCCCGGCGCCGGGCGCCGCTCACCTGGGCGACGCCGGGAGCGGGGAGATCCCCGGGAGCGCCCGGCACCGCGCCGGGGGAGCCGGCCGAGCCGGGGCTGAGGGAGGCCGGGCTGGAATAGGAGGATCTCAGGCAGCCCCGGCTCTCCTCCCGTGTCCGCAGCGCGTCCTGGCGGGAAGGGAGACGCTGTCGACAGCCCCGGAGCAAGAGGGCCGGAGCATCCCTGCTGGGCTCACCTGGAAGCGGAGAGCCAGCCCCTCCGGAGAGCTCTCCCCATTGGCACGGCCGGGAGACGGCGCCGGGGACCTGGGGGACAGGACAGGGCTGAGGGGACGTCACCAGAGCACTGGGCACACGGCCCGGCCCTGGGCTGGCAGTGAGGATGCAGGGCTGGTTCCTGGCCGGCCTCGGCTTCTGCGGAGAAGCCGGCTGGGGTTTGGATGCAGCCGGAGCTGGGATTCATTAGGGAAGGGAGCGGCGAGGCAGCGCGCTGGGCCCGGCGGCTCCGGGGAATGTGCGCAGCTGGGTTAACCCCTGCGCCGCCGGTGCCTCCTTCTAGCCCGGGAAAGAGCCGAGAGGAGCTTCCTGGGAGCATCCAGGGCATGTGCGGGCTCAGCCCATGGGATTCCAAGAAGCCTCCTCCACCCAGCGCTCCACCCGAGCGCGACTGGGACGGGACCCCCGGGAGCAGCCGCCGCCGCCACCTCCCGCTGCAACCGGTCGGACCTGGCGACCGGGTAACGGCTGCCAGGGCCACCGGCCTCGTTGCCGCGAGACGCCTAATTAGAGAGGCGGGAAAGGCTCCCGGCGGAGCGGCCGGGGCAACGGGAGAGGAGGAAGGAGGCGGCTCCGCGGGGCCGCCGGCGGCGGCACCCACCTCTCCAGCTGCAGCCGCAGCTGCCCGGGGCTCTGCTTGATCTTGTTCTGCGCCTCCACGTGCAGCATCGCGGCCGCCTCCTCGCCGTTGATGGAGACGATGACGTCCCCGGGCCGCAGGCCGCCTGCGGCCGCCTTCCCGCGCTCCGCCACCTCCGGGGGAAGGGGACTGGCGTCACCCGGGGGGCCGGCGACGCGGTCCCCACCAAAGGCGCTTTCAGCTGCAGCATCCCCGCGGGTTCCCTGCAGCCGCGATGCTCCAAGCTCTGGCCGGAGAGGGGGACCAGGCGTCGGGGAGCTCCGTCCTCCCCATGGAGCACCCAAGTGCCACCCAACCCATTCCCACAGCGCCCTCAAGGACACAAACAGGTGCCTGCTGCCAAGGAGGAGGCTCCCAATTCCTACCTGGGACACGGCGATGGGTTTCCCAAAGTCGCGGCCGCCGCTGATGCGGAAGCCCCAGGGCGCCGGTCCGGCCAGCGTCACCGTCACCGACATGGCCGCGGGCGCCTCTGCAGGGGCAGGCAAAGCTCGGCCGTGGGCACGGCCGCAAACCACCCTCCTCTTCCTCCCGCCGGCAGCCCCAAGGCACCGGCGGATGCTCCGCAGCGCCCGGCCCCGCACGGCGCCCAGGGCCCCACGACGCGGGTGCCCGGCGGCGCCGTCTCTTCCTTCCGGGGAGGGCGGCCGCAGCTTCGCGCTTCCTCCGGCGCCCCGACACCCCAGATTTCCTCCCTGCCCGCGGAGGCCACGCGGCTCCGGTGCCCGGGACCCCTTCGGCTACCGCGGGTGCACGAGGAGGTGTCACCCCCTCCATGCACCCCAGGCCCTTTTGCACCAGCAGCTCGTGGGGAGGCCACAGCTCAGCAGGGTCCTGGTGCTTCCCGTGTCCTGCCCGGCCAAGGCGGATGCACGGAGCTCTGCAAGCCCCGCGGCTCCCGATCCCGCGCCCTGCGCGCGGGAAGGATGCTGAGCCCGCCCGGCATCCCCGGGCGCCGGGCAAGGAGCCCTCCGCTTGGATCCCCGGGATCGTGGCTCCGGGAGCCCCTTGCAGCCGCCGCAGCCCCGTGGGGCCGGGCAGCGGCTCCGAAACCGCCGCGCAGGCATGTCAAAAATCCGCGGCGCACAAAGCGGGGCTTGAGAGCCTGCCCGGAAGAATTTCCTGGGCTGGGCTCTGCTGCGCTGGGAGCGAAGTCGGAGCCCCCTTCCCCTCACCCTGGAGCCCCCCGCAGCATCCCGGTCCCTGCCTGGGTGGCACCGCGCGGCCACGGGTCGCCCCGCACACAGGAGCGCGTCTGTGGCGCCTCTTGGCACCAGGCAGGCGTGACGCCAGGGTGACAGGCGATGCCAGGCGGCGGAGGGGACACCGCGGACGGGGCGCCTGGCTCCCCACGGCGCCGCGATGCCACCCGTGGCCCGTGCCCATGAGCAAGCAGGGCAGGGGGGCCCAGGCGTCCGGCAGTGCCCAGGGAGCATCCCCCGACAGCCGCCCTCCCGTCTCCCGGCGGCATCCCGGAGCGAGCCCCCCCCGCAGCCGCCGTGTCCCCGCGTGGGGACCCCGGCGCCCCGCACACCCCTCGGAGCCCCCCGCGGAGGCCCGGGCGTCCGGGCGCACTCACCGACGGGCGGCGGAGCCGGGCGGCCCCGTGGGGCGGCGGAGCGGAGCGGAGCGCGGCCCGGCAGCGGCGCCGCCCCCTCGGAAGGGGCCGGCGGAGCCCGGCGGGGCCGGGCCGGGTTGCGGCTCCGCAGCGCCGTCTGTGGGCCCCGACGGGGCGCCCGGCCCGGCCCGGCCCGGCCCGGCCCGGCTCGGCCCGCAGGAGGCTCCAGCGCGCGGCCGAGGCCCCGCGGCTCCTGGCATGGGCTGCGGCCCCACACAATGTCTCAGCCACGCGCTACTGCCACCCCACGGGCCACCGTGACCCCGCGCAGCCCCACACCCCATGCGCTGTGCCCTCCTCACGCTGCCCCGGTGCCGCGGAGCCCCGGTCAGCATCGCTGCCCCGCAGCCCGGCCACCCCACGGGGCACTGCAGCCCCACACGCTATTGCCCCATGGGCACCAGTGCCCCATCCACAGCAACACACTGGCCTGAGGCTGAGCTTTAATGAGGGGCAAAGAGGGCTCCGGGCGGGCAGCCCAGCTCCGCACCGGCATCTCCCGCCGTGTCCGTCACAGCCGGGCCCGGTGCCAGCCCGGAGCAGGGGCAGGTGAAGGCACCGTGGTGGAGGGCACCCCATGCAAAGCGGTGCCCGGCCCCAGCTCGGGGCAGCCCCATAGGGGCAGGCGGCAGCGGGAGGCACCGGGACCTGCGCGGGGGTCACACAGGCGCCACGTAATTGCCGGGGAAAGTGCCGAATTTCTGCGTCCGCCTGGACACTCCTGCGGGGGGAGAGGGAAAGGGCGGGTGAGGAGCCAGGCCGGGTGTCCCCGTCCCCGCCGCAGCCTGTCCCCACGCACCCACGAACCAGCCGTCATCGCACTGCTGCATGACGTCCACGCGGTCGCCCTCGCGCAGCTCCAGCTCGTCGCCGTTCTGGGGCTGGTACTGGTAGAGCGCCCGGTACCTGCAGGACACGCTGCCCTGAGCCCCGGCCAGGGCGCCCGGCCCCGGCGCCTCTCGCGCTACTCACGGCGTCCACTGGATCTCGGCGCCGTCGTGGCGGGTGGTGGCAGCGGGGGGCTCTGCAGGCGGCTCCGGGGGTGGCGGGGAGCCCGCGCGGGGGCCACGGGCGGCGGGTGCTGGCAGAGGGTCCTCGGCGCTGCCCTTCACCCGCGGCTCCTTCAGCACCTGCACGTAGGTGGCTGGGAAGATGCCCTGGCGGCCGGTGCCCGGGACGCGGCCCTCGTACCAGTTGTGGTCCACGCGGCGCAGCAGGCACACGCGCTCGCCCTGTGCGCGATGAAGGGGAGCGTGAGTGCGGGCAGCCAGCCCGGGGGCTGCTGGCACCCATGGAGGTCGATAGCACCCACGGAGCCCAATAGCATCCATGGAGGCTGATAGCACCCATGGAGGCCGATAGCACCCACGGAGCCCAATATCATCCATGGAGGCCAATAGCACCCATGGAGGCGGATAGCATTCATGGAGGCCAATATTACCCATGGAGGCTGATAGCACCCATGGAGGCTGATAGCACCCATGGAGGCCAACAGCACCCATGGAGGTCGATAGCACCCACGGAGCCCAATATCATCCATGGAGGCTGATAGCATTCATGGAGGCCCATAGCACCCATGGAGCCCAATATCATCCATGGAGGCCAATAGCACCCATGGAGGCGGATAGCATTCATGGAGGCCAATATTACCCATGGAGGCTGATAGCACCCATGGAGGCTGATAGCACCCATGGAGGCCAACAGCACCCAGGGAGGCCGATAGCACCCACGGAGCCCAATATCATCCATGGAGGCCAATAGCACCCATGGAGGCGGATAGCATTCATGGAGGCCAATATTACCCATGGAGGCTGATAGCACCCATGGAGGCCAATAGCACCCAGGGAGGCCGATAGCATCCATGGAGGCCAATAGCATCCATGGAGGCCAATAGCACCCATGGAGGCCGATAGCACCCATGGAGGGCCAATAACAGCCATGGAGGCCAACAGCACCCATGGAGGGCCAATAACACCCAGGGAGGCCGATAGCATTCATGGAGGCCAATAGCACCCATGGAGGCCAATAGCATCCATGGAGCCCAATATTACCCATGGAGGCTGATAGCACCCATGGAGGGCCGATAACACCCATGGAGGCCAATAGCATCAATCGAGGCCAATAGCACCCATCGAGGCCTATAGCGCTCATCTCAGAGGCTGATAGCTCCATCCTAGAGGCCGAGAGCACCCATCCCAGAGGCTGATAGCACCCGTGGAGGCTAATCCCGAAGGCTGGTGGCACCCATCCCAAAGTCCAGCCGCCCCCATCCTAGATGCTGGTGGTTCCAGTCCCAGCAATCACCAGCACCCATCCCAGCAGCCAACAACACACCCATCCCGGGGCCCCCAGCACCCATCCCGGGACCCCTCCTGGAGGCCGGCAGCGCCCCAGTGCTTCCCTGCACCCCGTCCCGGCAGCACCTTGCGCAGGGAGAGCTCCACGGGCAGCTCCGCGCGGAACGTGTAGAGCGCCAGGGCCTCGCCGGGCTCCAGCACGTGCACGGCGGGCGCCTTGATGGGCCGGGGCACCTCGGTGGGCGGCAGCACCTGGGCACGGGGAAGCCGTGAGCGGCACCGGGGGGCCACGGGGCAGCCGCAGCGCCGCCCGCCGCTCACCTCCACGTAGTTGGAGGGGAAGATGCCCACGCGGCCGTGGTGCTCGCCCGCCAGCCAGTTGCTGTCCACCTCCTTGTGGATGTAGACGATGTCACCCTTGTGCAGCGCCAGCTCCCTGCGGGCAGCCGGGGGGCTCAGCGGGACGTCCCTCGTGCCCCAGCCGCCCCCCACGCGCCGCTCACCTGGGGGACTGCGCCGCGAAGTCGAACTTGAGTCGAGCCGCCCTCATCTGCGTGGGGACATGAAGCGGGTGGCGGAGGTGGCCGAGTGTCCCCCTGGCTCCCGGCTCGTGCGGGGCGCCCTCCTCCCTCACCTTCTTCTCGTCCCTCCTGGAGGCCTCGACGGGGTCCCCGAGGCCGGGCAGGGTCTGGGGCCGGAGCGCGGCTGCGAGCGGAGCAGAGCGGGGCCGGTCACGCGTTTCGGTACCGGGACCCGCCCCCGCCGCCCGCCCCCTCCTCACCTGGCCCGGGGGCCGCTCGCTCCATGGCCGGGCGGGCGGCGCGCGGCTCCGTCGGGCTCCTGCGGGCACGGCGGGTTGCGGGGCGGCCCCGGACGCCTGGGCCCCCCTCGGGCGCCGCGCGGGGAGGGCCCCCCGGGGCGGCCGAGCGGCTCCGGTCCAAAGTTTGGCGGCTCCGCTCGACGGAGCCGCCGGGAAGGGCCCCGGGCTAATGGACAACCCCGGTGCCCGGAGCGGGGGTCGGGGGGGGCTCCCACTGCCGCCGCCCGCCCCGCGGCCCCGCCCGGCGCCGGGATGTCCGTCCCCATCCGTCCCGTCCCACCCCCGCGCGGGGCTGCGCCAGGACGCCTGGGCCCCCACCCATCCCCTGGTCCCCCGGGACGCTGCGATCGCTGCGGCGGGGGAGGGACCCCCCCCGACCATGTCCCCTGGCGCGGGGCACCGCGAGCCACGGCGGGGCCGCCCGCGGGCTCTACTCACCGGGCGGCCGCGGAGGCCGGAGCGGGGCCGCGGGCGGCGGGAGCAGCCGCCGGGCTCTGCCGAGCGCCGGGGAGGAGCGCGAGGGGAGAGAGGAATGAACGGTGCGGAGGCCGAGCTGGGCGGGAAGCGGCGCCTCCAGCCCGGCCGCGCAGCCAAAATCCACCAGCTGGGAGGGCTGCGCGCGGGGCCGGGCCGGGTCCTGGCGCCCCACGGCCACAGGAGCGGTCACGGCCATGGCCACGGCCACGGTCACAGTCGTGGCCAGTGCAGGAAGGGCTGCTCTCGTGCCCGGGTGCCCTTGCACCAGCTGTGTGCGCGTGTGCGTGCCCAGTGGCACGCGCGTCCTGGTGCGCACGCAGTGCCCACAGCATCCTGCTGGGTGCACGTGCCATTGCACTCGCATCCATCCACGCATGCAGCCGTGCATGCATCCAGCTGTGCACGCATCTGTGCATGCATCCATTCTGCACACATCCACACTGCATGCATCCACCCTGCATGCATCCCGCTGTGCACACATGCAGCCACAAGCATGCCCAGCTGTGCCCGCATCCCTCCAGGGTCACATCCAGCTGTGCCCACGTCCAGCCCTTGGCACATCCATCTCCGCACTCGGGCCGGGCGAGGGGAGGCAGGGCCGGTACCTTGTGCTGGTGCCGCCGGCTCTCCATGGCCTTCATGTCCTGGTCGAGCTGCCAGCCGAGCTGCTCCAGCTCCTGCTGCAGCAGCACCTGTGCGGGCGGCAGCGGCTGCAGCGGGTGCCCCGTCCCGTGTTGAACAGGGACAGTGCAGGGAGCCTGGCCCTTACCTCAATGGGCTGAGCCCGCACGGGGACCATGGCACCAGGGCGCCCTGGGCGCTGCGAAGGGTGAGAGGACGTTGGGGACAGGCTGGCACTGCCGCAGATGAGCACGGGTGCAAGGCAGGGTCCCATGCACCCTTCCCAAAGCGGGACCTGTGGCAGTGCCGACCCCCTGCTCCTTACCTGCCCAGGATGCTCCAGCACCCAGGACTTGCCCAGCTCGTGGTCAGAACCGCTGCGGGACTCGGCGGTGACGTCTGTGACATCCCCCCTGCGGGCGCCCACAGGAGCTCAGCCAGGGGCTCCTCCGCCCGCCCGTCCCGTGGACCCCCGGCCCCACTCACCCGTTGGGCAGCCCGGTGAGGGCCGCAGGCCCCGGGGGCCGGCGCGGGGCATCCCAGTCCAGCGGCGGCTCTGCAGAGCAGAGGGACACCGGGTGAGCGGGGCTGGGGACACCGGGACGCCCGTCCCTCGGGCCCAGCGCACCTGGCAGCTTGTGGTGGATCTGCCGGAACATGCTGCGGTACCAGTCGCGGGGCCGGTCCACGCTCTGCAGGGACACGGAGCGGGGACGCTCGGCGGGGACGGCCCGGCACCGGTCCCCGCGGTGTCCCCCCGCTCACCGAGCGCGAGGCGATGGGCATCCCCGTCTCGTCCACGGGCCCGATGCCGTCGTACTTCACCCAGCGCCGCTCGCGCCGCGGGCCCTCCCTGCTCCACGTGGCCGAGCAGCCGGGTGGCTGCGGGGTGGCAGCGCCGGGAGCCCCCCGGGCAGCCGCCTTCATCTCCTTGCCCGGCCACGTCTGGTACCACTCAGCGCCTGCGGGGAGGGGGATTTGGGGGCTGCTGCCGAGTGTCCCCCCGCGCCGGCTCTGCAGCGTCCCAGGGTCGCCGGTACCTGCGCAGCGGGTGGGCGCCGCGCTGCCGAAGCCGAGGGTGTTGGAGCCGCGGTGGCGGATGACGGGCGGCGGGGAGCATCCCCGGAGCATCATCCCGAGCGGCTCCTCCGGCTGCACCGGGAAGCCGTGGTCGTCCCCCGAGCCGCCTGCCATGGCCGCGGGCGCCGGGACACCGCGGTGAGCAGCTGCGGGAGCAGCGGCTGGAGCCTGTGGAGCCTCTCCTGCTCCTCGCAGCAAAACAGGCGCGTTGCTGCCTGCGGAGCAGGGCGGGAAGCGGCTGATCCCGGCTCCGGGGTGTCCCCCCTCTCCCGAGGGATGTCGCGTGCCCGGAAAAGCGCCGGGCGCAGCACGTGCCCCCCGGCCGGGAGAGCCGCCCCGGCTCCCGCCCCGCCGAGCAAACAGGGCGGGCGCCGCCGCCGAGGGAAACGCGCCCGGCCCCGGCCCCGCCGCGTGAGTCACCGCGGGGCCCCGCGCGCTGTCACGAGCGCGTCGGGTCTCGGCATCCCGCGGGGCCCTGAGAGCCGCCCTTGTTCCGCGGGCACAAAGCGCCCACGCGGGAGCGGCGCCGGCCGGAGCTCGGGGGCGGCAGCGCCCGGCGGGCCCGGAGCCGCTGGGGGCACCGGGGGCCTCGCTCAGCTCGGTGCTCCCGAGCCCCCCCGCCCCGGCGGGGCTCCCGGTGCCCCGGGAGCTGCTCTTACCTCCCGGTGCCGCCAGCAGGAGCGACCGGGACCCCCGGCCCTGGGCGCGGGTGGCAGCGAGCCCCGGTGAGCCCCGGTGAACCCCGGTGAGCTCCGGTGAGCTCCGGTGAGCCCCGGTGAGCCCCGGTGAGCTCCGGGAGCGGGAAGCGGGAGGGAGGGAGGCGGGGAGCGGCGGGAGCCCTGCGGGGAGGGGAGCGGGAAGCGCGCGGGAAGCTCCCGGGGGCTCCACGGGCTGGAGGCCCCCGCGCCGCCCGCCCCGCAGCAGCCCCGGCCGCGCAGCGGGAACGGAGCCCGGGGGCGGCGGGGGGAGCCCGGGGGCGGCGGGGGGGTCCCCGGGGAGCCGCGTTGTCCCCGCGCCCCCCCCCCGGCTGCTCCCGCTTCCCGCCCCGCCCCGCGCTGGAGCCGGGCCGGCCCGTTCAGAGTTTCCAGTGACGCTTCCAGGGCCGGGATCCAGGGAGTGGAGCCAGGAGGCCGCGCTCATCCCGGCCGACGAGCGGGGGACACCGGGGGGGGGACAGGGGGGACACCGGGGGGCAGCCCCGCAACGAAGGGAGCCGGCCCCGACGGCGGCCCCGGCCCAAAGGCTCCGTCCGTCCCTGGTCCCCAGGGTGGTGGCACCTTCCCCCCTGCACCCCTATGGACTCCCAGGCCGGGTCCCCGCTGTCCCCCACGCCCAGGACTGACCTCGGCGCCCGGTCCCGTCCCGTTGTGTCCCCGTCCCCTCCGGTGCCAGTCTCCGTGCACTGATAAGCGCCGCGCACGGGGCCTGTTTGCTCAGCGCCGCCGGCGCCAACGCTCCGGCACGGGGCCCACGGAGCCCCACGGAACCGGAGGCCGCTCCGGAGCCCCACGGAATGGGAGGCCGCTCCGGAGGCCGCTCCGGAGCCGAGTCCCTGCTCCCCATCCCGCAGCCCCCGCTCCTCCCTCCTCCCAAAGCGATCCCGGCCCCGCTCCCATCGGCGCTGAACAAACGACGCCGGAGCCGAGCGACGGGGTCAATTTTGAACTTTTTTTTTCTTTTTTTTTTCTCCTTAAAGATGACTTCCAATTTACATTAAGACAGTTCTAACAAATTCATTCCTCGTTCACAAAAAAAAAATTATATTAAATAATTTCTGCCAATAAATAACATTTTCACCATTTTTTTTTCTCTTTAAACATAACTGAAAAAAAAAAAGCAAGAATAAAAATAAAAGTAAAAAGGAGGCAGTCTCCAGGCAACGGGCCCCGATCCCGGAGCGAGGAGCCCCTGGCCACCCCCGGCCCATTGCCGGTCCCCTCCTTGTCACATGCACCTTGCTACAACATGCAAAAAGCCCAGGCCGGGGCTCCTTCCTTCCCTGCGTGCTTTTTCCTCCTTTTTTTTCCTTTTTTCTCCCTTTTTTCCCTTTTTTTTCCCCGCTAAATCCTGCGTGTCAAGCTGGATGGGGAGGGAAAGGGACGGGCAGGAGGGATGTGGATGCGCATCGCTCCGGCATCGGAGGGAAGAGCTGGGTATTCCCAGCGTTCCGCAGGCGCTGCCTCAGTGGGAATATCCCAAGCCCAAGGCTGCGCTTCCCGGTGCCTCTTCCCGCTCCGGAACCGGCCTGGGCCGCAACAACAGGCCCGGGCATGCAAGGGCCGGCAGCGCGCTCGGCTGGCGGGGATGCGGAAGGGATGGCGGGAGAAAAGGAAGGAAAACGGGAGAAATACTCACAGGCAAAGGCAAGCGGCCCCGCGGCGCGGACGGGGCTCGAGGAGCTTCCTCAAACATCTCGCACTTTATTTCTTTGCAAAGCGGTGGGTGTGCAAAAAGGGGGAAAAGGGGAGGCAGGGAGAGCGTCCCGCGGGAAGCCCGTCCGGGACGGAGCCCTGCGGAGCGGGGCTGGAGCGAAGGGATGCGCGAGAGGAGAGGGGGAAGGTTCCTGCTCCGGGGAGGAGGGATTCGCTTCCGAAGGCTGCCGGGCTGGAGCCCAAACGCAGGGAAAGGAGACGGGACCAGAGGGGGATCCTGCGTCGCCCTTTCCCAGCGCTCGCTCCGGGTGGCAGCCAAGCGGAATTGCGAGGCTCCGCGTGCAGCTCCGAGCTCCCGAATCCCAATCCCTCCCTCCCGGCCCCAGCTCCGCGGCGCTGCCGTCCGCTCTCCTCCCTTCCTGCAGCCTTCCCGGAGCGGAGGCTCCCGGCGAAGCCGCCTCCGGAGCCGAGCGGACAAAGCGGCCACTGGTCACCCCAGGGGACGCAAGGGGGAACATCCCAGGGGAAGGGCTCGTGCTGGGGGCCCGGAGCTGATCCCGGCCCCAGGGAGACTCGCACCACATAAATCCACCCCCTTCCTCCGGCTCAATGCAGATTTCCCAAAGACCGGAGCTCATTCCTCCGCTCTGAATCTGCAGGATTCCCAAGGGATGCCTGCGGAGCAGCCAGCTCCGGCTGCACGGAGCCTGGAAGGAAGAGCTGCAAGGAGGGGAAAGGCTTCTCCCACTTGCATTCTCCCACTTTTTGGAGGCATAGGACTGTCTCCCTGTGGGAAAAGCTGCTCCAGGCGGGATAACACCCGGAGAGCTTTAGCACCACCGCAGAGCCACGCGTTTGGTGTCACAAGGAGCCATCCCCAGGACCACTCGCTAACGCAGCGGGCGCAGGAGGGCAACAGCTTGAGGAAAACAACAGCAAACCCTGGGAAGGAGACAACCGCGGGAGGGAGAGAACAACAAACCAACCCGAGCTGAAATGAAAGAACCCGCTCGTGAAAGCACAGGCTAACTCCAAATGGTACCAAAGTCACGGACCCGAGTTGCCTGGGACTGCTTTAGTTTCGTTTAATCCCCCCACGGAGGTTTCTGCCTCTCGTGGGGATCAGCTGTACAGCACAAGACTTCATATACGCACTAGCAGTTAGATCGGTTGCTAAATTAAAAAAAGATGGACTTTTTATATATTGAACATAAATAAAAAAATTACAAAATGGTCACCTTTCTTACAGAATGGATGCAAACTGGATTATGAACGTGCCTCCAGGTGAAGTTGGTTTCTCCCCTGCCCCCACCCCACCCCAATAATAAATAAATAAAATTCATTAAGTTTTGGATCCTTTAGTGGTGCAGATTGGGCGTGCGGGTTACGGGGCCTTCTTCCCCGTGCCGTTCTTGTCTGCAGAGTTTGTTGAGGTTACCAAGTTCACGGGCCCGTCCGAGTGCACGGAATCCTTGCGCGGCGGCATGCGCTCGTTGATGCGGTCCAGCCCCCGGGCCTCCTCGAAGCTGCGGATCTTGTGCTGCGGCGAGAAGCCGCGGATGGCTACGGAAAAAACAGGAGAAGGGTCAGGCCGGGTCCCACGCGGGGTCCCACGTCACACACGGACAGGACAAGGTCGGGGCAGCAAAAAGCACGTGTCTGGTTGAGGGATTTGCACCATCCTCCGCTTCCAGGGACCTCAGCAGCACCTGGGATCCACGCGGGCTCACCAGGATCCCCAGGGAGCCAGCAGTTGCTTGCTCCCTATTTTTTTCCCCCTCTTTTAATACCATTTAGAAGGCCAGACAAGTGCTCCATGTCCCCAAACACTGAAATCTCAGGAAACTTTCAGAGCTGAAAAAAAACCACGATACTTTTAAAGGAAACAAACAAAAAAAACAAAAGAACAAAGCAGTGAAGACACCACCACAAGGCATTAACTTCAGCACAAACCACACACTGCAACACCACGAGAAACGGCTAGTCCTGGGATCACAAGTGCAAACTTCATCTTGCATGACCAGGAGATGCACAGGAAGCCTCACGAGCCAGGACATCCCACCAAGGAGCATGGATCTGTTTCCTTACTATCAGGCTGAGTACAAAGTCCTTGCAGGAATAACACAGATCAAACGTTAGGTCTTATATTAGAGATATAAGGGGTTGCTCCAAGTCTTTTTACAAGGACTTGGCCATTTTGCAACAAATAATGAACGTATGGTGCTGTTCATCAGCAGTTGAGCGGTGCTACCCAGGAGAAAATAAAGGGACTTTATGAATCTGCTATTCCCATGGGAACTGCATGGAGACTCCAGCTTCTCTCTACAGGGACCATCTCGGCCCACCTGTGAGGAAGGCAAAAATTACACCCGAGACACAAAGTCAGCCACTTTCTGGGTGATTCTGACCCAATGTTCCGGCAGGAGGGAGTTATCCCATGGACAAAGTCGGCCACGAGGCACCCAAATCCGACTGCAGGGTGCTCGAGAAGCCCCAGCACCGTCTGCTCTGTTTGCACTAAGGCTAAAATCGCCTCCAACCAGCCCTGGGAGGGGATTTTTTTCATGATTTTTTGGCTTCCCACCCATGCTCCCCCACTTCTGGTGATGCAAGAGTAGAAAGGAGGGCTGCTGAAGCTCTTCAAAGCACACGCACGCACACGCGGAGGCGCCGCGGGCTCTCGCGGCGTTCCAGCCATACCTTCCCGTGCCTCTACCGCTTCTACTGTGGCTGTAAGACAGAAGAGCAGTGGCATGCAAAAATGGAGACAGAAAAAAAACAAGTGACAGTGAGTGAGGTAACGACATCGCTGCTACCGCAGAGCCCGCGGCCTCCCCACCCTGGCGACGGCTAAAAAATGTCTGGGAAAGGAAGAGGTGACGGGAGCTGGAGGCGGGAAGGGGGCTCGCTCCGGTCTGGGCTCCTTCCTTGGCCCTGCTGTGTCCTGGGGGAAATCCGACGGAGAGGCGCGGGGAAGGCGGGCGGATCCCGGGCACTTCAGTTATCCCATAAATGAGCTAATGCTTCGGATGGGCTTCGGTTCCAGCCCTTCAAGTGTTACCAAGCAACGAGGCAGCACAGGGCTCCGCGGCGGCTCCGACACCTGGGAGCCGCCACGTCCCCGAGGGAGGCCGAGGACAAGGACAGAGCCAGGCGCTTCCAGCCTCAAAATGCTGCAGTTTCTGCACAACACAGAGGCCACGCGGTCCTGGAGGGGGTGAGTGGTGAAGCGGGAAGGGGGGAAGCACGAGGAGGGCGCGAGGAGCCGGGTGCTGCGCGGGGCAGCCCCGGGTGCCGGCGGATCCGCAGCCGCCAAGGACGGAGGGGCAGGACACGGGGCCTGGGAAAGCAGCAGCAAAGGTCCAGCTTGTTTGTCCTATCTGCGGGAGCCAAATCCCGGCTTCCTTTGCCTCGGGAAGCTGCCTACTCCCTGTTCGGGCAGGGCCGAGGAATCCCTGGAGAGGGGAAGGTGCCGGAGCGCAGGAAAGCGCGACCCCGCGCTCCGAGCAAGGCCGCGCAAGGAGCGCGAGGTCTCGAGACGAGCACCGGCTTCCCCCGCACGCTCTGCTCTCCCTGCAGCAGAACTGGGGCAACAGAAACCATCGTGGTTGCTCTAAGTGAAAAAAAACCTAAAAAATATCCTCCTCCTCCGTGCGCAGAGAACGCCATGAGTTTGGGAGCGACAACAGAGCCTCCTGCCCGCAGGAATGCGCGGCAATATTGACGCGTTTCTCACTCCTGAACTATTTAATCAAGGCAATCCCAGAACAAGCCCTCTCCGGCGCCCTCAGGAAATTACCCGGCGCTGATGGGAAGGGGAAGCAGGCTGGTTGGGTGCCAGCATCCCAAGGCTGGCGGCAGGAAAGGATTCAAACGCTGGATTACAGGATTCCCTCTGGGGACACGTGTGGCTGGGCTAACTCATTCCCTGACCGTCGGCCAGGCGAGTTGGGAACGCGCAGAGTGCGGCCCCGTCCGGCTGGCAGCGCACCGATAGGACAGCAAAATGGGAGGGAGCAAAAATATCTGCCAAAAAGCACAGGGAAGGAACCTCCCAAAAACATGGGGCCTCCAGAAGCCGTAATGCGGAACACACAGGCCTGGAAGAGGAATCTTGTGACGCCGGCTGGATCTAAGTTTCCTCTGCTTGGGCTTCACTATAGGGTCACAATTGGATTTAGTTTAATTAGGAGCAAACAAAAGCAGGTTTTTTTACTACTACATTCGGACACGCATTATGACACAGAGCTGAGCCTCCTCTGATGCAAGCTTAGGAGGGAGATAAGCCATAAAAATCATTACAGAAAGAGAATAAAGCAATAGCCATGCTTGATGTTGATAGGGAGACATTCTGGGATGCTCCCCACGTCCTCTCCTAGGTTTTCTACTCTTTCCTACTTCTCCATCCTCCTGCCCCAGGCGCCGCCTCTCGCGCCCGCCCTGGCGCTTTGGGGCGGGCGCAGGGACATGGAGCTGCCGGGTCATGGAATCATAGAATGCTTAGGGTTGGAAGGGACCTTAGGGATCATCTAGTCCAACCCCTGCACACGCAGGGTCACCCAGAGCACGTGGCACAGGGCTGCGTCCAAGCGGGTTTGAAGATCTCCAGAGAAGGAGACTCCACAACCTCTCTGGGCAGCCTGTTCCAGGGCTCTGGAACAGGGTCACGGCATCGGAGCGCGAAGCGGGAGCTGCTCCCGTACTCACCGGTCTGCAGGGTCTGCCTCCCCCCTGAGAGCACTCCCAGGGGCAGGGTACCTGTGGGCGTCAGGCCTTTGAGGGTCAGCACGCTCTCGCTCTCCTCCCTGCAAAGGAGAGGCCACCGGTTATTGGGACAGCAGGATGACACTCACACGGGTCCCTATGAGGGCACCTGGCAGGAAAACTGCACTCGGGATGCGGATGGGCCGTGCCGACCTGCTGGACACTGAGCAGATCCAGGGGGCCTCATTCAGGAGCTCTCCTAATAAGTTAACGTTTACTTAACACACCTCAGAGCTATGGCAAATGCATCCCACTCTGGAAAGGGATCCACTTGATCCCTTTGATGTAATGGATGTAAAAATGAAGTAAAATGAAATGTGTTTTACTTAATGAAATGATGTAAAAATGAAGTATGTTTTATAAGGAGTTCTCCAACAGGACACTGCCTGCCCACTGCTTTCATGGAGCCATGAGAGCAGCTCATGAATGTCTCATTACCCGGAACGCTAACGAAACCTGGACACCAAATCCCGAGCTGCTTCCTTACCGAAGGACCGAGAAGACTCGTGCCATCTTCCCAATGGCTCTAATCTTATTCCTGATGATCTCCTTACGGACTGTTGTCCCACCTTGAGAGAGAGAGAAAAAAAAAAGGCACCAGCATGTGAAAGGTCCTCCATCCTGCTTCCAAGGCACAGGCAATGTCAGTATGAAGCACCTGTCTGACTCCAGGAAAGAAGTCATGGTTTACAGAGTCACAGCTACACTCTTGAGAGAACAGTGCTGAGAGAATGACGGTCAGGATGGCAGTGAGAAGGGCAACACCGAGATGACACACGGATTTAAAAGTCTACGGAGAGTAGAACCACCAAAGGAAACAGATCAGATAGTTCTCGTTTGAAGCTCACCAGGTTTGATCACACTACACAGGATGTAACACAAATGACTCAGCCATGTAGACACAGTTTTGCAAGGCAGAACACTGACGAATCTGACTGCTGATGAACACCAGGCTGTGCTCGCCGCGGGGAAGTGTCACACAAGCATCAGCTTTGACATCCAACACGCGCAGTGAACGGCTGGCCGGAGCCTTGCAACTCTGCTTCGACCCCACACAAACACAGAGTGAGTTACGTGAGCTCCCCTTCCGCTATACAGACCAAACATGAAAGAAAAGCATGGAGGGTAACTGAAAAGAAAGTAAAAGAAGTAACAAATACATCTCCTCTCAGCTGAGATTCTTCAGATGGCCCAACTACACATTAGAACAGTACAAGCCAAACCGGAGGTCTAACATGCACCGATGGCTCAGCCATGCACTAGGTGGCTGCATTCAGAAGTCAGATAGAAACGTGACCCCGTTTCTCAAGTTCCTGGAGGAACGCAGAAGGGTTAAAAAACACACGGCGCTTATGTTAAAACTGAAAGGGGATGAAGAGACTGCCCAACTAGTCAGCTATTCAAATCCACTCCAAGGAATCTGGTGGCACAGGCAGTGAAAATTAAGCTTGTAGCAAAGTCTAGCTGGGTACCTTTCTGATAGCTTGAAATGTAGTGATCTTCAGGGAGAGGAGACACCAAGAAACAAGTAGATGAAGACAGAGATAGAAGAAACAAATTTAATTTTCATGGGAGGGAGAAAGGAAAAAAAAAAAAAAACGAAATGCAATGGGAAAAGCGGGTTAAAGTCTCAACCAGTTGATCGCAGTGGCACCTTGTTATACCACAATGGTGTTCTGCTTCTGTGCTGTAATATATTACTCCATTCTATAAGAATTTGCATCAGCAGCTCCCCTGTTATCCCCACAGTGTCCCCCATGCTTGTGCACTTTGCTCACATGCCCGTTTTTAGGTGCAAGCCCCACTTCTGCATCTCAGTTTCCATTAGGTGCCCACCTCACTTTGAGAAGGTGCTCACTCGAAAAGCGAGGTGGTGACCAAGGGGAAATTCAGGCACAGAGTCAATCAATCAAAGCAATTTCCCCCTGGTATCAGAGCTGCACATCAGTGTAACAGTTTTATCTCCTTACATATAGCTTAAAATCAAGACAAAAAAAATCTATTTTTCAGGACAATATGAGAGCCACCTAACCCAGGAGTTCAATGGGTGCATGTTGTAGCTTAGGCTCAACACTGCAGAGCAACACAAAAAAATGGGTAAATATTTTGATGTAAATAATTTTGAGTAGGGAAGGGAGAAAACAACAACTTGGGAGCAGCCTCTGTGAGCAGCAGAAAATCATTCTCCAGAGAAACTGGCAAGAAGTGGCTCTTGCTACGAATATAACTACATTTCACTGTGACTGAATAGCAAAGGGGAGAAAAAAATAATAAAAAACCCACATATCCTACCCAGGACTATATGAGTTAGCCAAACTGGAGATCCTGGCTGGGCATCCAGCTCCAAACCAGATGCTGCTCACTCGAACTAGCGTCATCCTCCTTTCCCCAGCTTCACCCCCACTGTTACCAGCTCAGCTGTAATAGCAATCGTTACCTTCCAACGTCTCATCACCATCTGAAATCAACTCATCATCGGAGCATATGTTGAGGATGTTAACGAGCATTTCTGTGACTGCAAGAAGTACAGACAGGAGGATTAGAGAGGCCCCGTGCGCGCGCTTGGCGAGCAGAGGGATGTGGAGGACGAGCTGGACGGGCAAATGGTTTCAAGGTCATTCCTACTCTGGAAGTGGAAACCCAAGGCTACTTTAGAGCTGCTGGTACCTCGCAGCAGGGCCCAGAGCAGACCACACACTTCACACCTTCTGCCAAGGAGGTGGATGCAGTCCAAGCACATTGCAGATGAAGCAGACGGGGAGTAGGATGCCAATATTCTTGCAGAACAGCCTGGCCTCACTGAAGGTCCCACCCTCCTCAATCCAAAGCTGCCACCCTGCTCCCAGAAGGGCAGAGCTGTAGGGAATTCAACCTTGGGTTCTGCATTAAGCCCTTTGGACTTTCAAGCCATCCTCAAAACATCCAACATGAGGTGGAAGTTACAACGCACCACGAGATGGAAAACACATTTGTTGGAAAGGGATCTCCTTGAACCTGAATTGCTTCCCAGTGCTATTAGAGATTAATAAATTATAACACTGCCTGCCAGCACCAAATTTTAGGTTTGCAAACATTTAATAGCCTGGGCGACAGGTTTTTAGAATTGCAATGTACTGTTACCAGTCACTAGGCAAGTTGAATGAAACTCCAAACATCTCTTACCCTTTTCCCCTACAAAAGGCAAAGACCATGTGAAGACATCCATGAAGTTTGGAAGCCAGTAGGGATGAGGGGAACAGTTGAACTGCCTGATGTTCATGACGTTGTTTTCATATTTCAGTACAGCAGCTAGGAGAGAACAAGAAAAGACAAACACACGCCCGTAGGCAATGTCAACTTCAGGGAGTTGTACCTGCAATTTCATTAATCAATAGCGACAAGTTTGTACTCATGCAGGATCAAGCTACCAGTTCTCCAAAATTAGAAGGCTTAAGCAATTTTTTTTTTGTTTACCCATTACATTGTTTCACAAAAGCTCATCAAAATGAAGGGCAATTTAATAAAGCTATTAACGTTTGTGCAAATCAGAAGCAGGGAGCGTAGAGCCAAGATCCAAAGCGAAGGGAAGAAAACATCTGAGGAAAGCTTCCCGTAGTAAACACTTGGCATTAAGGAAGGGGACAGAGTGAAGTAAGAAAAGCTAGCTTAAAAAAATAAGAAAAGAAAAGAAGGAAAAAAAAGAGCAGCTTCTTCTCTTTTATGGCAGCATTCATCAATAGTGCTCAGTTGTCATGTGGCTGGAAATAAAAGCATTATTCCAGCTTTATAACTTGACAGCTAATTGCAACAGTAATACATTAAGTCTTTGAGTCAGAGGACCCAGTCACTTCCAGCTCCTCAGCTGCCATTAGTTTAGCATATAAAGCTCTTTTTCATTTCATGCATAAGAATGCAGCTTGAGCAGAGGCAGAGTGGGCAAAGCAAGAGAGAAAAGGTTTTCCTGAGAGCAAGAAGCCAGTCCTGACACTCAAACAGCAGCAGGGCCCTGGCCTTGCCAGCCTTACCCTTGTTGTTATAGACATCTAGATAATTTGGTGCGGAGAAGATTGTGATTAATGATGGAAAGCCTGTTGTCTGGCTCTTCCTGTACATTCGGTACCTGAAAAACAGGCTAAGTGTTAGCATACTTGTCTGGCTGAGGATAGCCCCAATGCAGAAGGAGTCTGCTCAGCTCTCAGCACCTACCCGGCGTCCTGGGCTTCGTGGGCTCGGATCACAGATAACAAACTATTGTTCTGCAAAAATTCACAAACTGCAGGATAACTGGAAAACAAAAATTCAACATACATTAGCATGCAGAAAGGAGAACGGCCAGCACCCATGGTCTTGGCTTCAGGAACAAGCCACTTGCTGCATCCATTCGGTTGCTTTGTGCCTAGCATCCCTAAACAAGGCCAGAATACATTACATCATTCAAAAATTAATTGCAAAGCATTCTGTTAGCCAGCCCCCTGGTGCCAAATCCTCTCTATCTGTCAGGCTACAAGCGGTCTGTCAGCAAAAATGTTCTCTTTTGGACCAGAAAGGATTATTTCCTAGAGCTCCTGGGATACTCCAATGCCTGAAAACCTCTCAAAGGACACTGCCAGTGACCAGTAGTCTTGCTGCTGTCCTGGTATCAGCAACGTGGCCAAAGAGAGCTCAGTATTGAAGGAGAGGACAAGATTTTGTGCATTTGAGTCAACTGAAGACTAGTGCACAGCCAGGTACACTGCAAAGTCTCATGAAGTGATCTGAACACCAGTTTGGCTCCCCGTATCTCTTAGCATAGGCAAGACCAAGAGCTCTGGTCCACAGGAGCTCCCAGGATCACCACTCACCTGTAGAAATAGGAGCAGCCGCGAACGGTGTTGTGGGTGAAATGCTCCAGGGTCTTCTCGTTACCATAATCCTCTGATGGATCTGACCACAGCAGGTCACACATTGGACCAAAGGCTGGAGGCTCCTTAAACCTGTCTAACTGAAAAACGAACACAAAATCAGGACAAGGCTGATGAAAGCTGCCATGACTTGGTAACACACTAGCTTATAACCCCATATTTTGAAGACAGGCTATTTTAAATGGGAAATTAGAGCTGTGGCTATTTTTCCTCCCCGAGAAGGATTAATCCTCCTTGTTGCGTGACAGAGGAGACTTCCCTCCTTCCCTTTTTGCTTCACTCTCCAAATCTACAGAAGAGACCCCTGGCACAGGCATGCAGAACACAAGCTGCAGCCTGAAACTCCATGCACTAACCAGGAAAGTATCTCTCCTCCAAGCACTTATTCAACCTGGCACACTTGGAAGGGGGGAATGCTATTAGGCAGTTGCCATTAGCAAGTTTACACTGTTAATTGTCAACTATGCTCCCCCTCTTCATTACTGCAGGAAAAACCAGTGCTTTATTGCATCTGCAGGCCAGGGCTGACAAAGCAGAAACACAAAGGAGCTGAATCCCAGTCCCAGCTGCCCACATAGCCTGAGGCACGAAAGGACCCCAGAGAATACTTACTTTCCTAATGTCATCTAGGCATGTGATTTCTGGAGACAGCCCCCCATGAACACACAGGAATTGCTGGTTTAGGAGGGCAGCAAGAGGAAGACAGTCAAATGTATCCATACATGCATCGTACACTCGCTCCGAATACTTGATTCGACCTGAAATCAAAGAGAAATAACGTGGCTTTCCCCAAAGCAGCTTACAGCAAGCCTCCAAGTAGGTTCTGAACATCCCTCTGCATTCCTGGTCGAAAGGGACAACAGGATCTAAGACCCTGTTGATCTCCTGCAAGATCCTCAAGTGCTCTTGCAGTGCAACCCCCTAACAGGGCAGCAATAGGTTATCGGGGCCAGATCATGAAGAAACCCCTGCAACTACTATAAAGCATGTCTTGGTTACAAGAAAAAGCACAGGAATGGGAAGGTTGCTTTTCCACTGCCTTGATTTCAGAGATACTAAAAGGTTTTGCCTACACGCTACTACACAGGAAAGGGAAGGCAGTATCTTCTCTTTTGCAAAGAGGAAGATTTACTGCCTCTAACTCCCTGGTTCAAATCGTGCCCAGCTCAACAGGGGCTCATCTACCACCATCTGATGACTACAATATCCAGCAGAGAGCTGGCCAATGTCTTTCAAGCCATTTCTGAGCAAACAGATGTCATTATCTCAACACTTATCACCTTTACCCTGTCCTGCAGCATCCACAACTGAAGGGCCAAAGACTGGATTTGTGCCTTGCCAAAAACTATTCCCTGAGGTCAGGTCCTTGAGCAACTGTTGCCTAGTACAGAAGAGCACATCGCTGGGGTATATCTATTTTTTTATTGCTTTGGAGGAATATTGGTCATTCTCAGGGGAGAGAGGTCATTCCCCAACCTTACATCAGCAGTATTTTAGAAAAATATGTAAATGCCGTGTGAAACTATCTTTAACTAATCTAAAATGATCTTAAAGGTAATGATTCTCCCTAGTGCAAACACTGAGGAACAAATCCTTTATTTGCTTCCAGTTGTAATCACTGATCCCAGCTGCACAATCTGGAGCTGGAAGTCATTTGGCAGTAATTATATGTTGCTGGGCCTGAAAGTCGGAGGGGCAGACCAGGGGGGACGCCTGCAACTGGCTCGTCAGCAAGACAAGGAGATGGCCACGTATTTCTGCCATCCACGTTCACTCCTCGGGAGCAGAAGGCCACATCAACCCATAACTTGGTACCTCGCAGGACTTTTATTGCTGGTTTTATTTTAGCAGGAGCTGAAACAACCGACGAGGAGCAAAGCAGTGTGTGCAGGGGAGAAGGCAACAGGCTGGCACTGTTTTTTGAGAGATAGCCCGTGTCACCCGTTGCGGGCACAGAAATGAAGAGCCTCACCTGGCTGCTGACACAGTTAAATCCTTACTGTTTGGAGATACTTACATTCCTGCTTAAAGGTGAAGTATTCTGTGAGGTGCCTGCACTCATGGTTCCCTCGAAGGAGGAACAATGTTTTGGGATGATTTATCTTTAAACTCCATAAATACAGCACGCACTGCAAGAGAGGGAAGGAGAAGATGGCATGTCATAAAAACCTTTCATGGGACACTAATCATCCATAGGCTTCACTAAGTGTTTCTGGGAAGACACCCAACGAGCTGATTTCAAAGTGGAACCCTGATAGAAACCCAGCTCCATAACGGGCAGTAGATCTTATCCTGGCCAACTCCATCGGCGAGGGAAGCCACGCTGTGTTTCTCTATATTAGGCCTGAGCTGGAGAAGTGACAAATGACACCGCGTTCGGCTGCAAAGGGACTCAGGGCTGGGTGGGGGCAGCTTCTCCTTCCAGCAGGAACCAAAGCAAAAAGCGCCCGTTTTCAGAGCAGCAAAGCAAAACCAGATGTGAGGAAGATGCACGAGCCAGATGTCCCGCTGCAACGTGAAGCAGAGAGCATCGAGCACAACAGACATAACCACCTCCCTAACCATTTTATCAAGTGCATTAAACACCAGAAAAATTAAGCACGATCTTCTTTACCGAGGTTTTTCCCCCCACTGCTGTTTTTATGCTTACACTTCAGCCACGTGAAGTTTGAGTTCAAAACAGGAAAACCCTGGACAGAAAAAAAAAAAAAAAAAAAAAAAAAGCTCAGTAAAGCCTTCTGGCTTTGAAAAGTGCTTTCCACATCCCCTATCTGAGCAGCAACACCTGTAAAAAGATCATCTTTGATGAGGCACAGACCAAAGTCAAATGGAAACTGGCACTTCAGCAGGGCCCCAAAATATTCCATGTGTTTTCCCAAGGGGCTGGAGGAGAGGGATGGCTGGGACACAAGAGCACTCACCTCTCAGCACCCCGGGCTGCCAAGTCAACAGTTAAATCAGCTGATATCTGCTCTAGGGAGAATGCTACCACTTTTCCCTTGGTTTTGAGTGCTGGAAGGGCAGCCCATAATGACAACGAGCTGTAAGACTGGGATTAAAGGTTCTAATAAGGGCTTACCCTTTTGGCTGACGCACCACAGAAATGGCACTCTTTCAGAACGGGGCCGGGGAGGCTATCAGCAGTTTTACACTTAAAAACGCCAGCAATCCGGTGCCTACAACTCCAGGAATCCGCTGCTGTGCCATGGAAACAGCCTCCAGGACCAAAATGAGCCCATCTCGAGCTACATTCCAGCAGAGACCTTAGATATCATGGTATTCGAACACTGGACCTCTAAGGTAAGCTTTACATTAATCACTCTAGCTAAATACAGGGATCTGATGAATCCCAAGGAGTTTCTACCTAGCTCAAATCCCACCCCCTCCCTCCAAAAAAATAAAAAGGATTACAAAGAATTTTAAAATTGAACAGAAACAGCACCAAGGTACATTGTAGGGTAATTTAAGCTCTGGTTAGGGCTAGCAGAAGTAATGCTTTGTTATATCTATTAGCAGGAGGAATGCTCCCAACAAAAACATTTATAATTATGCTGTGATTTAAAGCTAAGGACGGGCTAAGGACCAGGGAAAGCCTCCAACCTGCTTCCACTGGCTCCAAGCAAAGCAGGAATGCAAAGACACACCATCAACACAGAGGAGGATATTAGGATTTAAAAGCTGTTTTTGCATTAATGATGCGTAGAAGGCTCGCAGTGTGGAAAAGGGTGATTTTAAAAATGTGTTAACAACATTTTAAAATGGAATAAAAGTGAACAGAGGTACTCAGCAGCATAATTCTTCCTGAAAAGACTGGAATTCCACCTGGTTCGGGGTTATTTCACAGGCAACCTCAAAATTTGGGGGCTGCCCAACAGAAAGGTACAGGGGGTCAATGACGAGTAAAGAACATTCAAGAGTCCTTGCTAGCTCTGGAACAGAAACGAAGCGGATTTCTACATTCCCATGCATCAGATGTTTCCTGGTGTTTTGCACAGATCTTTTTGCCAGCTTTCCGAGGCACTGTGCCCAGGAATTGATTACTGGATGTTTACAACAGCCTAATAGCAACTTGAGACAATTATGGATTGCTGGATTGGAATACTCTGCTCCTCTTTCCACTCTGGCAGCCTGATGCCCAGGCCCGTGCCCGGCTCCAGGCCGCTCTCCGGAGAGGGAATCTCAGCAGGTATCCTTCAGTCGGATGTGTTGGAGAGCTGCAAAGGGACACGACAGTGGAATGCTGCTGCAGGAAAGCAGGATGGGCGTCCTCTTCCCACACCCCCTGCTCGTGGTCACAATAACTGTCCCACTTTCATAATTAATAAAACAATCCCCTTCACCCTATGACGGCAGGCCCTGGCTTCGCCCCTCAGCGCAGCCCGTGGCCACGTCCCGGGCCAGGAGGTGCAGCCACAGGCTCAATAAACACACGAGCACTTTGGGGAGCATCTTCTCCATTTGCAACCTGGCGAGTGGCTCCGTGGCTTCCCAGCACGGCCCTGCGCCCTCCCTTTAGGCAGCAGCAGTCTCAGCTTTCTCAGCTTCCCTTCCTTCCTCCGCCTTTTTCCTTCTTTTCTTCCCCCACAAACGCTCTCCGTGGCCTCATTACACACACTGGGAATGAATGTTTTTAAATGAGAATTTCCCGAAGCCAGAGGCCCAGAAATAATTTGCTGGAGATATCCAGCCGAGCTGATGAGCAGAGGCTTGGGGGCTTTTTAAAGGTCCTGTCTGAACCATGAACTGCTGTTTTCACCTTGACAACCAAATATTCGCAGCAATAGGGAAAACTTACAGGGGTTATGCAGGCTGCTAACAAGTAACCCAGTTTGCCTTAGCACCTCCCAGGCCTCCAGTTTTGCATCTTGTTTCCTGATTGCCTGCATCAGGATGCAATTATACAATTACCTCCTATTTCATTCACTTAAAAGGTCATGATTATCAGCTGCTCTGGGCAGGCGCTCGACAACATCCCCACTCGGCCTCTGGATGCCCAGGCCTGTGCTGTGAGACATGAATCCTGGTGCTGCTGCTGCTCTTCACCTTTCCTGCAGCTAAAGCAGGGCCCAACCTGGAGGCCTTTCCATCTCCTAAACCTCTGGGACAGAGCGATCCCAGCTGCAACGCTAAATCATTCCAACAGCAGCCTCTGCATTGAGGAGGGCGGTTGCTACAGCTGCCAGGGAGCTTTGCATTTGAGAAAAGCCTTGCAAAAAACTCAGGCACAAACTAGGTGCGTTTAACTCTTTGTTCATAGCCACGGCGCAAAAAATGCAGGCACAAACCAGGTGCATTTAACCCTCTGTTCATAGCCATGGGGCTAAACTGCTGCCATTTCACTATAGAAATGTGTCGCGTGCCCGAGCGGGAGCCTCTCACAAGGCATCGGCCACGCGGTGGGTGGGAAGACAAGGCCCACGGCAGCAAGAACAAGGGGTCGAGCCTTCGAGGTGCCACTTATCAGTGACATTTGCAGCAGCCCCTGCAAATCAAAGCCCACCCCAATTTGTGAAAGATCAGTGCTAGTTTTGGGGGGTAAGAGTGCAGTTGGTGGCTTGTCCCTCCACACTGCTGAGTAGGGGGAAAAGGGGAAAGAGGAGGGTCAAGAAAAGCATGAAAATCTTCATGCCAAGAGCTTAGAAAACCCAACTATCCAGCCCCAAAACGCTGGGCTCCTCTGCACTGTACTGGAGCACAGGCCTCAGCCAAATCCTCCAAGAATTTCTGGCTCCCTACGGCTTTCCAGTCTTCCTTCTGAGGAGGAAGGACACAAATCCAAATAAAACTCCTCTTCCCAGCAACTCTGTTCTCCAAGACGGAGTCATCCGTCACTTGGGATTTTTTTCAGTGCTATCACAATGTGCAGAGGTCACAGCACAGATCCCAAACGCAGGCATTAGCAATGGAATCCCCAGGGGGTGAGAGCACAGGATGGGAAGAGCACATGGCTGCCCAAGGTCTGTAAAATTCATGTACAGACCAGGGGTTCGATAATCTCATTTGAAAACGTTTCAGTTAATTCCCTCCTTCGAAAATCTTCCTATCTCAAGCAGAATTGCACCCAGCAGCGCAGCTATTAACTGAAGCACATGCCTTTCCTATGAGAAGGATGTCCTAATACTTACTGTCACTTCCAGGTCCCACCAGCACTGGTTTTGCCACCTTTTAAGCCCCGTTTCTCAAATGTCACCTGTCACATTGCCTCTCCCAGAACAAGCCTCCCTTTGCTCCTCAACTCTGAGGAAGGAAAAGGCTGCAATCCCGTGGGGTCTGCAGCTTTGCTAACAGCTCTTTCCGCTCTGGCACTTGCAGATCTTCAGTGAGTCAGAAGCAGCCATGAGTTCCCATCAATTACTTTGCCCTTTCAGACCGACACCTCTCAGCATTGCCCAGTACTTGGTCAGTGGTGACCTGCAGAGCTGCATTAGCCCCACTGCTGCTCTTTAGCTCTGTCCCTGTATGAGGACATGATTCTCCACCACAAGTAACATCACATTTGAGCCACACTTTCACCATAGCTGTGCTGCAAGCTACCTGCAATGGGATTTTCATCATATGCAAAAGGGTAAAATTCAGCATAAGAGCTCTGAATTGGCTAAGTTATTTCAGTGCTGCTAGTACTAACATCAACAGGCTCAATTTGAGTTGTCACCTCTATACTGAAGTAGCCTCTGTCCACGTAGTCTCCCAGGAAGAGGTAGCGGGTGTTATTGGGTGAGCCTCCAACTTCAAATAACTTCATCAGGTCAAAAAACTGCCCATGAATGTCACCGCACACTGGGGGAGGAAGAACAGCACAAAAGAGGGTCAGAATTACATGCTAAGAAAAGAAAGGTCATGACAGCAACAGGGAGCATAGCACGGCTTCGCTCTGACCTAAGCCACCCCACTTTATATCCAGCTTCTGTAAAGATGTGCTCAATCTGCCCTAGCAAAACCCTCTCTTCTGAGAGTTCATATAAAAACCTCGCTGGTGCAAGGAACACAGCAGAAACCCTGCGACTCGGAGCAGTTTGTTTCCTAGCTGTGTCTCCTTTAGGATCGCAGCCATGGGAAGCATTCTGACCTGTGATGGGAGCCTCCACTTCGATCATGGTCTTCTCGTGCCGAAGAATGGCAGCCCCGTCGTTGATGATCTTGAGGGCAGCATCTTCTTCCAGGCGCCCTTCCTTCACCAAGTGGCTCTTCAAGACGTCGAGCCGAGGCTTCCCGTCCTCAAACACCTCCTTCAGAGTGAGCCGCTGCGTGGGCGGGAAGGGGACAGCTGGAAAGGGAAGCGGAGAAGTTAGCACAGCTCTTTCAGGGGACAGAGCTGCCGTCTTTTTGGCAGGAGCCGCTCCTTCCGAGCTGAAGGACGAGCACGCATTCAGCAAGACGCTCGCGCTAAAATTATGCTCTCGAATACCCAAAGAAGAGCTGGGCTGTCACAGCAACCAAAGCTACACCCCTCAGCACGGCTAGGAAGCCGCCCAAATGCCATATGCATCCCCAGAAAACGCAGGCAACAAAGCCCTCTCCCACTTCGGTGAGCTTAGCTGCCATAACATTGTGTTATGGCAGGACTGCATGCAACGAGTGCGAATCCTCTGATTGACTCATCTACCCTTTCCTAGGCCAGGTTAATTAAAAACAGAGAAAATAATTAAAAAAAAGACGACCACGTGACTCTCCCATCACACTGAAAGGCTTAATTCAAAATAAATGGCAGGAAGGAGGGCTGGATGTTTGGAAAACAAAGGAAAAGTGGAAGTAAAAGCCCACCGAGCAGATGTGAAGGCAGCTGCTCCCGCTGACGGCAGCGCTTTGCATCTCAACACAGCGATGGGCACCCCAGGTTTGTGCCCCGACCCTCACTGGGCAAGCCCAGGGCTGCCCCAAAACGCAAAGGCTCCAAAACCTGGAGCTTTCTGTGGGTTTTTAGTCCTCCTGATGCCAGGGCGCTGCTGAGCCCGCAGCCATGCGCAGGGTGACGTGTCACCTCCTGCACGTCCATATGATTTGCACTTAACTGGAACCCAGCTAGAGGAGAAAGGTACAGAGGAAGCTCACGGGCTCCCCAGCCATCCCCTGGCAAATTTAATGGGTAGCAACCTTGCAGCAACCACCAGCAATGCAAGGAGCTCTTTTAAATGCAAATCGAGGAGCCGTTTAGCTGAGAAACCCAGAGGGCAGAAAGCAGAAAGGCAGCACAAGAGATTCTCTGCAGCTCGAACATCAATTTCCAAATCCCACGAAATGTAGGACAGAGGAGAACGAGCGCAGATATAATGAAAGGGGACCTCAGTGCCAGCTATAACGTGGCCCTCTTTCATCTGCTGCTTTGAAAGTTTGGCTCTGCTGGTCGGGCACTTGCGAAGTGCCCAATGGGCCTTGAACAGTCCAGGACACACGCGGTGCTTTCCCCAAGGAGCCGCCAATTAAAGAGGTTTAAGCCAGAGCCCTGCACGTACCAATGCAAGCTTGGCACGGTATTTTTACTGCATGAATTGCTCATCTCTATGGCCTAAAAAGGGTGACCTCTTTGGTAACTGATGAGAAACTCTACATTTTGCAGAATTTAGTTATTTTCCCTCCACGGTGTCTGGATTTCTGTAAGGGCAGCGTCATTCGCACTGCAGAAGGAAGCAGTGGGTCTCACATATGAAGAGGTTCAGATGAAGAAATGGGAGCTGGAAAGATTTCACTGCAAACACACGTGCAGGACTGCTGGATTCACAGGTACCTGGATGGACCAGGCACTTGTCCCAGCGCCTGCATCTGACTCCAAAGGAAGCCTGGGAGCACCTGAAGGTCAAATGATTTGCAAGGAAGAGAAGAATATTCAGGAGAAGTAGGAATTTTCAGCACAAACTTCTACATTATTGCACATCCAGGCCTTCAAGAATGGCCACTAGTTCCAGAGCCAACCTGAGCTAGCTAAGAAAAAAGCCCACAGAAGTTTCCACAGAAAGTTTAATGAAAACAGCACAAAATGACCAGAGCTGCAATGCCCATCACGCAATTCAGAAAAGATGCACAGAAAGCTCCTGGCAGAGGCTGCTTTGCCTTTTCTTGGTAGCCCTAAGCGAGCAGAGTTATGCAAGATAAAATATGAGGATATGCCGACGCGAGCAGCCAAGAACTTTTATGTAAGTTCTCACTGCTGGCTTCGCACAACTCGACTCCCACGAGGAGCCGGGCACGGCAAGGAAACAAGGAATTGGCTCTGCACGTCTGCAAGCCAAACCCCAGCGCGTGGCTGCAAGCTTCAAAGAAAGAAATCTGCTCTGGAAAAGCAAGACCAGGACGGTTTGGGGGATGTACGGACATGCAGAGACCTTGGAGGAAACAAGGGATTGCTCCGTGTTGCTCCTTTTCCACCTGAAATGTTTCCCACCTCGGGTTGGGCTAGCAAAATGCCATCCACGATGGCCGTTTCCTGCATGCAGCGAGGAGGACAAATACTTAAGTAATTAGTGTGGTCAAAGCAAGTAATCCTGTTAGCCAGTATAACTTGTATAAAGGCCTTCACCAACGCAGTGTGAGCAGTTATCTGACACTGGTACCCTTTTTTTAAGATCTAAAGGTTTCCCTGGCTAATGCTCAACGCTGTTGAAGTGACCCATCGTGTAAGAAGGTGCAGGGGATGGAGGAGGCCCTGCTGGCCTTGCCTTGCAGGGCGCGTGGCTAAAACCTTTCACCTTGAGGCAAGGGGACAGCAAAGTGTCCTGCTCATTCCAGAAATACATCATCTCACCAAACCTTCGAGCCAGAGCACCAAACTGACCCGCACAACCAGCTCCTTTCTCGCAGGAAAACGAAGGATGGGGCATCCACAACATCCAGCTGCTTCTAGACATGTCTTGCTGTGATCTTCACGCCGTCTTTCCCCTGCTTACATTGCGCCCAGGCTGATTTATACAACAAAACCTCTAGGTCTGGGGCTTGCAATTCCTCAAGGGCATCAGCCCCCAGCCGATGAATCGCAGGGAAAACGCTGCAATTCCCACCCTGCTAAGGGGACGGACATGAGCGCCCAAGCCCTGTGCATGGAACACAAGCACGGGTGAACTTTGAGGTGTAAAATGGATTTAAAGGTCGGCTGTGCTATAAGGAGCACAGCGAAAGCAGGATCTTTGCTGCTCTACAGCGCAAGGGTGATCTGCCAAGAAATTAATGCAGAATTGCCAGTCCAGGGGCACATGGGTGTTTCTGACAACTAAAAAGGAGGCTATGGATAGGGAGAGATAGGAGAATTTGACAAAAAGCTGCTTTTTTACCATGAACTCTGCAAAAACAGACAGCTGAGTCCATCAGCAAATGAGCTCATCTGCTAGTCCCCTGCCACCAGACCTGGACCGTGCCACCACGTCCACGCGTCGGCCGTGTCCCTGTTCCTCACGGCCCTTCCAGCACGGACAGGGTTCAACCACCTGCCCCAGCAGCAGCTCTCACCACAGAGGGTTAAAACCAAACCTGGATCCTGCCATCCGCGTTGGAGGTTGCATGAGGACAGCCTTTCCAGGGCCAAAAGGGCTGAGTGATGCACACCTCCTGAGAGAGCAGCCAATGCCACGGAGGAGAAACCAAAGTGATTATCGTATTATTGTTTATACATTTAGGAGTCACTCGGATGACTGTGCAGAGCAGCAAGTGGGATTCATTACTGAAAAAGGAACAAGTAGTATTTACGACAACTAGGCAAGACTTAAGTGTTTCCCCAACCAGCTGGGGCTTCTGAAGAGAGGGGTGTCTGGCACCCAGGGCCCCAAAAGCCACCCGGGATTAAAAACACTCAGTAGGAAACTTGGGGGATTGTCCTGTGGGTCCCGACCCATGTGGGGATGCATCTACGGAGTGGGTCATGCAAGAGTCTCTGCCTGCTCCTAGTCAAACACATGGCATCACACGCAAAGAGCTGAACAGAGGGGTATAGATGCTTTTTGGGGAGAGAAAGTACGTTTCAGGCATTCTCAAACTGCAAGTCCAGCCCCAGCAAAACTAAGCAAAATCAAAGCCATCATTTCTATACTCAGAAACACAAGGTACTAATAAATTCCAGTTACTGAACCCTCCCCACTCGTGGTAGAAGGCATTTAAAATATTTGACTGACATTAGCTAAAAAAAATGACAATTCAGGATGACGGAGAGATCTAAGTGTTGAGAAGATCAGATCCAGCTGCCAAAGGTAGGAACACCCTGGGCAGAAAGACTGCACGGGAGGCAAATCTGTCACCTCTGAGAGGCTAAGAAACAGCTACTGTTGAACCACTGACAGCAAGAGCAGGAGGTCAGTGGTTTTCTTCCCAATATCCAAATAGCCCGACGCTATTTTTATCAAACCCCTATTGCCATTCACGTGTAACCTACATCCTTTCATTGAGAGCTGAGCAAAGATGAGGGCTCCACGGCGGAGTGGCCGGGAGAAGCCCACCCGGTTGAGTGACGCCAGGCAGCAGCGATGCCGCTTTGTGGGCACAGGAGGCTCCGGTTTCCGCACCGCGTTAGCGGTAATTAACACGGGATGAGTGCTCCGAAGGCAGGTGATGGATGGCATCTCTGTCACAGCTCCAGCTGCTCCATTTGTCCCGGTGTTTCTCTATTAAGGGGTCCCGCAACATCCTCCTGTGATCCAAGACCACACGTGCCTCCCTTGCCCAAGTATCTCCTCCAGGTGCCGTAAGATCCCACAGTGTCCGCTGTGCGGATCGAGAGAGGAGATCCAGAGAAGCGGCATTCCAAAGCAGAGCCCCAAGGGGAGAGCTCCCAGCCATCAGCTTCTCACCAGGGCTGGGATTTCGAGCATTAATGGCACTGCAGGGCCGGCTGCTACACTCAAAGCCAAGCAAAGCCAGGAAAGGATGCGGAGGTTCAGCCACCAAAAGCAAGGATGGGCTGAACCCCAGCAATTAGAACAAACTTGCCAAATCCCAACTTCCTGATGGTGCTAATATTTACAAACCTCCAATTTTAGCACAGAGTAACCTTTGCTTCTTGAAATTACGATCTGTACGAGTTTGTGGTCATAACAACCCCAAGGACTCTCTGCTGTAAGAGCCCCTCTGCTCATTTACAGGAGATTTCCTCTCCCTTGGAGCGCCTCCGGGTAGGTTTACATGGGACTCGCCTGCAAAAACAGATGTGTTCTTGATAGCGATTTTTCAAAGCCTGAACCCAGCCCTGACAAATAACCCGTGTCATTTTTCAGTCTGAGGCAGTGCTGGCGCAGGAGTCCTGATCCTGCTATGCCACAGTGTTACTGCTCTCCAACTGCAGAAGCAATGTGGAAACCAAATCATGAAGGAGAGCAAATATATTGCTCCTCCAGCCTCCTACCACCTAAGGAAATAAGTAATTTATCCCCTTGACACTGAATTGTGCTGCATAAATAATATTCCTATCTCAGAAGAGTCACCAAGTAAAGCAAACACCTTCCTTGCATAAATTCTGCCAGAGCCAGAAACTTTATTATTACAGTTTCTTCCCCTTTGAAACCATCACGCCCTTTATCTTCATTAACATCTGACACCAGATTTGGGCGTCTTCCTCATCAATTCTGCAAGTCTGATTTCCCACCAAATCCTTCCAAGCTGAACAATTTCTTGGAAGGGGGTGAGATACAGGAACAGTCATCACGATACTAGAGTCAAACAAAACTGAGAAAGGCCAAGAGCAAAGCCAAGAGACTAAGAAATAAGATATCTAAATTCAGTCCCTGGGTTGCATTTTAGAAGCCATATAGCTCCTAAACCTTAGAGCTACTACTCTGCTCCGCACTCATGTGAACTCTTTAAAAACTTTACTCGGGATAGAGCACAATTAGCCTTAAACTATTTTTCTGCTGGCAAAACATCTACCCCAGACAGCAAAATAGAGCTATCAGACCAGGAGGAACAAAAATAAAGGGTGTTTTTGCCAAAGTAAACTGAGGCTACTCAGGGAGGTTTTATGGACGTGGCTCCACAAGCCAAGACTCCCAGAACCGGTAGGCGAGCGCGGCGAGGACGGCCGGAGCGCGCGGCGGAGCGGGGCGCACGTAGGGCTGCGGCCCTGCGCTCGGAGATTAAAAGCAGGAGTATTTAATTAGAACAGAGGCGACTTAAGGCTGTCACTGCGCATCAGCCGCTCGGTGCTCAGCTCGGGGAGCCGTCCGCAAACCTTTCGCTGTGCAAATTAACTCTTCACGCATGGATTCGTGCCCTGCCGCTGGGATTTCCCCACGAACGGCGCTGAGCTGCAGCTGAGACCCAGATTCGGGCTGCATGTTTTCCAGGAAGGGCAGCAACACTCGGCTTGCTCTGGCGTAGCAGGTTGGCTCAGAAATGCAGTTGGCAGCCACTGACCCTATTCCCCTGCCTCCTTGGTGCAATACAGATATTAAAACTGTATTTTACTTGCTTGCAAGGGTCCCATTCAGCTTGCGGTGTCTGCACTGCTCTGCTCCATCTTCCACTGAGCGGTGCTGATGCGGATTTGCCTGGGATTGTCATTGAGACAACCTGTCCAGGGCCAAGTGCCACGCGGGTGACACGGCCTCCTAACACCACTGAGAGCCAATTCACCAGCAAGTGCAAAGATGAGGCCTAAGCCCTGAGAAATAGCCTGAATAAAAACCTCTTTGAGATGCTCCATGTCTTCCCAGTGGTCCAAAATACATGTATTCCTCCGAAACGACTGCTCAAAAACACACTGACCGCAGAAGATTGGTCCTTTTTCCTTCACCTGTTCCATCAATGGGATGTTCTCCTCTGGTGACTTGCGAGAGTCGCTACGTTCAAGTTGGAAAAGAAAAGAACAAGCAAAACCTCGAGGTCTACAGCAAACAGCTGCAGCTCCTCCTAACGTGAGCTCTCCAAGGGAGACAGGGGATTCCTCGATGTCAGCAGGCAGGGAAAGTCACCACCTGCTTCCGCAAGGTTAGCGGGCGGGAGCAGTAGGGTCTTTGTGTCCCGGATGGATTCCCCACCTGCCTTCTCCTCCAGGAAACCCTTGCGTTGCCCCAACTTTGGGATAATTTCCACCATTTTACCTCCCATCAGCTTACACAGGCTCATTCTCTGGAGGAGGCAAGGGAACGGAGCGATTCCGGGAGCGCCGTCGGCATCAGTCCTGCCTGCTGCTGGGAAAAGGGAACGTCCACAATTATAGGAAATTCATCCTGCAGCACTAGTCTTCCATGCGAGGAGATCACTGTGCTCTCTCACCATGTTTGGCTTGGGGTAGGGAAAGTGCTTTAAATTTACATCTTAAAACCATCAGCACTGCAAAGGTATTTACTGAAGGGGGAGAAGCACTCAGGAGTCAAGAGATTGATTTAGATTTCCAGATAGATAAAGCCAACAAGCCCTATATAAGCAGCAGAGCCAGGCTCCCAGCTGGAGGAGGTCACATTACTCAATACACTCACATCCACCTCTGCCACTAATGGAAACACAGCGAGATCCTATTATGGCTTCAGAGCTGGAGACGCTGCAGTCGGAGAAACCAGGGAGATTTTGCTTCGGAGGCTGAGGCTGGAAGTCGGAGTGCAGCCCGGAGAGCGTAACCACCCTCCTGCCTGCCAGCAAAATCCTTAAAAAAGAGCAAAACTGGGGCTTATTTTCCTCCTTTGGAGTACCCTGCATATCCAGGAGCACCCACCATCCTTTATATCCCTTCCAGCCCATGTCACCCACTGCCCAACCGCCTGTCCCCGCGGCTGCCCGGCGCAGCCACCCCAGCATTATAGGATAATGCCGAGGCCTTTACGTAGTCCGTTTCCTCGCTCCCGCTGCTTAATGATGCCTAATTCCATTACCACGCAGGACATCAACACGCTGCACAGCGAGGAAACACACCCGGCATCCCAACGGCAGCTCTGCAGGAGCGCACGGGATGGAGCGGGGAACTCCTGGAAAACGGCACCGAGCCAGCGCGGATATAGGGCTCCGAGCAGCCTCCGCGGATCAGCACGTGGCTCTGCCCTCACCAGGACCCCCGGATTTACCTAAATAGCTCCGTTCATCACCAACGGCCCAGCGCTCGTTACTATTTTAAGCCAGCACCCTGCCCTACTTCCTACAGACTCGATTGCTAAGTAGCAGGCTGCCTTCCTCTCCTACCCAGAAATACCTTCTAAACCAAGAAATACAGCCACAAGAGAAATTTCTCTCACCTCAGCCCTGGTTTATTAAATAAAAATTACTGTTTGGGCCCCACACCTCGCTAATTCAAGCTCATTTGTTCCAATTGCTGCAGGATGGGCTCTCTGAGCAGCAGGCACGGTCTTTAATGGGGAGAATGGAGTTAACCTCTCCCAAACTGGCATCCAGAGGGCAGGAAAATTGCACTGCATGGGAGACCCGCAGTCTCTCTTCCCACCTCTGGGAACATCGGCCCACTCCGGAACAGCCCATATTTTCTCAGAGAAAATGAGACACCCTCCAGTGTTGTTTCCCTGGCGCCTTATCCAAGTCTTCCGAGCGGTCTTGCCAATCAAGGCTGGCATTAGACCTTTGGTTTTGTCACCAGCGGTGGCATTCCTGTTAATTAGCACAGGAGCAGCATGTTTATATCACAGGCTAAACGGGATCAACTCGGGGAAGTCTCATACACGAGAATGGCACCGCTGGCTTCGCTCGGAGCACCAGGGATACACTGCAGCTGAAACCCTGTGACACCGCGGGAAGTGCTACTTCGCGCCATATCCGACTTCTGCTTCATTTTTGCACCAAATGCCACACGATCCGGCAAGATCAGCACCAATCCCGCCACCGTGCCAGCAGGAAAGCGCTCCTCTCCCTAGCGCACGTCGCGCCTGCGGAGAATAAAGCATCCTTCCCCAAGGAAGAGCCCTGGGCAGCAAGATCCCGAGCGAGATGCACTCGGAGAGATCCCGGCAGAGCTGGTGCTATTAAGGGCCAGCTGCACTCGAGACCTTCTTGAGCTGCGTCCAGCCAAGTTGCTGGACTATGACACAAGCTGCTTTTTCGAGATGCCGCCGCCGCGTCTTGACCCGGATGGCATCCGCACGGCTCCTCCGGTGCGCCCCACTGCAGGCACCTTATCTCCATTTTTAGCCATTTAGCAGCTCCTTTTTTTCCCAAGTGGAGCTTATAAGCTATAAAATGGCTACATTAGACAAAACAAAGCAATTAAGGCGTTATGGAAGACAAACATTAAGTGAGCAGCCATTATAGTGATCATCCTACATATTTCTTCTTTTCAATAACAACAATTTCCCTTATATTTAAGCCCCACCTAAGCCTTTATTTGCTTTGCACACAATTGTGAAGCTACTTTGGCTTTTATATCAGTGTGTTCTGTTCCAAAACTGTATAGCTCGAGTCGTCCTCATCCACAGAAAGCCTAATGCTTAACCATTCAAGGGCATTTAAGGAATGACAGCTCGTATGGAAAACGAGGCAGACAAAGAGAAACTCTTTGGGCAGCAGGAGAAACCAGCACCTTCTCAAACTCCATCCTGGTAGCAACTTTGGGCGAGTTCTTCAAAGCCCCTGGAGATATATCAATCTGATGCTGTATTTTGGCTTGCCAAAGGAAAAGCTCCTGCAGGATCACTCGGAGCTCCCTGGGCGAAGGTTGTGGATGCTTCTCTGTACCATAGCACGAAGACACTCATGTTTTCTATTGTTATTGTTTCCATCTAGACCCAAGGTAGATGTGCAGAAAGGAGGCTATGGAAAGACAGCGGCGCAAGCTAGGGAAGGAAGGACCCCTTCAGCTCATCTTACCTCTCCGCAGAGCAGCAACCATGCAACTCTTCCTTATAACAGGGTGCAAATTAGCACAGGCACTAAACGACGTGCGCGTTAACGCGCAACGGCTGCCAAGGAGGGAGCGCCGGATTCCGGCTGCTCTGTCTTCACCACCTCGCCAGCGGCGCGACATCTTACGAACTCACAGCTCGAGAAGATGCTCCACATCCTTTGCTGGGGCTTGGCCAAATGTCTGAACACCAAAACCCTTTTTTTTCTTTTTTAAAGGAATTTTCAATGAATGCAATTGCAGGGCCAGTCAGTACGAGCTAACTCGCACAGCACTTCACGGGCTGTGGCCCTCCTAGCCAAGTTGAGCCTTTCTGGCAGCAAAGATGACCAGCAAACGCAGACCTAGCTACGCAAAAATCACCCCAAATTCCAGGAGCGGCCCCAAGTGCCCTTGCAAGGACAGTGACTTTGAAAAATACCAACCTTGGTGAACAGCAGCAAACGGTCTGCTGGCAAACAGGGCCATTTAGAAGCAATTCGTGGCCTATCCAAAAATTAGAGATTTTAATAACGAACAAGAAGTTACCTGGGTACAAGTTTAAGCATAAAACTGGAGCAAATGGAAACACTGCATTTCTTCTGATTAAACATAATTATAGTTAATGTTTCTGCTGGGCTCTGGAGACGTAAATATATAGGTTAAACATAGTTAAAATTCTCCATTCTACTTAATTGCAGGCATTTTCAACCAAGTGAAATTAGCTTTTACCTTCAGGTTTGAATTATTAATAAAACTGCAGACAATGTCACCACCTTTAAACAATAATCACAGCTGAGGCAGAAGATGCTCCCGCCCGGATTCCCGGATCACTCAAGCTCGCGTCCCACGCGAAGCCAGGGAGCCAAGGCCACTTGGGCCATCGGTGCCATCCCCACAGCATTGATAGGATTTCACAAGAAATGAACCCAAAAAGCGTGCGGGGAGAGCGCGGCAGCGGGGCCGGTGCGGCTGACCCGTAATGGCTGCATTGACATTACCTTCCCCGAACGAGGCCAACCTAAACACACGCAGCTGCCTGGGATTTAGCAGGAGATTTACAGTTTGCACTGGCCACTCAGGCTGCTGGAAGACCAATAAATCATAAAAGCCACACGCAGCCCTGGAGGAGACCCCAGCTCCTGCAAATGCATCCCAATTTCAGCCTGGTTTCTCGCCACAAGCTGAGCCCAGTGCACAAAAAGCCCCCAGGAAAACCCAGCCCCGGAGCCTCCAAGCGCAGCCTGCCGCCCTATTCCACTTTCCCTTCATTTGAGGCCACAGTTATTAACATCTAAACATGTGACCAGCCACATGACATGCTAAAAAAATAAAAAATAATCACTTGGCATCTCTACCTTCTACTCCAAACCGGTCCAACATACATGCACGGGGAGGGCACCGTTCCGTGCCCAGATATTGAAGCCTTTCTTGGGAAAGGGCTCCGCGGGCAGCAGGAGGCTGCAGGCAGCAGCACCGCGGCCTCGCTCGTGGCACGACCGTGCGAGCGGGTACGGCACCGGCCTGCCCCTAAGGCCGGAGTTTCTCCGCTCACATACTTCGCTCCTCGTTAACCGCTTCGGCGTCTTCTGCTCTTTCCAAAATAGCACCTGCTATAACGGGTCGTGCCGAGGGGGCCAGCTGGCACGGGCCGCGGGGCAGCAAGAGAGCGAGCGCAGCGCACGGGGCTGGGGGGACAAGGGGAGGCCCGAGATGCCAGAATTAGGGCAGGAGGGGTCTCCCCCCGGCTCCCATTTTATTTTATTGGAGGAGGGGTGGGATAAAGGCTCCCCCGGGGCAGGGCCTCCCCAGGGATGGAGATTCCCCCAATGCCAAGCAGGGAAGCCCAAGAGCATCCCCCCCGCCCCAAAGGCTGCATAGACCTTGGGGAGGGGGGGGGGGTGTCCCCACACATGGTGGGTCCCCAATGCGTCACCCTGCTGGGATGGCACCCCTTGCCCTGCACCTGGGGTGCACCTGGGTGCCCCCCCCTTCCTGCACAACCCCCTCCCAAGGGTGCCCCCCCCCCAAAGCAGGGGCGCCCCCCACAGCAGGGGTAGCCCCCAACATCCCCCTTTGTCCCCCTGGACCGGCGGTCCCATCAGCTTCCCCCCGAACCCGTGGCTCCCCCAAACCAGACGCGCTCAGACACACCAGACCCTCCCCAAAACAGCCCCCCCCTCCCCAACAGGCTCCCCATGCCACGGGAGGACACAGATACCTCAGGTCACCCCTTCGCCAGGGGTGTGTGTTGGGGGGGGGGGTCCTGGTATTTGGGGTTGAAATGACCCCCCTCGATGTCCCCTCAGAGCAGCGTGTCACCCCCCCCCCCCCCGCTCCCAGCAGCGATCCCCAGGGCTCCCCCCCGAGCACCCCCAGGCCCCCCGCCGCCGGCCGCTCACCCTTGACGATGCGCTCGGTGGTCGGCAGCTTGTTGTGGCCGCGCCCGGACATGGTGGTGCCGCTGGCGGCGGTGCCGCCCGGCCTCGCCGCGCCGCCACCGCCTCCCCCCGCCCCTCGCTGCGGAAGGAGGGGGCCCCCCGCGACGCTGCTGCGGCGGCGGCGGCAGCCTCGGGACCCGCTCGGTGCCCAAGCGGCGGCGGCGGCTCCGCGGCGCTGCCCCCCCCTCCCCCGCCGCCTCAGCACCCTCCTCCTCCGCCTCCTCCTCCTCGCCCCGCTCGCGCTACTGCGCACGCGCCGCCGCCGCGCCGCGCGCCTGCGCGCTCCGCCCGCCGCCGCGGCCGGGGCGGCTCCGCGCATGCGCCGGGGCGAGGCCGGCGGCTCCGCCCGCCCTCACGTGGCCGGAGCGGCCGCCCCCTTCTCCCGCCGCCATCTTGGAGGGGAAGGGGCGCTGTTGCTAGGCGACCAGCGGCCTACCGGGCCCGGGACCAGGACCGGGACCAGGACCGGGCCCGGTTGCGGGGACCTTCGAACCCGCCCGGTCCTCCATGCCCCCCCTACCCACCCTTGCGCACAGCCCCGAGCCATCCCCTCCAAGGCAGGAGATCCCCCGGCCAGCACAGCCCGCGTTGTCCCTGCAAAATGTGGGCACCCTCCTGCCCGCCATCCACCCCAGCACCAGCTCCAATGTGCGCCCGGCTCTTAGAGCAGCTCCGCTTTGCTGCCGTTGGAGCAGGTGGGGGCAGACGGTAAAAATAAAACAGCGTCCCCCCTCCCAGGCAGCACAGATTGGGAAATGAAGTGCTTCGAGCAAAGGTTTTGCAGGGCGCCGTCAAACCCAACAGCTTGCGCCTTCCTCGGCATATGTGCAAGCGAGGGGAAAAAAACCACAAGGCACTTGCTTGAAATAGCAAGAAATTCTCACCTCGGCTAGGGACTGAGTTTTTGGCTGAAACAAGCAGCAATTGCAGGGTTTAACCTCTCTGCTGGGAGGGGTAACTATATTTGCATGTGTCCATCAAAACAAGGGGATTTTGTAACAAAAAAAAAAAAAACCTCCCTGGCGAGCATGAAAGAGAAGGGAATGGGATGGGAAGTGCAAGGAACCGCAGGAAGAGTCAAATAGCGACTTTTGTGCAGCGCACACAGAGCACTTTTATCAGGGCTGCCAAAGCACTCGGTCAACTCCAAGAGGCATAAACAGCGAGCCAAATTTATACCGTAACCTTTCTTTATTCCAGCAGAATTCGTTTTAAAAACAGCCATAGCATTTCAAGGTTTGTTTGCTTTAGTAAAAACAGGCTTTCTAAAATTGCACCCACAGCTTTGGGCCTGGCCTATAAAAAGGCTGGGGGAAATGGAGCAGACTGGGGCGAAATGTGCTTTTTTTGCGGCTGTGGAGGCAGCCCGGCCGCCAGCGCCGGGGGCCAGGCTCCCTCCTGCGAGTGAGACGGGAATACGCTCCGGCGAAGCACGGGCAGTGCCTCAAAAAGGGCTTTTCGACCCCAAAAAGGAAGGGGATGGCACAGGGGCGCCGGGGGCACCCGGCGGGGCGGGTGTCAGTGCCACCTCCCGTCCGCCGTGCCGCACTGCACGGCCGGAGCCGCGGGAAGGCCCTATTGCATCACCCGGATGGATGGAAAAATCCCGAGTACCGGAGCTGCCGCCCCTTCCCCGGGGATGCTGCTCCGCCGTGGGGATCGCTGTCCCCACGGGGACATTTGCCACCACGGCCGCCTTTCAGACCCGGCAGCACACAGAGCACGCTAGCAGTCCTCCATCATTACAGAATATATTTTATTTATGGCATTTTACAAATAACTTTTACACCTCACATGACATAAGTTATGTTCTTTGTTTCAACAAGTATTTCTTACAACACCTGAGTTATTAAAATACTGAGATGGAACTTGAGCTTCTAACCAGACATGGAAGAGGGAAACACAGATTAAAAACCCCATACGAGCTCAGGTGGTGCCACGTTCCCTTCTCATTCTCCCACTGGGCTCCATCCCCTCCCCAAAGGTTGGTACCAACCTGCCCGAGCTCGACACGGGTGCTCTGCCCTCCCGCGGTCCCAGGAAGGTCCCACAAAGCTCTCAGCAAGGAGCCTTGTTTCTCCACGGGGATTTGCACCCCTCAAGTCTCAGAGTTGATGCCGTTGGCTAGAAATCGGGTTAAAATTGAAGTGGGGAGAACACGGACTCGTGACTTCCATGCCGTATCGAGAACCTATACCAGCTCCGAGGAATCCCGGTGCCGGCTCGTCCCACACTCTCCGAAACGCAGGTGACCTCCCAGGCATGGCACGGTCCCCAGGGGACAACTTCAGGTGATTTCCCCTGGCCACCACAAGGTCTTCCTGCCCTGCACCCCTCCGAACTGCCCAGCTCAGGCAGTGCCCTCTGCCCCGTGGAAAACTGCCAGGAATACGGTGCTTTCCAAACACTTCCTTGAGAGATAAGTGGCAACGTGCACGTCGCCCTTCCAAAGGATTCGGTTTTCCCACACCACGTTATGAGGGTTGGAGGAGCTTGTCATCCCTCGGCTCCGACCCAGAAGGTGTCCTGGGGAGCCGCTGCAAAGGCCATCGCTGCCTGTGTCACCTCGCAGGCCTGTGGCACCTTGAGATATTGGTGGTCACACAAGAAATGCCACCAGTTGCCAGCTACCTAGCTCTGAGCCTGGACAAGACAAAGAAATGCCCAGAGGGGACAAATGTAGAGGACAAGTGAGGAAAACGGATGCCACCCAAAGGTGGCATCTGCATGAGAAAACAACTGAGCATCTCCCTGTGCAGCAGCAAGGGCCCAGGGCAACACATTCCCGCTGCGCCCCTGGGTGCTCCTGAGACGCTCCGGTATTTTACCTCCGGGATGCCAATGGGACCTAGCAGAGCCACCAATAGCAGAGCTGCCCATCCCCTGGGGACTAGGAGGACCCTGGCAGGGGCCTAGGGACTCAGTGAGGACCATTGGGAGCGTCGGAGGAACAAAATCCGGCTCTTACCTAAGGCAAATTGGGAGCTACAACCAGGCACCGGCTGCTGCTGGGACTGCGGCCCCATAGGTTTGGGGGCTTGTCCCCCACCTTGGGGCGGGTGGAAAGGGGGTGCAGGCTCTGAGGACACGCTGCAACCTTCCCTTTCGCCTTGCAGAGCTCAAAGCAGTTTTCACGGCACCCTTCCTCCACCTACACCTCCACCTAAGCCACCCGAACCGGCTCCTGCTTGTCAGCGCGGCCACCAACTCCCTCCTGCCGGCTGCAGAAACAGGCACAGGGGACACAGGGACCCTCGGGCGACACGGGTGGGATGGGCAACATTATCAATATGATAATAAGTCAATTCACCTAGTGAATCTGGGGAAAACCAGCCCCGAAGCAGAGTCATGAAGCACCTGCACCCTTCTCTAGATACTCCCTAAGGCTGGAAATGCACAACGTAGAGAGGTTCACGGTCTCTTTTTTTTTCTTTTTTCTTTCCAAAAAAGAAACCCCTCCCCACCCTGAACCTCTGCAAATCAGCAGCATTAGCGTTTAAAAGCAGACGTCCCATCGCAGGTGCCATCGTGTGCTTGGTCACAGTGTAAAGAGCATTTCCCCAGGCAGGGAGGCCCCGCAGGGACCTCGTCCCAGCTCTGCCCTTGCTCTCGTGCCCCTCTCTGCGGCCGCCCCGCAGGAGGAGCGGGAGGATTTTCCTCCTTAGGGCCACAGGGAGCCCGAGGGAGGTCCGATCTGCCGGGAAGCACTTTGGTCTCCCCTGCTCCGTGCGCTGCTAACCCAGAATGTCCTCAAAAACCCTCGGCCCGCGCATCACGCAGCAGCTCCGATTATAAGGCTAGAGGAGCTCCCATATCCCAACTCCATCCTTCCCAGGAGATGCGAGGAGAGGAGGGGAAGGATACGACATTGGAAAGAGATCCTCTGGTCAGTCCGGTCCTCGGGCAAAGGGGATTTAGCCCCCCCAACCCCGGAATCATAATAATATGAAGTCTGTGGAACAGTTTCCAAAGCAATGCCTCTTCTCCTGTAGTGCTTTGTGCTGTCAGTGCCCGCACAGGTACCGTCGGATGCTTGCAGCAGGAAAAGAAAAGAAGACGATTCCCCCCACCCCCCCCAAAAAAAAGAAAGGAAAAACGGATAAAAGTCTCTGCGGGCGGCCGGTCCTACCCTATCTGGATGTGGCCGGAGTACATGGTGAGCAGCACCATGATGGTGAAGCCCGTGAGCAGCCCCGCGTTCTGGATGGCGAAGGTGATGAGCGCGCTGCCGTGCTGCTCGTCCTCCCGGCTCACCTCGTTCATCTCGGGGAACTGCGGGGACAAGGGAGCGGGTTGAGCAGCAGGAATCCGCCTGGGAGAAGCCCCCGGCCGCCCCGCGTGCCGCGTTTACCATGTCGGCCAGCGCGATGTACAGGAACATCCCCCCGGCCAGGGCGAAGATCCAGTTGGCCGAGAAGTGGCTGCCGGCCACGATGCCGAAGGCCAGCCCCACGTAGCAGCAGCAGGCCGAGATGAAGTTGAAGAAGAGCGCCTGGCGGATGGTCATGCCGGCGTTGAGCAGGATGACGAAGTCCCCTGCGCGGGCGAGGACGGGGACGGTGAGGAGGGAGGGCGCGAGCGGCCCCGGAGGCGCTCGGATTCGGCGCTTGCCGCGGCTCCTACGTGCTGCCTTCCCCATTAAGCTTAGCACGAGCCTCGGCGGGTCTGCTCGTGTCCATAAAGCCTGTCCCAAACCACGGGGGTGCTAAGGAAGGAGAGGACCCGGGGCCGCAGGCGCCCAAAGCAGCGAGGTGTTGTTGGTCTTATTTTCATGTGTCTCCATCTAAATTTAAACCTCAGACATCATATTACCTCGTTATTTTTAGAGCTAAGATTACTCAGTGCAGTTTAATGCCTGGCCTTGCCCACACCGATACTGTTTATTCCATCCCACAGCCCTCCTTCTCCCGAGGAAAACAAGCGAGCGTCAGCCCCGGTACCGGTTAGACAGGGAAAGCAGCGGAGCCGGCGCTGGAAGGGCCGGACCGCGAAGCCTCGAGGCACCGCGGAGCCGCAGCGTACCCAGCTCGTGCGGAAACTCCTCGCAGAGGATGGCCACGGAGGTGCTGATGCCTTGGAAGACCGAGACGGTGAAGGAGGCGCCGATGGCCAGCCCGTCGATGAAGTTGTGGAGGCCGTCGCTGAGGGTGACCATCCACGCGAGCGTGCCGATGTCGGAGTAGCGCACCTCCTTGAGCCAGTAGCACGCGCTCTGCGCGGCCTGCAGGTCCTGCGAGACCACGGGGCACTCGGTGCTGCCCAGCCACGAACCCCGCGGCTCTACCCCCCAAAAAACTCTGCCAAAAAAACTCTCCAAAAAGCTCTGCCAAAAACCCCCAGCCGAGGAGGTTGTTTGAACCCAACAGACACCTGGGTGGATTAAATCCGCACCAGGCTGGAATTGAGGGATTTCCTGAGCCAACCAGGCAGGATTTGCCCTGCCCATGGTGGAGCGTGCTGGGTGGGTGCGATACTTGAAACCACTTTCTCGTTTACGGGCTAACCTGGACGGACAGGGAGCCCACGACGACCTTCTGGTCCCCCGCGGGGGTCTCGGCGCTGCGCGCGGGGATCATGCGGTCCAGGTCCCCGTTCTGCAGCTTCTCAGTGACGCCCTCCTCCTGGTCCTTCTTGGAGGGCAGGGCCTCGGGGCTGTAGTGGCTGTGCCCGTGGTGATGCTGCTGGCACACGGGGGCAGCGGGCTCAGCCACGGGGGCCGCCACTGCCATTGCCCACCCAAACGCCTCAAATTTGCTGCTAAAAAGCAAGCGGGTTCCTCCCAAACCTAAGAAAACCGCTGCTTGGCAGGCAGGGACCTTTCTTTGGGCCGACGACAGAGGGCAAAGGTGGCACGGGAGCCTCCAGCCTTCATCCCAGCCTTCATCCCAGCACACTGGGGCAGGACATTGACACGGCGCCCCAGGCAGTCCCTCCTCATCCTCACCTGGTCCTTCTGTTTCAGCAGCATCTTCAGGATCTTCTCGGTGAAAAAGAACAGGTAGAAGCCCCCGAACACCACGGCCGACTTGGAAACGTAGTCTTTTTCCTGAGGGTTGAATCCGAACGCCTGCGGACACGGGGAGCAAGCGATGGGCAGGCGGAACAGCCCCCAGCAGCATCTTCCATATCCCTGGGCCGCGGCACCTCTGGGGCGAAACTGCTGCTCCTGGCCTCCCTCCAAGCAGCGGCTGCTTCGGGGAAGGCGCAGAAATACCTGCGTGCACCTAAACCCGCCAAAATCCCCCAGGCAAGCAGCCTGTGCATCAGATCCGTCGATACGGATGCTAAAAACAGGCTCCGAAAGCCGCTGCCGTCTCAACACGAAGGCTACCGGCCCGCAGGGCCACAAGCCGCAGCCAAGCAGCGCCCGCGAGTCCCTTGGGAAGCCAAGGGCTGTAAGGGCTGCGAAATTCCAGCTCACGGTCCCGAGGGGCTTCCAGCCTCCCTACCTCGCTCTCCGTGGCGCGCGGCTGCCCTCCAGCTGCGCGGGCTCCCCCTGCTCCAGCGAGCGCCCGGCGCGACAACCGGCCCCCGAGAGAGAAAAGGAGCGACCCGGAGGCCCTCACCGTACCTCGGGAATGAGCTGGAAGAGGGCGTTGGAGTAGAGAGTTCCAATCGCCAGAGCTATGAAGTAGAGGAGCAGCCGCTTGTAAAAGGTCTTCTTCATGAAGGGCACCACGCTGGCCCCCACCAGGGAGCAGAGGGAGATGACGGTGACGCAGAGGAAACCGTAACCCCAGACTGCGGCGGGAGCCAAACCCACCCCGGGGGATCGGGCGAGGGGTTGTCGGAGAGGAAGGGGGAAGATCAACGTGGGGAAGGGGAGGAAAGGAGTCCACGGCGAGAGGGGAGAGACAGGAGGGAGAGGGGGGAGAGAAGAGGACATTCATTAGTGATTGCTCCTTCATCGGGCAGTGCTTGCGCGCGGGGCAGCGCGGCTCTGGAACAAGCGCTCCGGCCCTTCGGCATGGACGGGAATCCCACGGTCCAGCCGGGATGCAGCGGATGGGAGGGAGCCCCCGTCCAGCAGCACCGTCCTGCAGGCCATGGGGTTGTTCCAGAGCCACGGAGCCCGCGGGCCCCGAGCGTCCTGCACGCTCCATCCTCATCCCTGCGGAGCCCTTCCAAGTGGCTCGCTGCAGGATGGAGCGTGCAGGTGGCATCCAGCCCCTGGTACGCCAGGGAGCGCAGGGGCCGCCTTCTGCTGCTCGGGGAACAAGAGTTGCAGTTCTGGAGTTGAAAAGAAGCCGGGAAAACCCGGGATGGCGCCTCCGGCTGCTCGCGAGCACGGCTGCGCATCCAGACCCCCTTGCGTGCAGTTGGTCAACTCCAGAGCCGCGCAATTAAAACACAATTAATTTGCAATGTATCCGTCAGACCCGTCGGAGCACCAGGAAACCTCGAGCCTCACGTAAGCACAAATCCTTCTGGGAACAGCTGTCTTGCAAGTCAGCAAAAAAAGGAATCGACGAAGCAATTAAAAGTTTTAGCAGAGCCTGCGGATTGCGGAGGAAGCGCCGTTTCTTCGGGCTGCTCTCTGCACTTTTACACTCTAACCCCTTCCTCTTTTGCACGGACCTTCCCACGCTGCTCGTGCTGGTGGCCGCGTGGCTACCGGGGCTGGATGGGACGTCCCGGATGGGACAGCACAGCCGCCCGGCGCGACTCAAGAGCGTTTTCTGGTGCTCGGAGGGGCGCGAAAGCCCTGCGGAGCCCTGCGCAGGGAGCCAGCGTGGAGAGAGATCCCCTGAGCCTCAGGTCCCGGAGAGATCGGATGGATTTGGCAGGGTGGAGGCAGGGAAGAGCCGCCCTCGGGACAGGAGAGAGGCAGGGACGATCTACCGCACCTCTGGGATGAGCTGGAAGAGCGCGTTAGAGAGCAGCGTGCCGATGGAGAGCGCGATGAAAAACGTGAGGACCCGGCTGAAAAAGGCCTTCTGGGTGCAGGGCACGATGAAGACTCCGAGCAGGGAGGCCACGTTAATCATGGACACACTGAGAAAACCAAAGCCCCACACTGCGGAACGAGAAGAAACGAGGGCCAGACATTACCGAGGCTCCCGCCGCGCCGGGGACGGCCCCGGGCCGGGCGGGTGGACACGGCTCGCTCCGGGATCGCTCCGGGACCGCGTCCCCACGGCAGCGCCGGCCGCACCGCGGCTCTCCCGGTGCTCCGGGCGCTTCGGCTGCGACACAGAGCAGCGTTTCGGGGGCGGGATGAGGGGAGGAAGGGAATCGCTGGACATGCTGCCTGCCGCCGAGATACTTGGAAAAGGATCCCGGTGCCCACCCTGGCCTCAGCGGGTGGGAGAGCCGATGCCGAGTTCAGGGCGGCTCATCCAAACCTTGGGCAGCGTCAGCACCCGCCTGGGCACACGGAAGCCCGGGTGGCATCAGCTGCTGGGACAAGGCCCCGTTTGCCCAGCGGGCTCCCAACCATGCCGGATAGGAACCACCTATCCATAGGGCCTCCTCATCCAAGCACCCACGAGCTGGGCCACGGAGCAGCTCAGACCTTGGGCACACGCGGTCGGGGACAAGCCCCGCTCCAGAGCTGGAAGCCTGGAGCCAGCAGCACCACGGCACAAACACAGTGAGGAAAACCCATCCGGGCTCCCGGCAGGCTCCCATTCCATACGGGAAGGGGAGCCGGCGTCCTGCAGCTCCCCGGGCGCCGCTCACCTTCGGCCGCGCTGGGCCGGCTCTCCTCCGTCTTCTCATCCTCCTCGTTTTCCAGGTTCTCCGAGGCGCACGCCCGCGTCTCCAGCTGCTGCAGGACGGCGGGGCAGAATTCCCGCAGCTCCCTGGCTCCCAGGCGCGAGCCCTCGCTCAGGTTGTGCATGGCGAAGAGCTCCCCGGAGCCGAAGCACTGCGGAGGGAGGAGGCTCGGCATTCCCGACACGGCCCCGCCGGACGGATGGACCGCGCGCGCGGCGCCGAGCTTTACCCGGGAGAGGTTGGCGGGCCGGGACGTGTTGGTGCGTCCCACTCCCACGTCGAGGCGGTTGAGCAGCGCCTTGAGCTGCGCCAGGCTGAGGGTGCCGCTGTCGCCGTAGCGCTGCAGGACGTCCTGCAGGAAGGAGGCCGCGGAGAGCGCGGCGGTGCCGGTGCCGGCGCCGGCCCGTGCCCGCGGGCACGGCAGCAGGCAGAGCAGCGCCAGCAGGCAGCAGCCCCGGCCGCCCGCGCTCGGCATCGTGGCGTCTCTGCAAGAGAAGCCGCGCGGCGCCGTGAGCCCGGCCCGCGCTTCTCCCAACACCGGGGCCACGGCAGGGCTCTGGCAACGGGAGATGGCACCATCTCCATGGGCTCTGCCAAGGGGAGATGGCACCAGAGCCATTTCTCCCAGCGCATTTTCTCCCAGAGCACCCAGGCAGCCCTGGGTAGCCGTCACCAATGCCCACGCGCTCCCCGCGACGTCTTTCCGACCCCACCGGAGGAGGCACCAGCAGCCGCCGCTTCCCGCCCATCCCGATCGGGATCCCCGGTACCCGTTCCCGGTGCCCGGCGCTCACCGCGTGTCGATGCAGGGGGAGCTGCCGGCGCCCGGCTCCGTGTGACCGTCACCTCGGCAGCGCGTCAGGGTCCCTGCAGGAGAGAGGCCGTTCGCGAAGCCCACGGGAGCCCTCGGAGCCGGTCCCTGCTCCGCACAACCCCAGGGCCACAGGGGACAGGCTCATTAGGTTATAATTTAACTATGCTAATTGCAATGAACCTTCCAGGGCGGGACCGCAGCCGCCTTTATAGTATTTGCCTAGAATCAATCCTTGCCCTTTCTGCTCTTTTCATTTATGCCGAAGATCGATAAGAGGCGAGCGGCGGCGATGTGGGGTGCACTCGGAGCGGGGAACAGCCCGGGAAAGCGCGGGAGGCCGCGCACATCCGCCCGAGGTGCTGGAGCGGTGCCCAGGAAAAGCTCTGGAAAAAGGACTTCTTGGAAAAACTGTGTTGGCAGGTGAGGGGCAAACTTGGGATTCGCAAGGACACGTGGCGGGACGTGCCAAGAAACACGCAAACGGTGCCCGGGCAGGCGGGATCCCCGCCGGGGTCACGGTGCATGGAGCAAGCTGTCCCCAGCAGGGACAAACGTGGGGACAGCGGAGCGGCTCGCGGACCGCCCGGACACCGGGGATTGGAGGCTTTCCATGGGAGGGAAAGGTTACGGCTCGGAGCTGGCGAAAACATCGCGTGGGCCTTATCGGAGCAAAGGCAGCGCCTGGCGCGGCGCCTCCCCGGGAAGGGCGGCTGTGCCCGCGGGCAGCGGCTCCGCACAGCCCGGCACGGTTCTTCCCGGGATAGCAGCGCCCGGACGCCTCCAATACAGTCCCCAATGGCCTTCCCAGACTTGGGGAGGACACGGGCAGACCCACGGGGTGACGGAGACGGGAGCATCCCGCAGGAGGATGCTCAAGTACCGCGGCACGAGGCGTTACCCTCTCCCTCTCCGTAGGGCTCCAAAGGGCACTGGGAAAGCGGGACACAGGGCGCAAATCCCAGGAGCAAATCCCGGCTGCCCCCCAGCCGCGCTAACGAGCAGCCCGTGCCGCCGGGCGCCAGATCCCGGTCTCTTCCAAAAAGAGGCCCGGGACATTTTTGAGCTCCGGCCAAGCAATTGTTCTGAAAATAGACCTGGTCCGTTGGCAGCCCCGGTGCCAGCGCGAGCCCGCGGGGCAGCCCCGAGCCCTCCGTGCCGGCTCCCCGCGCAAGCCCCTTCCCTCCGGAGGCTCCCGCATTCCCGCGGGTTTTAAGAGCTTATGGCTTTGCCGGCTTTGTTCCCAGGGGGCTTAGCCCCTCCACAAGGGCTTAGCCCACATGCTGGGACTTAACCCCTCTCCTCCCAAAACGGGGCACGGGACCCCCGGCTCCGCAGCATCTCCGAGCCGAGCGCCCTCCCGGCACCCCGGCCCCTCCGAGCGCACGGAGCAGGAGCGCGCGGAGCGTCCCGGCGGGAAGGACGATCCCGCCGGCGGCAGCCGCCACGGCCCCTTCCCGGCCACGTCCCCCGCTCCTGCCTGACCTTCCCGGGCATCCTCTCTCCTCCCGCGCCGGCCGCTTCTCCTTTGCCCGCGCGGCTCCTGCGCAAAGGCCGTCTGTGCTGGGAGTGCCGGAGAGGAGGAGGAGGAGGAGGAGGAGGAGGAGGAGGAGGAGGGCGGCCGCGTCCCGGCTCCGGTGCCTTCGGCTTGGCCGGGCCCCAGCACCCGGCCGCAGAGGCGCCGAGCGCAGCCCAGGCCTGACCTACTTTGCGGCTGGCGGGATGGAGCGGAGCGATCCCACCCCGGAGCGCGATCCGGATCCGCTGGCCCGGATCCGCGGCCCGTTTCCCTGTGCTAACTTCACCTCCCTTTATAGCGAGAGCTATCGATCCCCCGTTGCAAAATCCGCCCCCCGCTCCGGGAAGGGGATGCCGGGAACAACTTGTGCAAAGAGAAAACACCAGCGCAGCAGCGTGGCCAGCGACACCTCGCCAGGGGCTTCCCGAAAGCCCCCGGAGGAAGCGCTCGGAAGCGGAGCAATGCCCGGAGGGGGCAGGACGGGGGGTGGCAGCGGGATCACCGGAGCCGTGGCCGGAGATGCAATCGGCACCTTCACACCCGGGAGAGCCACTGACGTCAGGGAACAATTCCCACTGGGAATCCGCTCGCCCGGAGCCCATGAGCATCGCCCGCTCTCCTGGAATCAGGGCTGCCCGGCATCCCCCCCGCAGCCTCACAGCTCCCTTCCCGCGCTCCCAGCCTCCTTCCGGAGCAGGGACACGGAACGTGCCAGCGCTGCCTGCCAGGAGGGCAGTTTTCCATGCCCGAGGGCACGTCTGTCCGCACCGGCACGCCGCGCTCACGCGCCGACAGCCACCGCTTCCTTATCCCGCCGGGCGCCATCCGGCCACCGCATCCGCCTTCCCAGCGCTTCTCCCTCTGTATCCCCCGCCTTGCATGGGGAATGGGGTCCCTGCAACCCACAGCCGGTCCTGGATCCCATAGCCCACCCCAGAGCCGGTCCTGGATCCCATAGCCCATCCCAGAGCTGGTCCTGGATCCCATAGCCCATCCCAGAGCTGGTCCTGGACCCCATAGCCCATCCCAGAGCCGGTCCTGGATCCCACAGCCCATCCCAGAGCCGGTTCTGGATCCCACAGCCCATCCCAGAGCCGGTCCTGGATCCCATAGCCGGTCCTGGACCCCATAGCCCATCCCAGAGCCGGTCCTGGATCCCATAGCTTGTCCCCTAGCCGGTCCTGGATCCCATAGCCCACCCCATAGCTGGTCCTGGATCCCATAGCCTGTCCCACAGCCGGTCCTGGATCCCATATCCAGTGCCAGTCTCAGACCCAGTCCCACAGCTGGTCCTGGACCACACAGCCAATCCCATAACCAATTCCAGCCCCAGTCCCATTTCCATAGCTAGCCCAGCCCCTATAGGTGCTCCCAGACTCCATAGCCTATCCCACAGCTGGTTCTGCACCCTATAGCTCATCCCATAGCCTATCCCGGAGCCCACACCCCATCCCACAGCCTATCCCAGACCCTACAGCTGCTCCCAACCCCTATAGCCTGCCCCGTCTCCTACATCCAGCATCACCCGTATAACGAACACCGGCCCCTATAGGCGGCTCTGGCCCCTATAGCCCCATTCTCCATCCTTGGCCCCGCGGCCGCTGCCTCCATCCCGCTCCGGCCCCGCGCGCTCCCGCTCCGGGTCGTACCTGGGACCCGGCAGCCGCCACCGCCGGGCCCCGCTCCGGCCCCGCGCGCTCCCGCTCCGGGCCGTACCTGCCGCCGCCGGCCCCGCTCCGGCCGCGCCAGCGCGCATGCGCCGCCGGCGGCACGGGGAGCGCGCCCATTGGCCCGCGCGCGCGCCCCGCCCCCGCGCGCCCCGCCCCGCCCCGCGCGCGGCACGTGGCGCCCGGCGGGCACCGACCCCCCCCCCCCCCCCCCCCGCGGGCATGGCCGGACCCGGTACCGGCCCTGGAGGGAGCCCGTAGCCCCATAGTGACCCCTAAACACCCTATAGCTCCCGTACTGACCCCTAGACACCCTATAGCCCCCATACAGCCGCCCAGACACCCTATAGCCTCCATACAGACCCCCAGACACGCTATAGCCCCATAGTGACCCCCAGACACTCTACAGCCCCTGTACTGACCCCAAGACACCCTATAGCCTCCATACAGACCCCCAGACACGCTATAGCCCCCATACGGACCCCCAGACGCCCTATAGCCCCCGTACTGACCCCCAGACACTCTATAGCCCCCATACAGACCCCCAAACACGCTATAGCCCCATAGTGACCCCCAGACACTCTACAGCCCCTGTACTGACCCTTAGACACCCTATAGCCCCCATACTGACCCCCCAGACACCCTATAGCCTCCGTACTGACCCCTAAACACCCCATAGCCCCCATACTGACCCTAATATACCACATAACCACCATACTGACCCCCTGGCACCCTACAGCCCCATACTGACCCCCTGGACACCCTATAGCCCCCATACTGACCCCTAGACACCACCCAGCCCCATACCGACCCCCAGACACACCATAACCCCCATACTGACCCCTGGACACCCTAAAGCTCCCATACTGACCCCTGCCGGCACCCTGTAGCCCCCATACAGACCCCTAGACACCCCATAACCCCCATACCGACCCATCCTGGCACCCTATAGCCCCCTACTGACCCATCCTGGCACCCTATAGCTCCATACTGACCTCTAGACACCACCCAGCCCCATACTGACCCCTAGACACCCCATAGTCCCCATACTGACCCCCCAGCACCCAAGACCCCCATACTAATACATCCTGGCACCCTATAGCCCCCATACTGACCCCTCAGACCCCTCCCAGGCACATATTGACCCCCAGACACACCATAACCCCCAGCATCCCATAGATCCCATATTGACCCCCTCAGCACCCCAGAATCCCCACACCAACCCCCCGGCATCCCATAGATCCCATATTGACACCCCCTAGACATGCCATAATCCCCATACTGACCCCCTGGCACCTCATCACTCCCATATTGACCACCCAGCACCCTATAAGTTCCATAGTGCACCCCCTCACACTGCATAATCCCCACACTGACACCCTATAGCCCCATACTGACCCTCCAGCCACCCCAGGGGACACAGGGCTCCCCATTGCAGTGACAGCCCCGCGGTGACAGCCCGCCCGTGTCCCCAGCACCTTTTGTAGCTCCCGTGGGGGCACCAAGAGCCCCCCCATCCGCCGCAAATTACAGAGCGGGATGGACCCCCCCCGGCCACCACATTCCCGATCCCGGCTCCAAGGAGCCGCCAAGGACAAGGAGCCCGTTGAGCCCCCGCTTCCCCCGGGGCCGCTGTTATTAGGCCGCGCGCCCGGGGAGCCGGGATAATTACAGGCACGGGCGCCGCCGGCGCGGGACGCTGCCAAAGTCCGCGCGCTCCGGCCGCGCTCGCAAGCGGAGTGACGGGAACGGGGCGCCCGGGCGCTGACGCGGCCGGGCAATGATTAACCGGGAAGCGGGGGGCGAGCCGGGGCGCCACGTCGCAGCTTTGGTCCCGGGTCCTTTCCCTAGGGAGCATCCCCCCATCCCGGCACATTCCCAAAGCGGCGCCGGGAAGAAGGGAGCCAGAGCAGCTGCCGGGAACAGGTTTATTGAAGCAAACGGGTGCTGCAGCTGCACTAAAACAAAGAGAAAAGGAAGGGCGGTGGGGAGGGGAATAAGGGTTTTCCAACCAATTTTGCTTTAAAATTGAGCGGTGCAGGAACCCGGGCTCAGGTCTCAATTCCAGGTTTTTCAACTCATTTCTACCACAGAGCAAGACGACAGAGCAGCCCTTGAAGAGGGGGGGTCTGGGGGTGGGCATGGTCTCCAGCAAGCAGCTGAGAGAAGTAAAAATAAATAATAAGGATAAAAAAAAAAAAAAAGTCTTCTCCTTATAAACCTGGTGCCTCTAAGCACGTGACGAACAAGGAAGGGGGAACTGGCTCTGTGAAACGAGAGCTCGCAGAAAGGAAAGGAAAACCCAAATCCGGGTGCTGCCGCTGTCCGGAAGGCAAAGGACGAGGCCCGAGGAGCGCGTGGAGGCCGGAGGAGCGTGCGGAGAGGACGCGGAGCAGGAGGCAACACCTGGAAGCGGCTCCGAGCGGGCAGAGCCGCTATAGGAAGAAGAGCTTGTCGCAGAGCTGGATGCCGGGCTCGTGGTGCAGCACCTGGCCCGCGAGGAAGGCCAGCTTGTGCGCGTACTTGCAGGGCGCGGGCGCGCGGATGGTGCCCGGCCAGTTCCAGTACATGTGGCAGAGCTTGAAGGTCAGCCTGGGCACGAGGGCAGAGCGGTCAGCGCCGCCGCACGGGCAGCTCCTTCCCGGTGCCGACGGCAGCAAATTGCTGTTAACGCGCACGGAGGAGCAGGAGGGATGGAATCCGCCTCCCTCCTTCCCCCTCGCGGCCTCCCGCTGAATCCAACCCCGTAACGGAGGCATCCGGCCCCGTGCCCGCTCATCCCGCCGGCCTCCCGGCTCGCTTGCCGGGAACGTGCAAAGGAAGCGGGTTTAGGGAGGCCGGGCGTCCCGCGCTCACCTCTGCAGGTGCTCGGAGCTGAGGCTGGCCGTGTTCAGCACACAAACGTAGCGCGTGGGGACGCTGCAGCCCTGGCGGGAGCAATGGGCCAGCAGGAAGAAATCCTCCCTGCCAAGGGGGAAAAGGGAAGGGTTGCCGGAGCCGGGCGAGCGCGTGGCCCCGCGCAGCCCCGCGGGCGCCGCTCACCACTCCGAGCTGGTGACCGTGTGGTCCACGACGGTGCCCGGCGGCGGGGACACCAAGTTCTCCGCGGCGCTCATGTAGAAGTTGGTGCTGATTTGCTTCTGCACCACCATGACCACCATGCTGGGCCGGTAGTCGGCGAAGGTCTCGAAGCACTTCTGCAGCTGCGGGATCTCGTACTTCACCACCGTGTCCAGCTGCGTGTCCGACACGCCGTCCCGGTAGATGACGATCTTCTTGGGCAGGCAGTGGTTCACCTGGAGGGTGCAAAAATCGGCTGGTGTCCCCAGAGCCAGCAGAGTGGCTGGCGGGGGACAGAGATGGGCACAGTGTGGCCGCACCAGCATGTCCTGGCTCCTCTCCGGAGCATTTTGCCCGGGATGCAAACACAGCCAGGGCCTATGTTGGAGCAACACTTGCCTGCAGCAGGGCTGAGCATTTCGGGCACGGTGCAGCCCAAGCAAACATATTTCCACACCGGTTGCAGCTCTGCTCCAAGCCTGCCCGTGGGAGACCCGCCGCAGCAAACGCCACTTCCCAGGGCGCTTCCCTAACCCGTGCACGGCACCGCGTCCCCCACGTGCAGGGGACAAGCTTGGTGGCTCAGCCCAAGCAGAGCAGCACAGCCCGGCACAAACCGCTTGGTGAGCGGCTGCCCAAGATAAGAGCGCTCCGTGGGGCTCGCCAGGCTCTGCATCCGTCCAAAGTCTGCCGGGCTATTTACCTGCTTGCACAAATTCTGCCCGACTCGTGTTTTTTTTTGCAAAACCTGCCCAAACGCTGCTGCCCCCACCCCAGGGGGGTCACCTCGTGGAAGCGCTGCAGGGCATCGGCCAGGCAGAGGCGCAGGCTGTCGGCGATCTCCTGGTGCGGCATCTGGAACACCACCCTCGAGTACCACTTGGTGAGCACCCTGGGGCAGGGAGAGGCGCCCGTGAGGACCCCCGGCGCGCGGGGCTCGCGCCAACGGCGCCGCGGGCCACGTACTGGTTGGTGCTGGCGACGAAGCCGATGACGGAGCGCATGGAGCAGCTGTGGTTGTGGTACACGTCCATGCCGACGACCATCAGGTGCTTCTGCAAAGGGCGGCGGGGACGCAGCGCTGGGGCCAGGCGCCAGCACAGGGACGGGAGAGCCGTCCCGGGCAGAGCGGCATCCCCAAGGGCTGCCCATGGCCACAGCACGGTGTCACCCGGGCATGTGGCCGCTCTGGCCACCGTCACTCAGTCCAATGGGCCATGAGCAGAGCAGGGCGCCCCTGCCACCCTGGCCAGCGCACGGTCCCTGCACCCTCCCTTCCCTGCTGGTGTTTTTGGGGCCGGAGCCAACGTCCCTTTCACAAAGGGACAAGGAGCAGGGAGGATCGCGGGTGCAGCACGGAGCGCGCGGGAGGCTCCTCGGGCCTTACCAAGGGGATGTCGATGCCCCAGAGCTCCCCGCCCAGCTTGCAGTTCATCTGCAGCAGGACCTTCTGCGCGATGCTGCGCAGCTTGCTGGCCTGGCCCGTGAGCGACTGCACGTTGATGACCTGCGGAGGAAGAGGAGGGCGAGGACGAAGGCGCCGCCGCTGCCGCCCGCGCGCCGGGGCCGCTCCCGCTCACCTGCGAGGGCACGGGGGCCTGCACGCAGCACAGCTTCTTGATGGCCCCGTACAGGTCCTCGCGGCCACCCGGGGTGATGCACAGCACCATCTGCACCTTCTGCTGCAAGGCAGGCGGGAGGGCGCGTGCAGGGCCGGGACGCGCGGCGCTGCCGGCCCCGGAGCTTCCCTGCTCGCCCCCCGGGGCTCCCGCGGCCGCCGTTACCTCGCTGGCCAGGACGCTGCGGATGGTCTTGGCGTAGGTCTCGATGCGGTCGTCCTTGAGCTCCACCCAGGCGGGCGGGTTGAGCTGCATGCCCAGGGGCCCGCACACCTTCTCCATGGTGGCCACCAGCTCCCTGGCCAGGTCGTGCACGCGCTTCGGGTAGAAGAGCACCCAGTAATGCAGGGCGACCTGGCGGGGAGGCGGGACGGGGCCGGCGTCACGAGCCGCCAAGGGCCCCACGTGAGC